>NC_069505.1:613777423-614087423 GCF_027579735.1 Bombina bombina | reverse complement strand
AAAACCAGCGTTAGGAGCCTCTAACGCTGGTTTTCACGGCTAACGCCAAACTCCAAATCTAGGCCTTAGATTGTTATATAGAAAGACAGGGTTTTCAGCACACCTTTTTTTATGTTATAGATGCTAAGCTAATGCCAAGCTCCGCATTTAGCGGTAAGTGAAGACTACACTTATTCACCACAGACCAACAGGTCATTCAGAGTAAAAAACAAATTAAATTATTCAATAAATAGAGCACATGAACCAATAAAGCAAAGGAAGCGAAGGTAGTTTTGCCTCAGCACAGTGAGCGCTGTAAAAATTTATTTGTTTAATACACTTGGAACAATAAGTAAATTGCTGAAACTGTGAGCAATATGTACTGACAACACCTCCACTAGAGGGTGGTTACGTACTAGACGTAAATTTTGCCACCATAGTGATCCATGAGGATCTATGTCAGTGCAGAATTCTGTATAAATAGTCTAAATCAAGCAGCATAAACACATTAACAGCTAAATCATACGTAGTGAGATTAGAGTGTAGCTCTAAGTATTGTGCACAATACGTAAATTTGCCGGCATATTACATAGTCATTTCCAATTCACATAATAAGGAATAGTATAGACTGTAAGGGGTTAGAAAACAACTCCAGTAACAGCGGACACCACCAATAGAATTAAAGGTATCTAGTGTCTTGTTAAAGTGGGTCTGGATCTATGTTTGTCAACCCCAGATTACAGACTGACTAAATGCTAGCATAAAAATTATAGACATACGTTTACTTTGGAGGTAGCGTGAAGTGCTTCGTGGTCCTGGATGTCCGACCACTAACGGCTTCTGTATAGGATATGAGGGAAATATTACACTCTCACCTGCTCTTGTTCTGACCGATATAGACACCTCGTTCTGGTCACACCGTCTCCTAAGCCCTCCGGGATCACTGGTATTCCACTCTCTCGTGGTTTAGAGATTTCCCTTCGGCGTCTGACGTCACGATACACGTGCTTGGTTGCGGCCAATCAGTTGGTGAGTCATCCGAGCTGGCAGCGTTACTCCTCTCCTATGTGATAAGCCGGTCTTGGCGTCCGTTCTGTGCTGACTTACCCGGAGCCCCCTCGGGTGGGCTGGATTGCCCTTTTACAGTACACACCGGCCCTCTTCCAGGTCGGATATGTATAAAATCCAAAACAATGGTACTGTTTAAGATAAAAGTTCTCTTTATTAGGACAAGTTGAAACAAAGTTGCTCACGTGCAGTAATATTAAAAGTCAAAAACACTACTTAAAGGCCAGTCTGACATGTTTCGGCTGTCCGCCTTATTCATAGACTCACTATCTGTTGGTCGCCTATGGAGCTTTATACGCTCCCTCACAACCTCATTGGTTGCTAATAAGTGTGCTTATTAACCCTTTCTATATCAAACAATTAAGGGTAATACTACTTATAATGAAAGATGCGTTTTTTCTCAAGTATATGTATATTAACCTCTTACATACAAATCTGCTTGGATTATTACTATATCTTTGAGTACACTTCCAATCTGTATAATAGTTTGCCAACAAGTGTCATTTATCCATAGGAATATTAAAATTTATCCATTTACGTGCAATTGTCATTTTTTACAATGCATTTATGACACTTGTATGTGAACTATTTGGGAGTGTTATATTTACCCACTAATAGTTGTCATCTCACAACCAAAATATAACAATTTGGATACTTGCAATTGTAACAATATTTCTTTTTTTTTTTTTTTTTTTTTTTTTTTTAATTTTATTTAATTTCAGAATATGCTTAACATTCACATGATACATATTATAATACAGACATTTAAAACATATCCAGAACATTCCTTAACAAGGCTTAATTAATTCTAGAATTTTTCCATATACATGTCCTAACCCATCAATCATCCTCCATCCAATCACCACAACCATAAAAGAGAAAAGGAGAAGAAAAAGAGGAAGAAAAAAAAAAAAAAAAAAAAAAACCCCAACCCAACCCCTTCCTTACATCCTGTACTCTTATGGTCCTGCCCCTACCTAAGGCGCTCTTAATCCTAATTTCAATTGGCTTTTTTAAATTCCTCCCAATGTAAACTTATTTCTTGGAAAATCTCTTCTCTATTGGATCTTACATATGTGTACTCTTCTAGTATTAATAATTCATCAATTCTTGTGAACAACATTTCCCTATCGGGTATACATGTTTTTTTCCAGTTTCTAGCCAATAGAGATTTCATTCCATTTAGCACGTACGTTATTAATTTGGCTTTTGTTTTACAAATATTTTTCAGAGGTTTACCCAAAAGGGCAGTGAATATATCTAATTGAAAATCTAACTTCCCACTAATCTTTTGAATACAGCTTGAAATTATTCCCCACGCACCTTTCACCCTGGGACAATCCCACCATATGTGTTGCATATTTCCTATTCCCCCACACCCCCTCCAACAATAAATGGAGGCATTTGGGTATATGCTATGGAGTCTAGCAGGCGTCAAATACCACCTGGTAAGTATTTTGTAATTTAACTCCTGGATGTTGGAAGAGGAGGAAGAACTAGCTACATTATCACATATGGACTTCCAGACTGAATCTTCTATATGTATCCCTGTCTCGATTTCCCATTTTTGCATAAACCTATGTTTTATAAAATCAACTGAAGAGTTAAGGAGTTTATAACTAAGTGAAACCGTACTTCTAATTGAAGATTCATTAAAGCAAATTTTCTCAAATAAAGTTAATTGCCTAGTTAGTTTTTCTTTTTCTGAATGTAAGGCCACAAAGTTCTGTAGTTGTAGATATTTTAACCAATTCCCATATGTACCACCCGACAGGTCTCCCAACTCCTGTTGTGATTTGAGCTTCCCGTTATTTAAGAAAAAATATAACGGTGTAGATTGATGTAAATTCAATTGACTATCTCGACTAGGAATGAGTCCCCCCTGCAGCTCGGCATTATTCGTAATCGGGAGTAAAGGTGATGGGATAGAAGAAATAGAAGGGCAGTCTGTTATAATTTTTCCCCAATTCGTAAAGATGTGCATGATCATTGGGAACCTCATAATATTTACAGGTCTACCCTCTATTGGAGTCCAAATCAGTTTATGCATTGGTTGTGATGGTATCAACTTATTTTCTAACTGAACCCAGGCTTTATTCTTTTGGTTTATATGCCAGTCTAAAATCCTCTGAAGAATTATTGCTCTGTGATAAATTCTAATATTTGGAACTCCCAAACCTCCCTCTTTTCTTGACCTATACAGAATAGAAGCCTTAATTCTTGGCTTAATTTTATTCCAAATAAAGGAGTTAATTATTTTCTGTAGATTAGTACAATAAGTACTCGGGATATTAATAGGGACAGTCTGGAAAATATATAAGATACGTGGAAGCACATTCATTTTTACTATATGTATTCTCCCTAGCCATGATGTCATTTTCAGTCTCCACGAACTAAGATCCGTTTGGAGTCTGGACTTTAGGTTGACGTAGTTTTCTAAAAACAGCCGTGTATCGTCCAGTGTTAATTGTACTCCTAAATATTTTAAGGAAGTTTCTTTCCACACAAAAGGACTATCAGATTTACACTTTCTATATTCGCTAGGGGAAATTGCATACTTAAGTGCTTCCGATTTATTTTTGTTTATAAGAAAATTTGAGTGAATCCCAAATTCCTGCAGAATCGACTCCAAGGTTTTAATGGATCTTGCAGGCTCCGTTAATGTTAATAGCACGTCATCTGCGTACAATGAGATCTTGTATTCTAGATCCCCTATTTTTATTCCTTTAATGTTTTCCTCTGCATGGATTTTAGCTGCTAATATCTCCATTGAAATAATGAATAACAAGGGGGACAGGGGGCAACCCTGTCTGGTGCCGTTTGTGATTGTAAATGGATCCGAAATTACTCCATTGATTTTTACTCTAGCTGCTGGTAATGTATATAAATTAAAAATACGCTGTATTATTTTTTCCCCAAAACCAAATCTACTGAGTGTTAATTGTAGGAAGGACCAGTCTAGCCGGTCAAAGGCCTTTTCTGCATCCAATGATAATGTGACCATGGGTATTTTATATAATTTTGCATACTTTATTAACTGTAATGCTTTGATGGTGTTATCTCTTGCTTCTCTATTCGGAACAAAACCCACCTGATCTAAATGTATGATTTCTGGTAATATTTTATTTATTCTATTCGCTATCAATTTAGCGTAGATTTTAACATCATTATTCAGCAAAGAAATAGGCCTGTAACTAGTTGGTAAAGCTGGATCCTTTCCTGCCTTATGTAGTACTATTATCTTTGCTTCAAGCATCTCTTTTGCCAGAAGTGGCTCTGTACTTGAGGAATTAAAGAAAAGTAAAAGTTTTGGGGCCAGGGTCTCAATAAATGTTTTATAGTAGTTTGAACTGAATCCATCAATTCCTGGACTTTTCCCTGGTGCAAACTTTTTGATGGTCTGTTTAATTTCTTGTAAAGAAAAAGGTTCTTCTAGCATTTTTTTGTAACAATATTTCTAATCAAAATTCAACCATACTTTTTCGTTGGCCAGATTTGTATTTGCCCCTTAATGGTTACAATTGGTGCAATACCAATATTAACTGCTGTCATGTAATTACAACAATCTATCTGTAGCTATATCATTATATCCAAAGTAATATACATAAATATCCTCAGCTCATGATTAAATTATTTTCAGATATCAATGTATTATTTATCTAGATGTTAAATGTACAGTGGGATCTGGTTATTGTGTTTGTATGACCAGGTTATCTTAGTGTTTATTTCTCTCCCAAAAATTAATGATATTGTTCTCTATATTCATTCCTATTGGTCTGCGTGTGTTAAGAGTAAAGATCCAATAAGCCTCCCTATGGAACAACTCCTTGACTCTGTCACCTCCTCTTGGTTTCTTATTTATGACATCTA
This sequence comes from Bombina bombina, assembly GCF_027579735.1. Taxonomy (NCBI): domain Eukaryota; kingdom Metazoa; phylum Chordata; class Amphibia; order Anura; family Bombinatoridae; genus Bombina; species Bombina bombina. Next base: position 614,082,506 of record NC_069505.1, on the reverse strand, counting down.
TGATCATCCATCTGAATGATTCAACTTTACCTTGATGCTCAAATAAAAAGTGTTTAGCCACACCGGTGGTGGTCTTTTCCTTATCAATGTCATTCAAGTGCTCACGGATTCTGGTCCTAGCCTCCCGTGAGGTACAACCAACGTACTGGACCCTACAAATTGAACACTCTACCATGTATATGACAAATTCTGTTCTACAATTTGTGCATTGTTTACAATCATAGACCTTTGCCGTATGTGCTGACTGAAACACCTTTCTGCACATAGTGAAGCTGCACGCCGTGCAGCTTCTTGTGCCACACCTGTAGTGGCCTTTACAATTTAACCAACTGCTTTGCTTGGCTGGTCTTCTAAGGGCACTAGGCGAAATAATATTCCCAATAGTGACATTTCTTCTAGACGTGAATCTACAGCCCTTATCTATTACTTTGTTCAATACATCATCTCCTCGTAGAATTGGGAGATTCTTCTTTATTATGTTACAGATTTCTTTGTATTGACTAGTATAAGTTGTTACGAATGTGACTTCTCCCTTGGTATCAGTGTTGGCTCTCTTTGGTTGTAACAATGTTTCTCTTGGTATGTGCCCTACTTCTTTGTACGCTTTGTTTATGGGTCCCTCTGGATAACCCCTTTCTCTCAGTTTGTCCAACAATGTTGCACTTTCCACCTGATAGTCTGATTCGCTAGAGCAATTGCGTTTGGCCCTAATAAATTGTCCTTTTGCCACGCCATAATGCATGTGGCGAGGGTGACAACTCCTTGCATGTATCAGCGAATTTGCTGATATTGGCTTAGTGTACAATTTTGTTGTGACCTTCTTTTTCTCACGGTCACCCATTAGTGTAACATCTAGATAATCAATTTTAAAGGAGTTGAACACAGATGTTAACTCCAAGCCAACCTTGTTGTCATTAAGGTATGCAACAAATTTATCACTTTCTGTCACATTGCCTGACCATATGAATAACAAATCGTCTATGTAACGTTTGTATCCTATAATCTGTCCTCTGTATGGGTTCGTATCTGCAAAGACGTGGGATAGCTCCCACCAGCCCATGAAAAGATTTGCATAGGCTGGTGCAAACTTGGCTCCCATGGCCGTCCCACGTCTCTGCAGATAGTACTTACCCCCAAATTCAAAATAATTGTGACTCAATAGGAACTCTATGGATTGTACAATGTAGTCTTTGAGCACTGTGGTATAGTCACTTAGCAAATCCAGCATATATCTCACTGCCACCAAGCCTTCACTATGTGGAATGGCAGAGTATAATCCTACCACATCCACTGTTAACCAGTTATATCCTGGCAACCAGGTAACCTCTTCCATAGTTTTTAGTAAGTGCTTGGTGTCTCTGAGAAACGATGGTAATTTCCACACCAAAGGTTGGAGCAGTGTTTCTATCCAATTTGATAAGTTTTCAAAAACAGAACCTATTCCTGAGACTATCGGTCTCCCTTTGACATTGATGATGGACTTGTGCACCTTTGGCAGATGGTGAAATATAGGTACCACTGGTTCCTTCACAAAGAGGTACTCAAAGGTGCCCAAGTCCATCACCCCTGCCTCCAGTCCATCATCCAACAGATCTTTAAGTCTGTTTTGGAATATTATTGTGGGGTCAGATTTTAGACTCTGATACACTTCCCTGTCTTCTAGTTGTCTATTAGCCTCTTCTATATAGGCAGACTCATCGGCAGACTCATCCATGACAACTATTGTGCCTCCCTTATCCGCATTCTTTATGACTAAACCTTTTCGTTCCTTTAATCTCTTAAGGCCCTGGTCTAACTATATCCAATTGAATATAAACTGGGGACATTTATGTGCTGACAATAATAGAGCCTGTAGTGTTGGACTTTGATAGTATAAAATACACAAAGAACGCTTAATTGAAGCGAAACACAACACCATATTAACGGACAGACATATTTGGAAGTACCAAGGAAAAGTTGTAATTCACACAAATATGGATGACAGATTAACCACGTGCAGTAATTACTATTCCCTTACTAGTCTAGAGGACATAGAGAGGAATAGACCTTCATTGAAGGATACGTTTAATCCTGAGGCTCAGACGAAAGATATATCTGATGTATTTCTAATGATGGAAAGAGCGTTGTCTAAGGAGTACCAGACATGGTGGGATAAAAGGTCCCTAGAAAAATACATCGATGTACATATAATACCTAGAGGACTAAGAATCAGAAAGTATCCCTCTTTCCAAGTAAGTGAGGACTGGTTTATTAGTGAGTGGAATGACATATTAACGGATTGTTCATTGAGATTAATGAAAGTAATTATAAAATATAAAAATCAGAAATTGGAGGAAACAAGGAAAGTCATAAAGGACATACAAAGAGATTTAAATACTTTCGTTGATCATGAGCAATACATACATTTGGACAGTATATTGAAATCGACAATAGACAACCTCAGAAAGGAGGTAGATAAATTGAAATACCGTAAGTTCACTAGGGATTCAGAGGACTATGCAAATAATAAAGTTTACCAGTGGAATACATACTTGCCAAGGAGAAATAGGAAATCAAGGAGAAACAACAGAAAAGGCAATACATTGGGAGTGAAAAAACAGAGCACTGAGCAAGGAAAGAAACAAGTGACATTCTCTGAAACAGACTCTAGTGATGATAATGGTATAAGAGACTTTCTGGACTATGCAACTAGTGGGGGATCATCGGAAGATGAGGGTCCTACCAACACAATTAATGAGAGTACCACGATAGTTCCATTCAGAACCGATGTAGATCCCCAACACCCACCTACTGTGAATACTATCCAGAACACAACAATAGGCATATTGAAAAATGGGGGTAGAGGAAAGAATATAGGGAATAGATATACACAAGAATCATGCATACAATTAACTCCCAACACAGCCAATGTTGATACACAGGTTTTTCGGGAGGAAGAGGCCAGAGGTCAGGGTGGAGGGGCAGTAGGAGGAAGAGGACGAGGAAAAGAACCCACTATCAAACGAGATCAGTACCCTCTCAGGAGAGGGAAACAAAACAAGTACAGAGTATGAGGGTTATCAATCTTTCAAAAATTAATTTGAGTACAGAAGAGTTAAGAGTTTTGGAATTGGGACTTAATTTTGTGCCTTCAGTTGACTTTGACGTTTTTGAAACTATAATGGATGTGAATAGATTTGTACGAGATCTTACCATTAAGAAATTTTATTTCGATGAACACACTGGAGAGAGTTTCCAAACTACAAAGTCAACGAAGAGGGAACCATGTAATGATATTTTTCTAATCAGTGATGCAGTCGACTTTTTAACCCTCAGTGAATTGGAAAGGGAGAATGAGACTGACATGACGAATAAAACAATGCACACAGGATTTAGCAAACCATCTACTTTTTACCCCACACACTTTAGGGGAGAGATATTGGAGAGTTTCCATAGGAGAGTAGAAGAAGATTTAGTCAAATTAAAAACCAAAAATGACAGACACATGCAGAACCTTACGTATAAGGAAAGACAGGGCCTTAAGAGATTAAAGGAACAAAAAGGTTTAGTCATAAAGAATGCGGATAAGGGAGGCACAATAGTTGTCATGGATGAGTCTGCCTATATAGAAGAGGCTAATAGACAACTAGAAGACAGGGAAGTGTATCAGAGTCTAAAATCTGACCCCACAATAATATTCCAAAACAGACTTAAAGATCTGTTGGATGATGGACTGGAGGCAGGGGTGATGGACTTGGGCACCTTTGAGTACCTCTTTGTGAAGGAACCAGTGGTACCTATATTTCACCATCTGCCAAAGGTGCACAAGTCCATCATCAATGTCAAAGGGAGACCGATAGTCTCAGGAATAGGTTCTGTTTTTGAAAACTTATCAAATTGGATAGAAACACTGCTCCAACCTTTGGTGTGGAAATTACCATCGTTTCTCAGAGACACCAAGCACTTACTAAAAACTATGGAAGAGGTTACCTGGTTGCCAGGATATAACTGGTTAACAGTGGATGTGGTAGGATTATACTCTGCCATTCCACATAGTGAAGGCTTGGTGGCAGTGAGATATATGCTGGATTTGCTAAGTGACTATACCACAGTGCTCAAAGACTACATTGTACAATCCATAGAGTTCCTATTGAGTCACAATTATTTTGAATTTGGGGGTAAGTACTATCTGCAGAGACGTGGGACGGCCATGGGAGCCAAGTTTGCACCAGCCTATGCAAATCTTTTCATGGGCTGGTGGGAGCTATCCCACGTCTTTGCAGATACGAACCCATACAGAGGACAGATTATAGGATACAAACGTTACATAGACGATTTGTTATTCATATGGTCAGGCAATGTGACAGAAAGTGATAAATTTGTTGCATACCTTAATGACAACAAGGTTGGCTTGGAGTTAACATCTGTGTTCAACTCCTTTAAAATTGATTATCTAGATGTTACACTAATGGGTGACCGTGAGAAAAAGAAGGTCACAACAAAATTGTACACTAAGCCAATATCAGCAAATTCGCTGATACATGCAAGGAGTTGTCACCCTCGCCACATGCATTATGGCGTGGCAAAAGGACAATTTATTAGGGCCAAACGCAATTGCTCTAGCGAATCAGACTATCAGGTGGAAAGTGCAGCATTGTTGGACAAACTGAGAGAAAGGGGTTATCCAGAGGGACCCATAAACAAAGCGTACAAAGAAGTAGGGCACATACCAAGAGAAACATTGTTACAACCAAAGAGAGCCAACACTGATACCAAGGGAGAAGTCACATTCGTAACAACTTATACTAGTCAATACAAAGAAATCTGTAACATAATAAAGAAGAATCTCCCAATTCTACGAGGAGATGATGTATTGAACAAAGTAATAGATAAGGGCTGTAGATTCACGTCTAGAAGAAATGTCACTATTGGGAATATTATTTCGCCTAGTGCCCTTAGAAGACCAGCCAAGCAAAGCAGTTGGTTAAATTGTAAAGGCCACTACAGGTGTGGCACAAGAAGCTGCACGGCGTGCAGCTTCACTATGTGCAGAAAGGTGTTTCAGTCAGCACATACGGCAAAGGTCTATGATTGTAAACAATGCACAAATTGTAGAACAGAATTTGTCATATACATGGTAGAGTGTTCAATTTGTAGGGTCCAGTACGTTGGTTGTACCTCACGGGAGGCTAGGACCAGAATCCGTGAGCACTTGAATGACATTGATAAGGAAAAGACCACCACCGGTGTGGCTAAACACTTTTTATTTGAGCATCAAGGTAAAGTTGAATCATTCAGATGGATGATCATAGATGTCATAAATAAGAAACCAAGAGGAGGTGACAGAGTCAAGGAGTTGTTCCATAGGGAGGCTTATTGGATCTTTACTCTTAACACACGCAGACCAATAGGAATGAATATAGAGAACAATATCATTAATTTTTGGGAGAGAAATAAACACTAAGATAACCTGGTCATACAAACACAATAACCAGATCCCACTGTACATTTAACATCTAGATAAATAATACATTGATATCTGAAAATAATTTAATCATGAGCTGAGGATATTTATGTATATTACTTTGGATATAATGATATAGCTACAGATAGGTTGTTGTAATTACATGACAGCAGTTAATATTGGTATTGCACCAATTGTAAACATTAAGGGGCAAATACAAATCTGGCCAACGAAAAAGTATGGTTGAATTTTGATTAGAAATATTGTTGCAATTGCAAGTATCCAAATTGTTATATTTTGGTTGTGAGATGACAACTATTAGTGGGTAAATATAACACTCCCAAATAGTTCACATACAAGTGTCATAAATGCATTGTAAAAAATGACAATTGCACGTAAATGGATAAATTTTAATATTCCTATGGATAAATGACACTTGTTGGCAAACTATTATACAGATTGGAAGTGTACTCAAAGATATAGTAATAATCCAAGCAGATTTGTATGTAAGAGGTTAATATACATATACTTGAGAAAAAACGCATCTTTCATTATAAGTAGTATTACCCTTAATTGTTCGATATAGAAAGGGTTAATAAGCACACTTATTAGCAACCAATGAGGTTGCGAGGGAGCGTATAAAGCTCCATAGGCGACCAACAGATAGTGAGTCTATGAATAAGGCGGACAGCCGAAACATGTCAGACTGGCCTTTAAGTAGTGTTTTTGACTTTTAATATTACTGCACGTGAGCAACTTTGTTTCAACTTGTCCTAATAAAGAGAACTTTTATCTTAAACAGTACCATTGTTTTGGATTTTATATGTTTACTTTGACAGAAATAATATAAGACATACAAGACTGTGGGGGTGAATAAATAGAACTCCAGTATTCAGCAGACACCACCAATAAGGTAAAAGGTATCAGATGTCATGAATATATAAGTGTCTGGATCTATGTAAAAGCAGCCCCAAAACAAGTCGTGTTGTCTTTCACAGTTAGTATTCTGCAGATAGTGTTAATGGAATATCTCATGGAATCTATCAGGCATGATGTAAAAATAATACAAAATGAGTGGTTGCACACAGGTAGTTGTTAAGGCGGTGTAAATATAACACGCACACAGACAGTCTTTGATTAGTCCAGTTAAATAGACCCGTGTTGGCGATTAGTGCATCAACAGCACCCTCCGGTATCTGGTGGAAATAACGGACTGAAATATCAAAGTTTTGAATAATAAAAGTTCAATTTGTTATACAACCGTATTTTACTTCAGCGAATGAACTTCCCAAATCCATTTTTTTGTCGACTGGATCAGCTTTAGGGGTACACCATTGAGCCAAGTTTTGAACAGCGTGAACGCCACAGCAAACTGTCCTTCAGGCGCGTCCACCTCCACTTCCTACGTCACTGCCGACGTGCGTTTCACCCCCCACGTGACCGCCAGTGATCACAGGGGTTTCCTCAGGGCAAAGGGTCTGCATACCATTTATTTTTCCTTCATATAAGGTTTTTTATCACCTTGGCGTGTTTCTTTAGCTCAAGGTAAAGATATAATTCTTAGGCTTTACTAGCCTCCCTTTTCCTAATATATTTTAGTTTAATATATAGTTTAAATTTAAGTTTTTTTTAATTTCCCAGGTAAGTTTTTATTTATTTTAAGATAGGGATCTTGTAATTTTAATATAAAGTTTTATTTTTGGTGATGTGGGGTGTGGTTATTTATTAATTTAAAATATTTTGGGGTTAATAGTTTTATTTAGTGGTAGTGATGTGGAAGGCCAGAGGTTTAGGGGTTAATAACTTTATTTAGTGGTGGCGATGTTGGGGAGCAGCAGAATAGGGGTTAAAATTTGTTATTAGTGGCGGCGATGTCGGGAGCGGCAGATTAGGGGCAAACAAGTTTAATTTAGTGTTTGCGATGCGAGAGGGCAGCGGAACAGAGGTTAATAGGTAGTTTATGGGTGTTAGTGTACTTTGTAACAGTTTATGAGTTTTATGTAACAGGTTTTTCGTGCAAAACTCATAACTACTGCTCTCAGATGGCGGAACAGATCGTGTCGGTATAGGCTGGAACGTAAGATTTTTAGCCTCACCGCAAAACTTGTAATGGCAGCGCTATGGAAATCCCATGCAAAAACTTAATTTTTTTGAGCGTGGGTCTGATGTTGCATTACAGGCTAAAATGCTTGCTATACAACTATACCGACACAACTCGTAATGGCTGTGTTACTGTTTTAATGCTGAAATGGCCATTTTTTCAGCTTTAAAACATGAATGCAAAACTCATAATCTAGGTGACAGTCTTTCTAGGTATCATAGATCATGCCAACAGGGGTCTTCATGCAATTTTCGTATAACCCTCTTTGGAAAGTATCCCTTATATACAGGGATCAAATTGGTTCACCAGACTCCGCCAAAGAGAGACCTATTGGATTTTTAAATTTGGCACTTTATTTCCAGAGGGTTTAAACTAAATTATTGACATGGCGGCCTTTTAGTCTTATAGTGGTGTATCTATGACTGCATTGATGATTTTCTGTGATCCCTTTTTGTACTTACAATGTCCCCACTTATAACATGCACCATATGTTAGTACCATATTATTCACCCACTTAACCTTTTAGTATTATGTATACATTCACAGATTTTTCCCCCATATATTTATATTTTTATTAAGTCATCTAGGATATTCCTGCATACATAGTTAGTTTTTTATTTACATTAGGACATCATTATATTACAACATAGATTGACACTATTCACATACACATCATTCCAACTAGTATTAGATACCAGTTTGTCTCATATATTGCCACATTAGTACACATTGTATTGATTAAAAGTACCAGTTTAGTCATTTGATATATTTAAATACATAATTACAACCCAATTATTATTATCATTCATGTTTTTTTTTAATTCTATACACATCCATTGATTTGGCAGATAATAAGCACACATATTGATTAATTTAGATTTTTAAGGTTCACATAACTACTATTATTATTATTTTTTTATATATCTTTATATATATATATATATATATATATATATATATATATATATATATATATATATATATATATTATTTTTTTTCTAATACATAGGTTACACAATACATATATCACAATGGATTTATTGGCGTTATATATTCCATCACAAATGCATACACATAGGTTCCACTTTTACCCAACACATGGGTTTATTTTTCCAAGCCGTCAGAGGCAGGTTTGGGAAATTCCCCACGATCCTAGATTAGTCATGCCCTTTGTGATGTTTATTGAAACGATTCTCTAAAATTGACAGCTGATCGCTTCACATATTGCAGTCATGACTAGCTCCAGTTAACTCCCCACTTCATCATACTGGCGACACCCTCTGTGACGTTTACAGAAATGATCGCCCAACATTGCCAGCTGATTGTTAACAACTGGTCTGTAGACAATCAGTGTTCAATTTATTGCAGTCTTTTAACTTGCACAAGATTAAAGGATCATTTTTTAAACATATAATATATGACATCAAGGGATCCATATTATGCCCATCACCATGGGGGACAAACAAGTTGAGTGCCATTGTAAAGTACAAGAAGGGAAATTATAAAATGTTTATTTGTATAACATCTTAGAGGGGTCTGAATGTTTGATGTGTCAAGTTTGATATTTTGAAGTTGTCACTTTTGGCCAATACATTTTAGGTCTTTTGGTTTGTTTGTTTTTTGCAGCAACTATGTTGTGAATGGTTTTTATACATTTTTAACAATTTAAGCCATGAACATTGCATAAATATATTGTGCAAATTTCAATTGTTATTGAGGGGTTCATTGTTTACTTGTATATTTATGATATTTTTCTTACACAATTGTTTGTACTATTTACCATGGTTTATACTCTCTCCAAAGATACACAATAGAGGCATAATTTCAATAATTAGATGCACCTGTTTGGAGAGTGAGGGTGTGTGTTTGCTATGAGGAGGGGGTTGGTCAGTTTGAATTTTAAAGTCAGAGCTTCCAGTTCAGTAACAGATTATTATTATTATTATTATTATTATTATTATTATTATTATTATTATTATTATTATTATTATTATTATTATTATTCTTTATTTTTAAAGTGCCAACAGATTCTGCAGATACAGGATGAAACAGCTAGCACAGCGGAGAAATGCTTTGCAATCTGTTATTTGCATTGTTTTAAACACACTTTGGGTGAGTGTTTGCACCCTTAGTTTATATTCTGTTTTTAATAAACAAATATTGAACTTTTTGGAAGCCTGAGCTATTATATCCTATCTGGAGCTGACACCGGGAACCTGCTTGAATTATTCCCACACCAGGGACCAGTGAGCTGGGTCACTGAGAGATCCCAGTCTGCTCTACTTAGCACAAAAGGGTGCTACTATACTTCTGAGTATAACTACAATCCAAGACATCTACACATTTCTCTGCAATCACAGTATTACACCAGGAGGCGCCCTCTGTTTGTGATCTCTTTTCACAAGTTTTTATCTTAGAATCACTATATGAAGCACTATCCATATTTATTTTTGCACTGTAGTTATTTAATTAATTTACTTTGTTTAATAAGTCAGTAATGGTGTCGCTATCATTCCTGGATTATCCTGGTGATGCTGAGAAACTAGATGCCCTTGGATGCTGTGGTGATTTCAGGGGGTCTGGATGAGCTCCCCCCTCCCCCCAGGAAGACGAAACATGGCTGTCATCCGTACTAAAGCCTTTGTGCAGATGACAACCATGTGTGGTTATGCAAAGTGAAAGGGTTAAAATATAGAAAAGCAAAGAATAAAATGAAGAACTCCACTAATTGTGAGGTTTATCCGACATATATTTTACTGCGTGTCCCAATAGAAGTCTATTATGTGATGGAATTAACACACTAGCGCTATCAGACATGCAAATGTTAGACCATTGCATGAGCAGTTAAAAATAGCTTTGAAGCACAAACATGGAAACAGAATTGTATTGTGCTCTAGCAATATCAATTTACCTTACCATCTACATTTTGGCACTTCACGTGTAAACTAGCGCATTGTGTTTACTCCATTACATAACTTACACAAAGAATATCCAGCCATAGGTCTAGGTTACAAAGTTTGAAGAAGCAACAGATATTATAAGGCACCTGATTTTGCATTGTATCCTTTTGATTCTTTATGTGTTGAAGTTGGAAAAACTACCAAGAATTTTTTATTGTATCCCTATTATATTTATTGTATAAGATATACTGTATATAAGTAATTAAAAAAAAACATTCTAAGCAAACGGACCTTTAGAAAGATACTATATAAATAAGCAAGATCTGTATTTAGTATATGATAAAACATGCAACAACAAAAAAACTGTCTTTAAGGCTTTCCAAGTAGGTTTTAAAATGAAGTTAATTGGGCTGTAGCTGTTTTTCCGGTTTCATATAGTGGACATTGGGCAGCGATTATACTCCGTGGCACTCTACACACTCCCGGGATGGATCTATTTGATATAACATGGATCATCCCTGCACAGCATGGAAGATAAGAGAGATTGTATTCCACTTCTTATTTTTTACGGATGCTGAAGTTGGTACTAATAATACACTGGTTTCTGGTGGAATTACCCTCTCTGGCAGTACAGTTATAACTAAGGGCTGATGCTCTAATTTGGTAGCTACAACCCCTTTTTAAACTATACTTACTTATTTACTCTACTAAGAATAATAAACACACAGACACAGAGAGCTGGGTATAAGACCATATCATGGTCGTGTTTATTTAACCTTTAAATAAACCTGACTTCAACGGAAGTCATAACTAAATGTTTAACTCTTGTCGGCATTCAAGGCCTAGTAAAATAGTATAGCAGCTCCATATGACTAGAGGTCGCAGCCAGGTGTTATGGAATTGGACATCGTAAAGGGGGGCCGCAAAACGTGGCTCCACCCCATTCCTTCTAGGAGGCACAGACGTCCTAAAGGATCTTCAGCCAGCAGACCCGTGGGGCGGGGGCCCCCAGGTCACGACCTGAGGACATCTCCCCCGCCCATTAGCCGGCTGTCACCCCTATAGACTCTGCCCTCAGGTGTTTATGGCCGCGACCTCCCGCCGCTAGGAGATATGACTTGTCTTTGCTTCTACCTATAAGGCACTGGTAGGAAAAAGCCTTACAGCAATCACCACCAGGAAGCACCTAAATTACCGCTAAGGTCTTACATCGATTAGGCCAACTAACCCTATCCCCGCCTTAAGCCACTAAAGAGCCAGCAACCAGAAAGGAAGCCATTTGCCTGAATGACGCTACTAACATTATCGGTGTAACCATAAACATAGGGGTTGGGAGGGAGGGGAAACTTTCTTCTTTGAAAATCCCACGGAGAAGAGGCAGGAATCTTCCAGAACCTTCCTTATAAACTGGTAAATCTTAAGACCTCCCCTAACCTTGCAACATTGTTGCTAACACACTACACTGGGATTTTCACTACCCTGTCATGCCCAGGCCCTTAACTCCATTACAGGAGATTTTGCTACCTTACATTCCCCTAATGGCTGACAAGATTTCAAGAACTGTGCGTCCCTAGCTCTCCCCCTTACATACAAGACTGTATTTTGTATGGATTAAAGGGCAACTTCATGTTTTCTTTGTATGTTTTAAAAAAGTTGTAATTATAGTGATTTATGCCAAATTAACTGACAATGTAATTCTAGTTTCAGAAAAATTATTTACCATCAACATAAACTCTTTAAATGACAAAAAAACATTACATCACTGTGTTCTGTGGTACCCACTGGGGATAAACTCCCTAAACATCTAAACAAACATCTTTATATATTTCCTAGTTCTCTTCAGACAGAAACTCATCTCACCATGGCAAGACCCAGATTAACAGGTACGGTCCAATCCTTCAATTTAATTTAATTGCCAAACATATTTAGCAATAATCAGTGTCAAACTCTTACACTGCAAACATCTCTCATGTACACAAATGTACAGCAGTGAGACAGATCATGTTTGTATAAAAAGGTTATATATAATATATTTACATTTTATGTTATAACTGGCAGGGAATGTAGATTGTGTACTGTAGTATGCTGTGTTTGTTTATTAAACTCATAGAACATTAGAGCAATATTTAATTGCAGTTTAACCAGAACTTACTGACCAGCAGTTTTACACAAATTCTAAAAAAACATCATCTCTATGTCACTAATTATGCAGGAACGTATTAACACATAAATATGTAGATTTAATTATCAAGTAGTTATCTGTCTGTCTATCTATCTATCTATCTATCTATCTATGTATCTATCTATCTATCAATCGTCAATCAAACTTTCTATATATCTTTTTATTTATCTATCTATGTATCTATGTATCTATGTATCTATCTATCGATCATCAATCAATCAATCAATCAATCTTTCTATCTATCTATCTTATTTATCATCTACCTATCTTTCTGTCTGTCTACCTATCAATTGAACATGATATACAAACAGACTTATACATGTTGCTGGTTTTGTCACTTAGTAAAATGGTCAGTTGCCTATGGGTGTCTTCAAATTGGAGGTGCCTAAGAGGTAGTACAGTGACACACTTTAAAAAGTCTGGTAACTTTGAAAAGATATCTGTGTATCATGTTGGAGTGTTTAGATAGCTAGATACAGTAGATAGATAGATAGATAGATGATAGATAGATAGATAGATGATAGATAGATAGATAGATAGATAGATAGATAGATAGATAGATGGTAGATAAATAGATAATATATTTTTAAGTTTTTCAAAGCAGCTTTTATTTATTATTTGATACCTTTTCCTGCAAAATTTTACTAAAAAAAAAAATAATAAAAAAAAAAATCATACTTAGCCAAATAGAACTGTCAGATTGCTTCTATGGGAACTATCCAAGGAGCAAGTAGTTTTTTTTTGTTTTTTTTTGTTAAGGTTGGTAACAAGAATTACAAGAATAAACCTAAAAGATTAACTTTGCATATATTCATTACTATGAAGCCGGTACATTATATCAAGTCATCAGGAACACAAACGCACACAAAATAACAGTTTAGTGCATGCACTTCCTGATAGTTTAACCCCAAACATCCGCCGTATGTAGCACAGGTTTTGCCAATGTTAGCAAGACAGCGATATATCTGCATGCCTGCAGAAGTGAGATATGTCGGTCATTAAGGGGTTAAAAAAATGTAAGATCTAAAATGTAACCTACTTTTAACTTTTCTGATCTATAACTGAAAACAAATGTACACAACAGAAGTGAAGACTAAGAAAATACACTTTTCTTACATATATTTGTATCCCTCCCAAGACATCTTTTAGTACCATCCCCCCAATCTGACACATATTAAACTGAACTAGTAGGAAAAAGTGAAATAAAACTGGAATAGCAGAACTAAAATGGTAACAAATCTAATAATCAGTAGAAAAGATCTTATAAATAGGATAGGAGAAAAATAAGAGAAATGATAGTGGTATCGGAAGATAAAGAAATATAACTTAGAAAACTGTAGTTGCAAAAATGTTGCTAATTGGAAAAATCCCTTTTGGGGAAACAATTTAAGGTTATGTTGTTCAATATAACCGTGCTTCTTTATCTAGTGGTCTCTTAAAAAAAAATCAAGGGTCACTACAAAACACTGTTTTAATTCCCAAACAATACTTTCTTCCTTATAAATGTAACTTGTAACGATGACTGTACTGATGAGTAAGATTCCGTTTTTGTATATACAATGTGAAAAATTAACACAGTGGACTAGATTACAAATGAGGTGCAATGAGTTTTGTGCTAGCGTAATCACCTTTTTGCAAGCCATTTTCATTGCGCTGATATTACAAGTTGAGCAAAATTGCTCAATCAGAGCTGTGGTTAACTGTTCTTGGAAACCAAATAGTTGCACAAAACACAACAAAAATACATTACAAAGTACAGTTATTCTCATATTAACACTGTGTAATAAAAATAATAAAAAAAAAATATTGCACAAAAATGTATAATGGCTCAAACATATAAAGCTACATGGAGATACATACACATGCATTGCTAAAGATGTTTTTGTATGTATGTATATATGTCAATATATGTGTACATATAAATGAATGTGTTTATTTGTGGATATATGTATTTACAGACATATATACACATATAAACACATAAATATATATGTACACACATATAGACATATATAAGTGCATTAGAGCCGTTTACCATTAAGTAGATGAAAACATGATAAAACATATTTATGCAATATTCATATTTAATAAAGATTTAAACTGTGTATTTACTGTAAATATTCCATATTTGCTAATGCGAATATGCTGTGTTGTTTTCGTGATAATTTTTTCTTCTTCTTCCAACTATTGTTTTTTTATCTATTGACTTCTATGGGGAATATGAAAATGCTATGGTGATTGTGCGATCCAGGGTTTTATTTTTTATTTTATTTTTACTTAATCTTATCCTTTTATTTTTATTAGAGGAATACATGCACACGCACGTGAAAACTTAAGTTAGGATTATGAGCTATTCTGGTTACCGCTAGCGAAAAATACGTTTTTTTTTTAACTTGTAATACCAACGCAACCCGACTACAGCAAAAAAGCTTAACTCTAGCGGCGTTTTCGCCATCACGAAAAAAAAAAATACCCCTCCACTTGTAATCTACACCAGTATGTGAATGTTGCTTTATGTATTTTTTTGCTGTTTTATTTTTTCATGTTTTTATGTTTGTAAGGCAAATATTTTGTAAAAATGCTTATATTGGAAATATAATCCCCTCACTTGTAGTATATTAATATATAAAATATAAAAAAAAAACAATTATACCCATCTGACAAGGGATATTTTTTTAACAATATTATAAAAAAGGGGATTCTAAGTGAAACAGTTTTTTAATAAAACTCTGCTTTATTATACTGCAATAATTCATAAGCATATCAAGTAATGATTATGTAGACTTCAGAAGAAATGTTTATTAATGTTATATTAATGATAAATATTTAATGTGTGTTTGGGTTAAAGGTCTGTAAGTGGATTTAATTGCTAAATTGTTTATCTTTAAATACAGATGAGAGATAAATAGATTTTATCTGTACAATTAATTCCAAAATGCGTAAGACCTTTTAATTTTTTTTTTATAAATGGCTTTTGTTTAAATGTTTTAAATAAAAAAGTTATTTTGAAATCTCCACATTTTAAAAAAAAAATCTAAATTCTAAAATAATTATTTTTAGAGTATTTAACTGTTTTAATCACATAGTTGTAGGAGTTACCTTCTAAGCAAGTGAACAAAATGGGGGGTAGTTATCAAGCCGTCAACCTCAAATACGCTGGAATTCCGCAGCGTATTTGTGGAGAGGCTGATTCGCCTTAGTTATCAAAGGCTAGAGACCGGCAAAAGTTGAATTTTGTGACGTAAGCTTCGATCCGCCGGACTCAGTCCGACACAGATCGATTCTTACGTCACTCCAGATGTTCCGCACACAAGTGCGGCACAATCTGACTACTTTTGCTAGTTATCAAATGACTAGCAGATACGCTCGGCACTTTTCCGGCCCAGCGTACCTGATTTTCAAACCGCCGTCCTGGAGGCGGCGGATCCCATAGGAATCAATGGGAGTCTGACCATAGCGAAAGTACAAGTTTGCTGCTGCCAGACATCCCATTGATTCCTATGGGAGCTGTCTACACCTAACACCCTAACATGTACCCAGAGTCTAAATACCACTAATCTGTCCCCCCTACACCGCCGCAACTAAATAAAGTTATTACCCCCTAAACCGCCGCTCCCGGAGCCCACCGCAAGCTATACTAAATATGTTAACCCCTAAACCGCCGCTCCCGGTGCCTGCCGCAACTATAATATATGTATTAACCCCTAAACCGCCGCTCCCGGAGCCCACTGCAAGCTTTATACATATTAACCCCTAAACCGCCACTCCCGGAGCCCACCGCAAGCTTTATACATATTAACCCCTAAACCGCCGCTCCCGGAGCCCACTGCAAGCTACTCTATACATATTAATCCCTAAACCGCCGCTCCCGGACACCGCCGTAACCTACATTATACCTAGTAACCCCTATCCTGCCCCCCCTATACCGCAGCCCTCTATAATAAAGTTATTAACCCCTAATCTGCCCCCCCCTACACCGTCGCCACCTATAATATATTTATTAACCCCTATCCTGTCCCCCCCTACACCGCCGCCACTGTAATAAAATGATTAACCCCTAAACCTAAGTCTTACACTAACCCTAACACCCCCCTAACTTAAATATTAATTAAATAAATCTAAATAATATTTCTATTATTAACTAAATTAATCCTATTTAAAACTAAATACTTACCTTTAAAATAAACCCTAATATAGCTACAATATAAATAATAATTATATTGTAGCTATCTTAGGATTTATTTTTATTTTACAGGCAACTTTCAATTTATTTTAACTAGGTACAATAGCTATTAAATAGTTATTAACTATTTAATAGCTACCTAGCTAAAATAAAGAGAAATTTACTTGTAAAATAAAAACTAACCTAAGTTACAATTACACCTAACACTACACTATACTTTAATAAATTATTCCTATTTAAAACTAAATACTTACCTGTAAAATAAACCCTAAGATAGCTACAATGTAATTAATAATTATATTTTATTTATCTTAGGATTTATTTTTATTTTACAGGTAACTTTGTATTTATTTTAGCTAGTTAGAATAGTTATTAAATAGTTATTAACTATTTAATAACTAACTAGCTAAAAGAAATACAAAATTACCTGTAAAATAAATCCTAACCTAAGTTACAATTAAAACTAACACTACACTATCATTAAATTAATTAAATAAATTAACTACAAATAACTACAATTAAATACAATTACATAAACTAACTAACCTAAATACAATTACATAAACTAACTAAACTAAATAACCCAAACCCCCCTTTAAATAACTTAACACTAATCCCCTGAAGATCATCCTACCTTGAGTCGTCTTCACTCAGCCGAGCCACCGATGGAACTGAAGAGGAAATCCGGAGCGCCAGAAGTGATCCTCCAAGGGGCGCTGAAGAAGTCTTCCATCCGATGAAGTGATCCTCCAAGCGGCGCTGAAGAAGTCTTCCATCCGGGCGATGTCATCTTCCAAGCGGCGCTGAAGATCATCTTCCATCCGGGCGATGTCATCTTCCAAGCGGGGTCTTCAATCTTCTTGCTTCAGGAACCATCTTCATCCCGCCGACGCGGAACATCCTTCTTCCCCGACGGACTAACGACGAAGGATTCTATCAGCCAATCGGAATTAAGGTAGGAAAAATCTGATTGGCTGATTGAATCAGCCAATCAGATTGAGATCGCATTCTATTGGCTGTTCCGATCAGCCAATATAATGCGATCTCAATCTGATTGGCTGATTCAATCAGCCAATCAGATTTTTCCTACCTTAATTCCGATTGGCTGATAGAATCCTATCAGCCAATCGTAATTGAAGGGACGCCATCTTGGATGACGTCCCTTAAAGGAGCCTTCATTATTCGTTAGTCCGTCGGGGGAAGAAGGATGTTCTGCGTCGGCGGGATGAAGATGGATCCTGAAGCAAGAAGATTGAAGACCCCGCTTGGAAGATGACATCGCCCGGATGGAAAATGATCTTCAGCGCCGCTTGGAAGATGACATCGCCCGGATGGAAGACTTCTTCAGCGCCGCTTGGAGGATCACTTCATCGGATGGAAGACTTATTCAGCGCCCCTTGGAGGATCACTTCTGGTGCTCCGGATTTCCTCTTCAGTTCCATCGGTGGCTCGGCTGAGTGAAGACGACTCAAGGTAGGATGATCTTCAGGGGATTAGTGTTAGGTTATTTTAAGGGGGGTTTGGGTTAGATTAGGGGTATGTGGGTGGTGGGTTTTAATGTTGGGGGGGTTGTATTTTTCTTTTACAGGCAAAAGAGCAGTTTTCTTTGGGGCATGCCCCACAAAAGGCCCTTTTAAGGGCTGGTAAGGTAAAAGAGCTTTGAACTTTTTTAATGTAGAATAGGGTAGGGAATTTTTTTATTTTGGGGGGCTTTGTTATTTTATTAGGGGGCTTAGATTAGGTGTAATTAGCTTAAAATTGTTGTAATATTTTTTAAATGTTTGTAACTTAGGTTTTTTATTTTTTGTAACTTGGCTTTTTTTATTTTTTGTACTTTAGTTAGTTTATGTAATTGTATTTAATTGTAGTTATTTGTAGTTAATTTATTTAATTAATTTAATGATAGTGTAGTGTTAGGTTTAATTGTAACTTAGGTTAGGATTTATTTTAGAGGTAAGTATTTAGTTTTAAATAGGAATAATTTATTAAAGTATAGTGTAGTGTTAGGTGTAATTGTAACTTAGGTTAGTTTTTATTTTACAGGTAAATTTCTCTTTATTTTAGCTAGGTAAGCTATTAAATAGTTAATAACTATTTAATAGCTATTGTACCTAGTGAAAATAAATTGAAAGTTACCTGTAAAATAAAAATAAATCCTAAGATAGCTATAATATAATTATTATTTATATTGTAGCTATATTAGGGTTTATTTTATAGGTAAGTATTTAGTTTTAAATAGGATTCATTTAGTTAATAATAGAAATATTATTTAGATTTATTTAATTAATATTTAAGTTAGGGGGGTGTTAGGGTTAGTGTTAGACTTAGGTTTAGGGGTTAATAAATTTATTACAGTGGCGGCGGTGTAGTGGGGGGCAGGATAGGGGTTAATAAATGTATTATAGGTGGCGACGGTGTAGGGGGGCAGATTAGGGGTTAATAAATTTAATATAGGTTGCGGCAGGGTCCGGGAGCGGCGGTTTAGGGGTTAAACTATTTATTTAGTTGCGGTGAGGTGCGGGATCAGCAGGATAGGGGTTAATAACTTTATTATAGAGGGCAGCGGTATAGGGGGGACAGGATAGGGGTTACTAGGTATAATGTAGGTTGCGGCGGGGTCTAGGAGCAGCGGTTTAGGGGTTAATACATTTATAAGAGTTGCGGCGGGCTCCTGGAGCGGCGGTTTAGGGGTTAGTAACTTTATTAAGTTGCGGGGGGCGCCGGTATAGGGGGTAGAACAGTGTAGTTAGTGTGAGTGCTTAGTGACAGGCTAGCAATAAAGCTGTGAAAAAGCCGAAGAGCAGCGAGATCGGATGAGTGATAACGATCGGATGAGTGATAACTATCACAGTCCGCTGCTCATCGCCCCGTACTTGGTGCGCGGCTTTTTGACAGATTTATTGATAACTTAGGCGTATTTTTTCAGGTCCGTGGCGGCGAAGGTAGGCGAGCTTAGGTGGGCGTATTGGGCCGGCAAAGGCAGGAAAGTTGACACGTTGATAACTACCCCCCAATATCTCTAAGAATGAGTTGCCTCAAACAATCAATTCCTGTTTATTCCACTATCAATTAAAAAAAAGTCTTAACTTTTTTATGCAACAAAATATGCTAATGTCCTTGAAAACAAATCAAGGTGTTCATTGCAAAGAATTTTATAGTAATTAACTCTAAACATAAGTAAATTGAATATAAGTAAAACAAAATCATTTTATTCTTTTTTTAAGAATATAGACTAGATGAAAAGTTAAAAAACAGCACAGTATTGGTTGAATTTTACTTATTGCCATTTGCTCTTTCTCCAAAAAATCAACTTGTGCTTTTCTTTGGAGTATTACTGCTATATCTGCTGGCTGTACTTGGGAACATGATTATTGTTATACTTGTAGGTCTGATGCCCCAGCTGCACACACCTATGTATTTCTTCCTCTCCATTCTCTCATTCCAAGACATTGTGTACGTCTCTTCAATTCTGCCAAAACTGTTGGCCATTACTATTACTGGTGACACCAGGATCTCCTACACCAGCTGTTTACTGCAAATGTTTCTATTAACACTATGTATTGCTACAGAATACTTCCTGCTGACCTCCATGGCATATGACCGCTATGTAGCCATTTGTATCCCTTTGTGCTATTCTACCATTATGAACAAGCATATGTGCCTTCTATTGGTCACTATTTCTTGGCTTCTTAGTACTTTTGCTAGTTTGGCCTTTACTTTGATGGTTATTGATTTATCCTTCTGCAATATACAAGTCAATCATTTCTTCTGTGATCCACAAACTATGGTGAAAATCACCTGTAGTGACCCAACTAGCGTTTTTATTTATATAATTGTGTGTGGAGTAATATTAGGTTGGTGTCCTTTTATACTAATTTTGACCTCCTATATGTACATTGTATCAACTATTTTAAAGATCCAGACAACAGAAGGAAGACTCAAGACGTTCTCCAGCTGCTCCTCCCATCTCATTGTGGTATTTTTATTCTATGGGACATCTTTAAGCGTAAACATGAATTTTAAGAATTCTTATGAAATGGAAAAAGTACTTTCCATGTTATATATTGGTGTGATTCCTCTGCTGAATCCACTAGTTTATAGTTTAAGAAACAAAGAGGTTTTGAAGTCAATGAAAAAAGTTTTTGAAGCATTCCACCTGGGATATGTTATATGATTATAAATTTAAAGATATACTGTTGGAGTTTACCTCTTTTTATGTTGTGTTATGTATCAAAATGTATCATGTAATATGAAATACTAAAACCATATATTTACATATGTTGAATGGAATTATAAACAATACTTAAATGTTTGATCAAAGGTTAAATACCAAGTACGTATTTGTAAAAAATGTAAACACATTAATTTGGGAGGAAACATGAGAGATTTACCTGCTCCTGCATGGAGAGTACTTCCCTATAAGTGAACAAGAACTGGAGGTTTCTCCTCATTGCCGGTATCCTCACAACAAGTGAGGATGTGTGACATCATCATGCTGTGTGTGATGATGTCATATGCAATAAAAACGTGTGTAATATGGGAAAAACACTTTCTCTTTGCTATTGGTGTTCCCCAAAAAGAGGGAATGAAACAACTTCATTTGAAGATGACATTTATTCTTATCAGCAACCAAACTGGAGTTGAGGCAAGTTCTAATAAAGCCCATAAAACCCTTCTGAGTGACAGGGTTGATCTTATTTGAGAGGAGAGAAGCCCCTCTTTCAAATGAAGATCACTTGTATCACAATGTTTTTCTGCTTTACTGACCACCAGAGAGTTAGAGGTTTCTTGTCTTTTTTATAATTTATTACATGTTCCTCTTATTTAAAGGTTATCACAAGAGATCAAAGGTTTTCTCATGCTGAGTGTTGGTGTGTTTTTTTTCATTAAATACCCTATTATCCTCAACAAATCACATAAAAGCCTTAGAGATTTTCAGGTTGGGAAAACAAAATGTTTGAATATATAGATATGTTACACAATTATTATAAAGATAGCTATTAAAATATGTCATCAATATCATATTATTTGCATATGATTTTCTTAGAACAGGTATACAGAGGTCATTACACAATATTAAAATAGTGTAGATAGATAGATAGATAGATAGATAGATAGATAAAAGAATGAAGCTACAGCACTCTCACTTTCCAACTGCTATCACCATCTATCAGGGTGCAAAGACATATGCGTATAAATCCTGTGAAAAAACACACTTTTTTACTCAGTGATGTTTCGGGGTGTTCACCCCTTCCTCAGACAAAGATAGTGAAATGTGAACAAACTTATGAATAATACAATCCCCCCCCTGTCCACAGCCAATAAAACATTTGGTGATATATGTGGTACAAATACCCTAATTATACAAACTGTGACATCATATGTAAACATACATCATATTATTATTATTATCATTTATTTGTAAAGCGCTGCCAAATTCCGTAGCGCATAATGCATTATTTAGTGCATTGTCAAATAATGTTATTCTATAATTTGTGATAATAAAAGGTTAGTGTGTTATTAAGTGCAAAATATATAACCTGATATGCTATGTGTGAGTTGGTCAATAGTGTTGGTCAAAATTGGAATAAATAAATGGAATCAAACAATGGAATAAAAAATTAGCAGCAATATATCACTTCACATCTCTGCTATCTTAGCAGCACTGCTCATAAGCCAATAATGGGATTCGAAGGCAGGAATGCATTTTATGAAATTCAGAACCCTGACCCATCTTTATACTGTGTAGTGATTGGTTGATATATGTCTGTCCCAAATTGGTCAAAGTAAATGAGATAAGCTAAATATTATCAAGATAGTTTAACATTGCTATGTCCCTAAATTACAAAACAATAAATGACAAAAATGTATTTTGTATGCACCTCTGTTACAATGCAGTATGCAGTAGTAATTTCTGATTTATGGATAACAAAAATTGCTGGAATTTCCCTTTAAGAACGTCACTGGCTTCTTTAACAGAGACTACTATTGTTTGCTTTGAGAGCTGATATGCCATAATAATGACAATATCCTAGGTGTTGGGGGTCCAGGGAAGCACGCGGTAGCAAATAGTATTCTTAAGACTCTCCTTTTGTGCCAATGAGTCACAACACTTAAAAGGATTATCAGATCATGTGAACAACAGACAACTCTATTTTTCATCACAAGTTGCCATTGATATTATTATGTTTGGGGCAGGGGCATAACAAAGAGGCTGTCAGCCCCTCATCCCCCCGTAGCGACATCACTACAGACTCTAGGGACAGATTTCACATTTCACAGTTTCAATACTGTTAAAATCCAGTATACAAAGATGACATAATCCTTCTATTAGAAACCTATAGTATTTCACTTGTTTTCAGATCATGTCAAGCAAAAACTGTACTTTTACAATCAATAAATGTAAATATTGGACTATACAATAGCAACACAAATACATATGTAAATAAACCTATACATATGTAAATAAACAAACCTATACATATGTAAATAAACCTATACATATGTAAATAAACAAACCTATACATATGTAAATAAACCTATACATATGTAAGTAAACCTATACATATGTAAATAAACCGATACATATGTAAATTAACCTATACATATGTAAATAAACCTATACATATGTAAGTAAACCTATACATATGTAAATAAACCTATACATATGTAAGTAAACCTATACATATGTAAGTAAACCTATACATATGTAAGTAAACCTATACGTATGTAAATAAACCTATACATATGTAAATAAACCTATACGTATGTAAATAAACCTATACGTATGTAAATAAACCTATACATATGTAAATAAACCTATACATATGTAAATAAACCTATACATATGTAAGTAAACCTATACATATGTAAATAAACCTATACATATGTAAGTAAACATATACATATGCAAATAAACCTATACATATGTAAATAAACCTATACATATGCAAGTAAACCTATACATATGTAAATAAACCTATACATATGTAAGTAAACCTATACATATGTAAATAAACCTATACATATGTAAGTAATCCTATACGTATGTAAATAAACCTATACATATGTAAGTAAACCTATACGTATGTAAATAAACCTATACATATGTAAGTAAACCTATACGTATGTAAATAAACCTATACGTATGTAAATAAACCTATACATATGTAAGTAAACCTATACGTATGTAAATAAACCTATACATATGTAAATAAACCTATACATATGTAAGTAAACCTATACATATGTAAATAAACCTATACATATGTAAGTAAACCTATACATATGTAAATAAACCTATACATATGTAAGTAAACCTATACATATGTAAATAAACCTATACATATGAAAGTAAACCTATTTATATGTAAATAAACCTATACATATGTAAATAAACCTATACGTATGTAAATAAACCTATACGTATGTAAATAAACCTATACATATGTAAGTAAACCTATACGTATGTAAATAAACCTATACGTATGTAAATAAACCTATACATATGTAAGTAAACCTATACATATGTAAGTAAACCTATACATATGTAAATAAACCTATACATATGTAAGTAAACCTATACATATGTAAATAAACCTATACATATGTAAGTAAACCTATACATATGTAAATAAACCTATACATATGTAAATAAACCTATACATATGTAAGTAAACCTATACATATGTAAATAAACCTATACATATGAAAGTAAACCTATACATATGTAAATAAACCTATACATATGTAAGTAAACCTATACATATGTAAATAAACCTATACATATGAAAGTAAACCTATACATATGTAAGTAAACCTATACATATGTAAATAAACCTATACATATGTAAATAAACCTATACATATGAAAGTAAACCTATACATATGTAAATAAACCTATACATATGTAAATAAACCTATACATATGTAAGTAAACCTATACATATGAAAGTAAACCTATACATATGAAAGTAAACCTATACATATGTAAATAAACCTATACATATGTAAATAAACCTATACATATGTAAGTAAACCTATACATATGAAAATAAACCTATACATATGAAAGTAAACCTATACATATGTAAATAAACCTATACATATGTAAATAAACCTATACATATGTAAGTAAACCTATACATATGTAAATAAACCTATACATATGTAAATAAACCTATACATATGTAAATAAACCTATACATATGAAAGTAAACCTATACATATGTAAATAAACCTATACATATGTAAGTAAACCTATACATATGAAAGTAAACCTATACATATGAAAGTAAACCTATACATATGTAAATAAACCTATACATATGTAAATAAACCTATACATATGTAAGTAAACCTATACATATGAAAGTAAACCTATACATATGTAAATAAACCTATACATATGAAAGTAAACCTATACATATGTAAATAAACCTATACATATGTAAATAAACCTATACATATGTAAATAAACCTATACGTATGTCCTGGCCAATGCAGATGGATTATACAATAGCAATGAATACAGCTTTAATAAATGAATACAATGGGGCATATTTACCATGCGCCGTATGGAGCTTGAGAAGGCTCGCCGGAAACAGAAGTTATCAAGAAGTTATAAAGCAGCGGTCTAAAGACCGCTGCTCCATAACTTGTCCGCCTGCTCTGAGGCGGCGGACAGAAATCAACCCAATCAAATTTGATCAGGTTGATTGACACCCCCTGCTAGTGGCCGATTGGCCGCGAATCTGCAGGGGGCGGCATTGCACCAGCAGTTCACAAGAACTGCTGGTGCAATGATAAATGCCGATAGCGTATGCATTGCACATTGTTAAATATGCCCCAATGTTTGCTAGCACACCTCTTAATTGTCTTCTGTGGCTGCTTTTGGGTGTTTTGCACATGTACAGCATAATGGCCAAAAGTCAATTTCATGGCTTTATCAAGTGCCTTGAGGTGTTGAATTTAAAAATACAAAACTGGTCTAGAAAACCTATTGAAAAGTGTTTTGAAAATGGATTGTGATCACTGAAAACCTTTTGGCTTCATGTTAAAAATAGGGCTTTTTTCGTTGACAATAGAAACTGCAGGACATAGCTGAAAATACGTTATTGTGATCACGTTTAATCAAAAAGTGACTTTTTGGAAAGAAAAATAACTGAAAATGCCTCAGCCAATAGATTATGATTAACCTAACAGTTTGTTAAATGGCCAAATGCATCATATTTTACCAGTAACGTAGAAAAAAGAAAAAAACATCTAAAATAAATTAAAAACATATTTGAAAAAGTGTATTTGTAAAAACATTTAAATGTTAGATTTTCTCATGTCTGTTTTGTTATGGTAAAGTAATGTAGCTGGATAGAACGGAATTTACCTTCACAATCAGACTTGAAATGGAGGCTGACCATGGTCCCTAGAATTCTGGAGGGACAGTTGTCATTTTTCAGTTATACTGCAACTCAGAATGCTCGATGGGATGTAACTAGTCTTGTGGTCATTGTTTTTATATGTCAAAGCTGACGAATGTGTTTTTTTTGTTAAATATTATTTTTTTCATATTTCCTTTTGTGCATATGTAAAATTGGATTGTTTTATAGAAAGTCCTTTTTTGTTCTTTAATATTTGATTTTGTAATGTTTCAAAATATTTGTTATTCCAATATAATTGACAGTGGAAGTCATTATATGGGCTCTATTTATAAAGCTGTGAATGCATCTTCAGTGACCGAGCATTTCAGGTTCACATAAGCTGGCCCCAGTTATTCAAAGGTAGCAGAGTGTAATGAAGATGGCTGAAATGTGAGCAAGATGGCTGACGTACTGATCATGAAACATTCAATTTAGCTATTTGTGTTTTAGTTGCAAATATGCTGAGTAATTGCTCAACTAGTAAACAACAGAGTTTTAAAGACATTAAATCTGAGAATGTACAGACATGTATGAAATAAGTAAGGGAGCAAACCAGACAAGTGGGGTAGGATGGTAGAGAACAGAACGACAACCTACAACAGATGTTAACAATTATTAACAGTATTTGCTCACCTGATTGATTTCATAAGCATTATTTATAGCTTAAAGATTTGTAATACCAGGTGCAGCATTATAGGTAAAATATGTCTTAGACATGGGACTATTTTATATTGTTCAGGTAATACTTGTTTTATCTCTAAGACTTTGCCTTTTTATAAAGTTAAGCTAAAATATATTTGGTAGAGGTCCTTTCTAGGGCTGGATACACCATATCACTAGTCAGTATTCTGAACTGCAGCTGGAGCAGAGTATTTAATCTATACAATGCCTTGGAGAGCAAAATCAGACATGCTCACATAATATAGTCTAAGTCTGCTCTGTAAAGAGCCAAAAACTGTGAAATGCTGACCTTGGTAGGAAGATAAGACAGTATAAAATGAGACTATATTTATGCTATAGAAAGTGCATGGTTACGCTTAGCAACAAGTTAAAATGTTATTCTCTAAAAGCAGATGTGGAAAGACTAAGTTTGAGAATAAAAACAGCAGTTCAGTGTTAATGCAGAAAGGCTGAATAAATACAAAATGGAGGAGTAGAGACAAGATGGAGGCAGGTTGGTTACATATTCTTACATTGCTCTCTTTTATTCTAACCGAATAACAAACCATAAAGAAAAAGGGAAAGGGCCATCAAAGTAGTAGGTGACCCATTGAACAATATTTAAAACAGGTAATAGCTATATAAAAGGCACAGTACATTTGTAAATCTATAAATAACAATGTAAGCCTAATACTAAGGTATAACATTAAGTATAGCATGAATCTATGTGAGAATACTGTAGATAAATGCATACACACATATTACTATAATAGTTAAATATAATAAAAACCTGAATAGGCCACAGTTTATCACTGCATATTGGTACCGACTCTCCAATACTCTCTGTCTACCTCCCAGAATCCCCAATTTACTGATCTATCTGAACAAAAACCTAACTAGGTCTCCATCTACCTCCAAACAATACTGTCTCTTTATTTCTCAACCTGCATAGCTAGCACCCCCAAATAGCCTTGACAGTTCCCTGCTCTTATACACTCTCCACTGTGAATCATAGCATGGGAACAGCACAAGCATCTCTGGGTGGCCTCCTATCATTTTAAGAACAGTCTTTGTCCACTTAGAGCTCCACCTCCCTCAGACACTCTGCTTTAAGCTCATAGTCCATTTGCACTTGGGGTTCTTTGCACATGAGAAAGTGTCCATCTGCAGTTACATGCTGGATGTACAATGGTTGGTTTAGGGGGTAGACAAGGGAAGCAGCCAGATCACATAGGAAGCAGACACTTGAGTCAGAAGGAATCTAAGAAGAAAACAAAACAGCACAAGATGAGCATGCACCCTGATAAAAAAAATCACAATTATGCCCATCTGAATTTTTCTCTTTTGTCAGCATCACAATTCCCTTTAATTCTTTAACTTATCCTTTGTCATGTAAAACCAGGGAGACATTAAGGGTTTATAATACAGACTGAAAACATTTATTACATTTCTACAGAGAATAACTAACAGATACTCTATACATTTTAAATGATACCTTAAACATGACCACTAAGCCAGGAAAAAATACTATACTTCGGCAAAAGGTTGTGTTGCTTTACTAGGTAAATGTTGCAAAGGATTGCAACAACAATGAGAAATAAAATAGTCAATAAAAATATTTTCTTTTAAATTAATTTCTTCACACAGTACTCCATTAGCTGCTAAAAATGAACCCAGTGCTACTCTATTCTACATAGCTACAACATGTAATGTTTTTAATTCCCCAAATATGATCTTTGTAGAATTGTCTGTCCTGTCTGATATAGACACTACTAATTTGCTAATTATTTTATGCAACCTAAATTCTCTTGTGCTCCTGTATGAGGAAAGAATACAGTCATAACATTATTAAAACAAAAAAAATATTTAAAGGTAAACACACATCTTTATGGTAAGATAATTCCTTTCGCTGTCAAAAACCCAAATAGCAGATACCATAACAGTTAATAAGGGGAAATACATATGCTTTAGTAACACAGATCTAATAAGAGCCATTGTAAGAAGATAATATACCATCAATATCATTATAATTATACTACTCCCAAAACTCATATTTCTCTGTATAGTTGTTATAAATTTCTAGCTGAGGTGTGTCCTTAATCTCTTTATTTCGAGTAGTTTGATAATACAATAAGGAATGGAAAATTCCTATAAAAACTTCCCGTTCTCATACATTTCTCCATTGTAAGACACATATATCCCCTCTCCGTCCAAAACGTCGAAGAGGGGATATGTTCTAGAATGGTGAAGGATCTGTCATATTCAGGACATACTTGAAAACGAGAACTGGTAAAATATTTTATAAATAAATAAATAATAAATAAATAATTCTGAGATATTGCAGCACTTTCTTTCAACTATAATGGTGCAAACATACTCTCTATAATCAGTGGGCCTTACAATGTTACAATACTGCAAGGTTTAGCGTTATACCCCTGTCTGGAAGGTTACTTTGTTCATGTCCATATTATTTCCAAAATACACAGTGGTAATATCCCTCATAATCAAATGGCCATGCAACCATAGAATTTACAGTGTGTGCTTATACAAATAAGGCATACATTTCAGCAGACAAAGATATATGACTCTTATAACTAATATCATCACTAAAAATAACAAAATGAAAAGAGAATAAAAAACAAGCAATATGAGTGAATAAGGTAAAACAATACTACCCTCATTTAGCTTGGGATGACTCTGTAGTACCATAACAGGTACACAACTTCAACAGTCAAGGCACAGTCAAGAGAAGGATAGTCTTTATGTTCTGAAGAAACACATCATAGGAACCGTTCATAGGTTACCCAGAGTTCACTTCTAGGGCTGGTACCAGCTTGCAAAGCGAAGAATGGATCCAAAAAGATGGTTCAGCATTTTTTATGGTAGTATCAATAGTCTAGCAAACTTGACAAAGTCTTTTTTTTCCACTTAGGCTCCGAGCATTTCTTTGTTTCAAAAGTTTTACTTGCATTCAATCTTTTGGAGAATGCACTATGGAATTTTTATCTGTATATTAATTTCTAAAGTCACTAGGGGACACTATTTCTTACACACAATTTAAAACAAACAACCAACCAAATGCAGAATGAAGGATATTTCACAGTATTATGTTACCAGTTTAAAGCAGGATTAGAAAACAACTTATGCTAAATGACTCTACTTGCAAAGAGATAAAGACCCTAAATGCTTTACATACATTTAATAACATACAGCTTATAGCCTTTCCTTGTCTTTATTCATATTCTCCATAAACTCCTTACATAAATACTCTCATAACAACTTACTTAATCTATTAATCATATGCCATAAAACTTTCTTGTATTCACCAGAACTTGACCTAAAATCACACACATCATTGTACTTACAATTTTATTAGTTTCTTGCAAAAACAAAATTATTTTATATGCCTCAGACAGGTGGAAATACACTAAATCATCAGTCCTTACATGCATGACACATATATCACTTTAGGGAACCTTAAAACTAAAAGTGCTATTATTGGCACACAGAATTAAGAATCCACACATTACTTTAAAATCAAATGACAGCAATAACGCTTTAAGCAAATCATTATATTCGCATATTTCCTAGCTAAGAAATACTGATACCCATCAACAGCATTTAGCCGTATTAATAAGAAGGATAAAAGAAGATAAAAACAAGCACCTCACCCAGCTTTGTAGCTAATTTAAGATATACACAAAACTTCATATCAACACGCATACCTTAAATATTTCATGCAAATCACTTAAAACTGTTTATTCATAAGTGGGTTTTAACATACATTAAACCTTAAGTGACACAGTAAACACATATTATTAAGGTTCTATCTCTTTAAGGAAAACATTGATTTCAAACATATCAGAGACAGAGGAAACATAAGAATCTGAACTCTCCACTAAAGTTAAAATGTACTTAGGCTTGTCCAAAATTGCTCAGATTGGCCGGATTTCAGCAACTTCAGACCTTAACAATTAATTTTTCAGACAAGAAAATAAATCCTCAAATGTATAATGGGGAGGAAAGCATCACAAGTATAATGAGATACATTGAAACATTAGACAGACAAACACTTCTTACACATAAATTACACAGAAGTTCTGAAAGAAAATGAAACAAAAAAGAGGGTTTTCACATACACAGTTATTTTTTAAGATATATCCTCTCATGTCACATTACATTATACAGCACAATACCACACAATACAATATGCAATACAAATAAGCATCAATCAGTGATTACTCAGCTCCAGTGATATCTATGTCTATCTATAATATATATTTTGATGTATGGGGGACTTTAAACCTTAAATACGATGGGGCTCTTACCCCTGTGATGGCAGCACTCTAACCACATTGACTGCAGAACTCTAACCTGAGAAGGGACTCTAAGCCCCTAATAATATTAAACGGCTGGACCTCTTGGCTCCAAATTCACAAAGTGAATCCCACTTGCTGATCCCATAACTGTTAGGGTTCCTTCCTAGGGCTGTATACACCTTATCACTAGTCAGTATTCTGAACTTCAGCTGGAGCAGAGTATTTAATCTATACAAGGGCTTGAAGAGCAAAATCAGACACGCACACAGAATATAGTTGAAGTCTTCTCTGTTTATTATAAACAGTGCTGCGGTTATATAGTATATAACACATACATTGTAAATTGACAAAGAGGGGCTTCATACACACTCCCTTATTGAAACATAATCAGTGGACAGTTACAGAACTTTAGACATAAGATTGTTTATGTAGAGAGCCAAAAACTGTGAAACGCTGACCTTGGTAGAAAGATAAGACCGTATAAAATGAGACTATGTTTATGCTATATAGTGCATGGTTACGCTTCAACAAGATAAAAATGTTATTCTCTAATATCAGATGTCAGAAATGGGACCTCCCTGAATCCCCAAAATACTGGTCTATCTGCACTAAGACCCTGCCAGACCCTAATCTACCACCAAACAACACTGTATCTTTATTTCTCAACCTGCATAGCTAGCACCCCCAAATAGCATTGACAGTTCCCTGCTCTCATACACTCTCCACAGTGAATCATAAAATGGAAACAGCACAAGCATCTCTGGGTGGCCTCTTATCATTTTGAGACAAGTCTTTGTCCTATTAGAGCCCCACCTCCCTCAGACACTCTGCTTTAAGCTCATAGTCCATTTGCACTTGGGGTGAATTGCACATGGGAAAGTGACCATCTGCAGGTATATGCTGGATGTACAATGGTTTGTTCAGGGGGTAGACAAAGAAAGCAGCCAGATCCCATAACAAACAGACACTTGAGTCAAAAGGAATCTAAGAAGGAATCAAAACAGCACAAGATGAGCATGCACCCTGACACAATCACAATTATGCCCATCAGAATTTTTCTCTTTTGTCAGCATCACAATTTCTTCTAATTCCTTAACTTATCCTATGTCATGAATATCCAGTGAAACATTGTGGGTATATAATCGTGAGAGTATATCTTCCAGCGCTTAGCGTAAGTGGATTCCTATTGGCTCCTAAAGACTGAGGGTCCCTAGCTGGCCCTGAAAGTTAACAGCAAAATTGATTTAAAGCTCGAGGAGCGCCTAATGGGTGGTAAGGAAGTGGTTACAATTTAAAACATATCTATTTTAATGTTAACAAATACATATACATGTTATCATGGATCCATGCTATAAACAAAAATTATATAAAATTGGGTTAAAAAATACAGATATAAAAGAGATCAAGTTCAGATAAAAATGCAATTAAAAATGTTGATCAATGGTCTATGAAATCTATGTAGAGACATTTATATACCTCAATAAAATACACAATAGTCAGGGTGATGACAAAGGATAAATCGGGAGAGGTCAGTCTGTTAAATGGACAAATGCCGTGATGGTGTCCTAAAACACACCTTGAGGGTGAAAAAATGAAAATGTGTTGAAAAAAATGTGTATAAATATATATATATATAAAACACACAGAAAACCCAGCACTCGCCAGCAGATTCACAGCAATGTTTAAAAGCAAAACTGGGGGAAGTCAGTTACATTTGGCGCCAAAGGATCAAGCCCAGGACCACGACAAGGTCTCCCCCTTCCTGGGACCCTAAACCAGCACTCACACAATGCATGCTTCCAAACAAACCAACTGGAAACCTCCCAGGGTGACACAGGCTTTTGTAACCTCCCCTATGTAAATACAAAACACAGGAATGGACCGCACTCACAGACTGGACTGGGTACACATCCTAAGCCACAGCAAACTCCACAGCCCTGAACACTGACAGACAAAAGCCTGTGTCACCCTGGGAGGTTCCCAGTTGGTTTGTTTGGAAGCATGCATTGTGTGGGTGCTGGTTTAGGGTCCCAGGAAGGGGAGACCTTGTCGTGGTCCTGGGCTTGATCCTTTGGCGCCAAATGTAACTGACTTCCCCCAGTTTTGCTTTTAAACATTGCTGTGAATCTGCTGCCTATCTATCAAGCTCCAAACGGAGCTTGACGGCCCGCTGCTCCATAACCTTGTCTGCCTGCTCTGATGAGGCAGACAGGAATTGCCGGAAATCAACCAGATCGAGTACTATCGAGTTGATTGACACCCCCTGCTGGCGGCCGATTGGCCACGAGTCTGCAGGGGGCAGCGTTGCACCAGCAGCTCTTGTGAGCTGCTGGTGCAATGCTGAATATGGAGAGCGTATTGCTTTCCGCATTCAAAGATGTCTTGCGGACCTGATCCGCACTGTCGGATCAGGTCCGCAAGACATTTATTAAATAGGCCCCATTACCTGCATTCTTTCTCCATTTCCCTGGATAATTAGGCATTATAAATGTCCTATCAATCAATTTAATGTGTGACTCTCGCCAAGATAATTGAGGTGTTGCCCACCATGCTCTAGTAATACTTTTGCTCACTACTTCAGTATTCAGTGTCGGAAACTCATGATTCCTCAGTTGCAAAATTTCCTTAAGATTTTTTTCACCTTCCATTTTTAGCATGAGATTATACCAGGTAGATAGACTCTACCTTGCTTAAATAAATTAATCCCAGCATAAATTCCTTCCCAGTTTTTGAAAAACGATTCTAAATTAACTGAGTTTAAAAAAGGCCTTACTTGAAAGTATCCATACATATCGCGATTCGAGAGATTATACTTAGTTTTAAGATCTGCGAATGAATGGACTGCAAAAAATGCGGTATCTATACATTGTGAAAAAAAATCCAAACCTTTTAGTTTCCAAAGCCGAAAAATCTTTGAGTCACAGCCAGAAGGCAATAAGGGATTACCTAAAATAGGTAGGAATTTGGAATTATGGAAGTCTGCATTAAGAGATTTACAACATTTTTGCCAGGTAATTATAGGATTTCTAAAAGTAACAAGATCTTTTAGGTCCGGGGGCCATGATTTAACATCAACATATAATAGAGCTTTCAAAATATAAGGTTTGAAATAGGGAAATTCAATCTTTTTTATACAGGGATATGGCATATCCAGTAACCATTCTGGAACAATTTTCATCAGGCAAATTAGATTGTATTTCTGAAATGCAGGCAGACCCAAACCTTCAAATTCCCTATGCTGTGAAAGTCTATACAATGAAAACCTAGGCTTGCCCGAGCCGCAAAGAAACGCTCTAAGCATTGCATTTCAATTTTTAATATCCTGATTTTTTAAGAATAAAGGTAGATTCTGCATAATGTATAGAAGTTTTGGTAGGGTTATCATTTTTATTAAATACACTTTCCCAGCTAAAGACAACGGTAAAGTAGACCATTTCTTAAAATCTGTCCTTATTTTATTAAATAAATTATGAAAATGAATCTTGTACCATTCCTCTGAATGCTTGCTTACGGTGATTCCTAAATATTTTAGCTGTGTAACAATTCTGAAAGGTAAGGCAACCCTTGGTTCCTTTTTTTTATATATATCCATAAAAATTCAGATTTTAAAGCATTGACGGCATATCCTTAAAAAGAGTCAAAAGTTTTAATATATTTATGAATTTGGGGACATTTTCATCTATATCAATTAGAAATACTAATAAATCAGCAGCGTAGAAAGCAATTTTGGAGGTTTTTTTCTCCTACAGAGATTCCTTTTATTTCTTCACACAATCACACAGCAAGGAGTTCTATACTTAGATTACAAAGTAAGGGAGAGAGTGGACACCCCTGATGGGTTCCCCTAAATAACTGAAAAGATGGGGTACATGCACTATTAATAATGAGAGCAGCAAGAGTGTTATTATATAAAGAATGAATAAAGCTTATAAAAGGACCTTTAAAGCCGAACCGGCCAAGTGATTCATAAAGATGCTCCCAATTAATAGCATCAAAAGCTTTTTCTGCGTCTATTGCTATTATGGCCTTATCCTCTTTAATGCTCATCCCTTTTTTCCTATCAAGATTATAGTGACCAAGCACCAATAATAATCTGCGCAAATTCGAGAATGAGGAGCGCCCCTTTATAAATCCAGTTTGATCACTATGAATCAGATTAGGAATAAGTTTCTGTAGTCTCATTGCTATTATACTAGCAAGAATCTTATAATCCGCATTAAGCAACAATATAGGGCGATACGCATCCATATTTTGAGGATTTTTGTCCTTTTTCAAAATTTAAGTAATGAGCGAGCTAGCAAAGTTTTTAGACATAAGGCTATTTTGAGAAAAGTATATATGAAATAAGCTTTGTAAGGGTTTGGCCAAGTCTGTGATTGGGAGGCCATCGGGCCCTGCTGCTTTATTACATTTACCTAATTCAATTACCTGAATGATCTCTACTTCCGCTATTGATTTATTTAATTCAGAAAGTTCCTCTTCTTTTAATTGAGGTAAGGAACATCTATCCCAAAAATTCTTATTCTGCATATTTATTTCCTTAGAAAGGGAGACTTTTTGATAATGACTAAAAAAATCCTTTACTTATCTCTTCAGATTTATTTAGGCTCTTTTTCCCTATTTGTATTTTTGAAATAATATTCGAGCTATGAGCTTGTTTAATCAGATTAGCAAGATATTTCCCAGTTTTGCCCCCGTATTTATATAACCTGGCATTCGTTCTTATAGTTTCTGTTGTGGCATTCTGCTGTAAAAAGTATCCCTTTCTTTCCAAGCCTGAATATATTTTGACCAATTTATTGGTATAGGTTCACCTATAAAGTGGTTATATGCTCTACTTAGCTGATTAGAAAGCTGAGAATCGCTTGCCATATATTTTTTGCACAGCCTAATTACAAAAGCTTTTATTTCACCCCTGAGTACAGCTTTTGATGCCTCCCAATACATTTCCTGATTTTTAACTGAATTTAAATTTTGTGCCGCAAACTTGAGCTAGGTGTCTAATAACCCGTTTTTAAATTTAGCATTTGCATATAAATACTTAGGGAAAATAAAGGATTTTTGGTTTTTCCTACAAAAACCTGCTTGGGTTGAGAGTGAGATTGGTGCATGATCAGAGATGTGGATATCTGCTTGACCTACTAATTTCTCATCAACTAAAATATAATCAATTAGGGAAAATGATTTATGAGTTTTTGATTCACATGTAAAATGTTTAATATCTGGGTTCTGCAACCTTCATATATCTTTTAAATTTAATGTATTCCTAAAGACTCTGTAAAAACCCTGTTTCATTTCTATGCCGGTTGATTATTTTTTATTTTTTTTCCCCTGGAGCATACGGTCAATTGGGGACTGGGCTATCATATTCAAGTCCCCTGCTACTATTAGTCTATCGTTTGCAAATGTTAATAACTTATTTTTAATTTTATTCCAGATACGTTTGTCCAGTCTGTTAGGGCCATATATATTGCATAATATGTATCTCTGATCTAAAATATCTATTTGTAAAATAATATA
This sequence comes from Bombina bombina, assembly GCF_027579735.1. NCBI lineage: Eukaryota > Metazoa > Chordata > Amphibia > Anura > Bombinatoridae > Bombina > Bombina bombina. Next base: position 614,045,782 of record NC_069505.1, on the reverse strand, counting down.
CCTTCATTCAGCATCTATTTCAGAGTGGATTATTTTAAAATTAAGATTTCTATCTAAGAGGATGGCAACATCTTTTTTTTTCTTGTTAGACTGTCAGTAGCAATCACCTCCCCCACCCAACCTATCCACCCAACCTATTTTTAGCTTAAGATTTCCTTTATGTTGTAAATATGTTTCTTGAAGAAACGCTATATTACTGTTCATGCCTCTCAACTTGTTAATAATCATTTTGCATTTAATAGGAGAGGAAATCCCACGAACATTCCATTAAACCAATTTAAACATGGGAATTGACTACTGTGTTACCAAGTCTCATCATCTCTACAAGAAATAGCAGGCGACAAGATAGGGGGGAGGAGAGGGAGGGAAAGAAACCACATAACACCAAAATATTAAATGAAAACCTATTTGAGCTACATTTAGGCCCATGATGTCCGTATCTGAGATATAAGCAAAAATTTGAATCTGTCATATTTGCAAATCAACATCCAGAAACATCAAAGTAAAATTTAATAAAGCATCATAAAAAAAAGAACAGTAGTAACCTCAAGAGCTAGCCGCAGCATAGGTATCCAGAAAAGCAACCGCTTCCTCCTGATTATTAAGGAAATGCATACATTATCTCTAAAAACCTTAATTTTCACAGGATATAGAAGAAATGCTTCAAATCCTTTTTGAATAAGTCGGGAACATATCAGGGCCCTCAATTTTCTGAGGTTAGTAGTTTCAACTGATTAATCCTGGAAAATTAAAACTTTATTTTCTCCTAATGAAATTATCTTTTTTTTCTATAAAAGGCTAAGCAGATCAATTTTATCTTGGTAACTAAGCATTTTAATTATGATAGGTCTTGCTATCTTTGTACCATCTGGCTTAAATTTTTCTTGTCCTAGCCTATGGATTCTCTCTATCGTCATTTGCTGCCTTGAATGGGTATTTCTAGGAGTGTATGAAGTTTACCATGAAAAATGCTCTTAAATCCAAGAAGTCCTGAGTCTCAGGTACCCCTATTATCCTTATATTATTTCTTCTGGAGCGATTCTCTAGATCGTCCAATCTCTCTCGCATCTTTTTAAAAAGAGGGTCATGAATCCTATTATCATGTTCCAATATCTGCATTCTATCTTCCATATATGAAATTCTCCGCTCTGCCATCTCTAATCTACTATTAAATGCGTGGACTTCATTTGGAAGAGTGGCTACATCATGTCTTATTTTGTCAAATTGGGGAGCACCATTTCTAGTGTTACTTTAGCTAGTTGTTGAGAGTCTGTATCCAGACTTGGTTCATCAATTATACTATCCTGTGCCTCCATGTTTGTTTTAATATTATTTTTTTTTGTCTTTTCTGGGTGGCATACTTGGGGATTTACCTTGAGAGGAATGTACAAATGTATCCATCAATGTGTATTTAAATGTAAAACAAATAATAGACAACCCAAATTGGGTTGAATAAATTAAAGTGAATATGTATAACGAATAAATGTGCTGAAACAAATATAAGTGGAAAAAAAAAATGAAACCAATAACAAAATGTGAAGTGAAACAAGAAAAGAGAAAAGAAAAACATAATGCACTGTGTAGGGAGAGATACTACAATAGTATCCTAAATATATTATACCACAGTCCCGAAGGACCAGGAAGTGACAGGCGAGATCCTAATAACTAAAGTGTCAGGAGTGGAGAAAATATCACTTCAATTAAATTTTTAGGTATATCCCAGATTAATAATACCTAAGACTATGGGGGGTAGTTATCAAGCCGTCAACTTTTCTGACTTCGCCGGCCCAATACGCCCGCCTAAGCTCGCCTACCTTCGCCGCCGCGGACCTGAAAAAATACGCCTAAGTTATCAAAAAAAGCTGTCAAAAAGCCGCGGGGCGATGAGCAGCGGACTGTGAGAGTTATCACTCATCCGATCTTGCTGCTCTTCGGCTGTTTGACAGCTTTCTTGCTAGCCTGTCACTAAGCACCCACACTAAACTACACTGTTCTACCCCCTATACCGGTGCCCCCGGAGCCCCCCGCAACTAAATAAAGTTACTAACCCCTAAACCGCCGCTCCTATACCCCGCCGCAAGTCTTATAAATGTATTAACCCCTAAACTGCTGCTCCTAGACCCCGCCGCAAGTCTTATAAATGTATTAACCCCTAAACCGCCGCTCCCGGACACCGCTGCCACCTACATTATACCTAGTAACCCCTATCCTGCCCCCCCTATACCGTCGCCCTCTATAATAAAGTTATTAACCCCTATCCTGCTGATCCCGCACCTCGTCGCAAATAAAAAAATAGTTTAACCCCTAAACCGCCGCTCCATGAACCCGCCGCAAGCTATATTAAATTTATTAACCCCTATCCTGCCCCCCCTACACCGTCGCCACCTATAATAAATTTATTAACCCCTATCCTGCCCCCCACTACACCGCCGCCACTGTAATAAAATTATTAACCCCTAAACCTAAGTCTAACACTAACCCTAACACCCCCCTAACTTAAATATTAATTAAATACATCTAAATAATATTTCTCTTATTAACTAAATGAATCCTATTTAAAACTAAATACTTACCTTTAAAATAAACCCTAATATAGCTACAATATAAATAATAATTACATTGTAGCTATCTTAGGATTTATTTTTATTTTACAGGTAACTTTCAATTTATTTTAACTAGGTACAATAGCTATTAAATAGTTATTAACTATTTAATAGCTTACCTAGCTAAAATAAAGAGAAATTTACCTGTAAAATAAAAACTAACCTAAGTTACAATTACACCTAACACTACACTATCCTTAAATAAATTATTCCTATTTAAAACTAAATACTTACCTGTAAAATAAACCCTAAGATAGCTACAATGTAATTCATAATTACATTGTAGCTATTTTAGGATTTATATTTATTTTACAGGTAACTTTGAATTTCTTTTAGCTAGTTAGAATAGTTATTAAATAGTTATTAACTATTTAATAACTACCTAGCTAAAAGAAATACAAAATTACCTGTAAAATAAATCCTAACCTAAGTTACAATTAAACCTAACACTACACTATCATTAAATTAATTAAATAAACTACCTACAAATAACTACAATTAAATACAATTACGTAAACTAACTAAAGTACAAAAAATAAAAAAAGCTAAGTTACAAAAAATAAAAAAAATAAGTTACAAACATTTAAAAACATATTACAACAATTTTAAGCTACTTACACCTAATCTAAGCCCCCTAATAAAATAACAAACCCCCCCAAAATAAAAAAATGCCCTACCCTATTCTACATTAAAAAAGTTCAAAGCTCTTTTACCTTACCAGCCCTTAAAAGGGCCTTTTGTGGGGGCATGCCCCAAAGTTCAGCTCTTTTGCCTGTAAAAGAAAAATACAACCCCCCCCAACATTAAAACCCACCACCCAAATACCCCTAATCTAACCCAAACCCCCCTTAAAATAACCTAACACTAATCCCCTGAAGATCATCCTACCTTTAGTTGTCTTCACTCAGCCGAGCCACCGATGGAACTGAAGAGGACATCCGGACCGGCAGAAGTTATCCTCCAAGGGGCGCTGAAGAAATCTTCCATCCGATGAAGTGATCCTCCAAGCGGCGCTGAATCAGCCAATCAGATTCAAGTTCAATCCGATTGGCTGATCCAATCAGCCAATCAGATTGAGCTTGCATTCTATTGGCTGATCAGAATAAGCAAAGGATTATACTTATTTTTGCTTAGGTTGTAATTATATGCTCTTCTTTTAGTGAACATGCAATGCAAACAGAGAAATGTTCACAATATTTACAAGATAATGACAATGACTATTTCCAGGGTTATCTTCACTGGGGTAATAACGGCCAGTTAAGAGGGACTATATCTATTTGCAGTCAGTGCAGTGAGGGTTCAACACAGAGTTTATTAACAGCAGTTCCTGTTATGCTGTTTTAACTGTATACTATGGGTTATCTTCACTCTCTTTCCATTCACCCAGGCTGTCCTAACCCCAAAGCAAAAAAAAACCCTTCTTCTAACAGAGATTTTAGCACCAGTGTTCTTTTTTTTAAACCCTTAATGCATACAAATTAGGTAATCTGTTGCTCACATTTCACAAAGATTTTCCAGCAAAGGCTTTAAAGACAGTGACCCACTTTGAGACTTTCTTCACTGGGCAATACACCACATTACATACAAGGGGACTTCTTCTGTCTTACAAATGCACATTTCTTTACCCCCCCCCCCCCCGAAGTAAAGGGAAAGTACCCCAGCCTTGTTAGTATTTCTTTTAAAACAAACTTAAATCCAGCAGAGATGTTAGAAACACCGCCCTTTTCAGCTGAGGAGGCTCAAGTAATATTAGTGGTTTCACTCTAGGGCTTTCTTTACTGGGCAATACCAAGCCTTTTATAAGAGGGGACTTAAAGGGACATTAAACACTTTTAGATGGTAATATAAAATGATAAATTGTATATATTAAACAACTCTGCAATATATTTTCATTATTTATGTTGTCCTCTTTGCCTGTAATTCCATTCTGAAATTGTGAGCTTTTCAGTTCCTGTTAAAAATGGAAGTGCAGAACACTGTTAAATCCAGAACAACCATTAGCTGCACACTCTAGTGACCTATGTGTAACTGTCCCTAATTGGCCACAGCAGAGAAGATAACACAAGTTACAACATGGCAGCTCCCAGTGTTTTATAGACACTAAAACTTTACACTTATTTTGTCACTTTTTAAACAACTAATGAAACTTTAAAAAATACATCTACATGTTAGTCATGGACTAATCTTTTCTTTGAATGCATCATTCTATCTAGCATGTATTTAGTGTTTAATGTCCCTTTAAGCAATGTCTGCTCCAATTTGCATGTATATAGCCAGGACACTAGGCCGAAACGCGTCGACAGAATTGAGTAAGCTTATTACCTATATATGAACCTAACAGTTGATATATTCTACATTGTTTTTCTTTTTTTCACAGGTTTTTTACATATGTAATTTATTTATTATTGTCTCTAGCACATTTTTTATACCACAATCACAGGAGTAACACAAGGGAATACTGGATTTAACATTTTCATTTGTGTAACGTCATCTTCAACCACCACTTTGGAACACTACAACTAGATTTGACACATTTTTTGTCACATTTTTTCAGGATATTTTCTCACACATTTTTTTAATTTTTAATTTTTATACTTTTCATTTTTTACAATTTTAATCACAGTTTATCACCTCTAACATTTTTTCAAGGTTTTGCTTTGGATTTTACGTATTTTCAATGTTTTTGCACTAGTTTGGATGGACTTAACTTGATATAAGAAATTTCACTGCGGATACTATCTTTGTTCTATCATTCACCAATGTAGAGTGATATCATAGAATGTCACTCACTACACTCTATCTATTGGTTCATTCACTTACCAATATTGTGATATTATTTCTGTATTTAAATATTGTAGCATTTTACATGGATCCATGTTTATAACTGTATTTTTATATGTATTTTTAATGTATTATTAAAGCGCTTATTTTATCTACCTTATTTTACCTTAGCCTATGTTGGCGCTCCCCTCTCTCATTTACCTATACTTAACATTGTCATTTTTAAATAAAATTCAGCGGTAATGTCATCCATCATTGCATGTGACAGCACCGTGCATAACATGAAGCCCCAGCAATGCCTATCACTATACAGGCCCGATCGCTGGGGTAGGAGCAGGTGCGAGCACCCAGATCTCCCTCAAGGTGGGAGAGTGCTAGCGATGTCTCAGGCTGAAAAACTTGTCAAGAGATAGTGACGAGACTGCAGCAGGATGTGTCTCTGTGGAGGTCAGGCAAGGCTAAGCTGCGCTGGCAGAGGCCATCCTGCCAAAGAGGTGCTTCTGACCCTTGACGCCTACTGGAAAATATTCGGCGTCCGTGTTCTTGTCCCACCACGGTGCTGCCAATGATGCAAAGAACGTCACATCCGGTAATGTCAGAGCTGTTAACCCTCCATGCTACCCATTCTTTCTGTTATTATTAAATTCTGTAAGAACTTTCAAAATTGTAAGAGTAACATAGTAAATCAATTTTGGAGCACTATACATATTTATTTTTGCACTGTTTTTACTTCTTCATTAATTTACTTTAAGTTCAGCAACTGTAATGATGTCTCCTGGTGATGCTGGAAAACTAGATCCCCAAGGATTCTGTGGTAAGTTCAGGGGGCCTGGATAAGCTCAAATATTAATCCCCCCCCCCCCTCGGAAGATGAAACATGGCTGTGATCTGCACTAAAACCTTTGTGCAGATGACAACCACGTGTGGTCATACGCAGTGAAAGGGTTAAAATATAGGAACGCAAAGAAATAAATGAAGAACTCCGGAACTTGTGAGGTTTATATGACTTATATTTTGCTGCATGCCCCAATAGAAGTCTATTATGTGATGAAAGTATAACACACCCATGCTATCAGACATGCAGATGTTAAACCATTGCATGAACAGTAAAAAATAGCTTTGAAGCGCATATAGATTTCGATTGTGTTCTAGCAATAGCAATATACTTTACAGCCTATATTTTGGCACTCCACTTGTAATCTAGCCCATTGTGTTTACTCCATTACATAATTTACACAAATAAAATCCAGCCATAGGTCTAGGTCTACAAAGTTTGAAGAAGCAACAGATAATCATCAGGCACCAGGTTTTGCTTTGTATCCTTCTAGATTCTGTACTGATGTGTTGAAGTAGGGAAAACAATATATGTAGAATCATGATTTTTTTTTTAGTCATTGTATCCTTATTATATTTAAATATATATATATATATATATATATATATATATATATATATATATATATATATATATATATATATATTATATACTGTACTGTGTACTCAGAGGTAAATCTTGCTATATTTTTGATGGGAAAAAATGGGGAACTAATTTTCCCTCCTATGCTGACAATACAAAAAGATACGGCTAGATTACGAGCTTTGCGTTATGAGCGGCTCAGTACTAACTTGCAAGTTATTTCCACCGCTCACCTCCCTATACCGCTGCTATTACAGGTTTTCAAAAACCTGGCGTTAGCAGGCAATATAGCAGTGTTGAGCTCCATTGAGCTCCATACCACACTCAAATACCAGTGCTGCTTTGAGCTGGTTTCATGTGCTCGTGCACGATTTCCCCATAGACATCAATGGGGAGAGCCGGCTAAAAAAAAGCCTAACACCTGCAATAAAGGAGCGTAAAGCTCCGTAATGTAGCCCATTGATTCCTATGGGGAAAGAAAAGTTATGCTTACACCTAACACCCTAACATAAACCGTGAGTCTGAACACCCCTAATCTGCCGCCCCCAAAATCACCGACACCTACATTATACTTATTAACCCCTAATCTGCCACCCCCGACATTGCCGCCACCAACATTACACTTATTAACCCCTAATCTTCTGCCCCCAACGTTGCCGCCACTACACTAAAGTTATTAACCCCTAAACCTAACCCTAAATCTAACCCCTAACCCTAACACCCACTAACTTTAACATAATAAAAATAAATATAAATAAAAATTACGATTAATACCTAAATAATTCCTATTTAAAACTAAATAAATACTTACCTGTAAAATAAACCCTAAGCTAGCTACAATATAACTAATAGTTACATTGTATCTATCTTAGGTTTTATTTTTATTTTACAGGCAAGTTTGCATTTATTTTAACTAGGTAGACTAGTTAGTAAATAGTTATTAACTATTTACTTACTATTTAGCTAAAATAAAAATTGCCCCAAATAAATCAGCTCTTTTACCTGTAAAAAAAATACAAACACCCCCCCAACAGTAAAACCCACCACCCACACAACCAAACGCCCCAAATAAAATCCTATCTAAAAAACCTAAGCTCCACATTGCCCCAAAAATGGCGTTTGGATGGACATTGCCCTTAAAAGGGCATTTAGCTCTATTTCAGCCCAAACCCTAAGCTAAAGATAAAACCCACCCAATAAACCCTTAAAAAAACCTAACACTAACCCCTGAAGAACACACATTTAGCACACAAGATAGGTAACAGATACCTTTTTAATACAGTGAGCAACGTTTCGAGGCTCCTGCCCCTTTATCAAGCTAACAACAAGTAAATTACAAACAACATTTATAGGGAATGCTTGATCCTGAGAAAACAATCACAAATCAAGGGGAGGGGTTAACAGGAAGTGAGATCACCTCTGACCTCATCTAAACACAGTAGCCAAACAAGTTTAACCCTACACTCCCTCTGTGAAAAGACTCACCTCATTAAAAACAGAAGCAGCAAATTGCCACAGAAATGCCCCAATTCAATATCTATTATACATTCATATTAAATAGAAAATTAATGATATTGGACATTACAAAAGCAAGTATATAATGTGTGCTATTTATATGCAATATTTATGGTATTTATATAAAAGGAAGCAGGTCAAACTCCCTATTAAGTCCCTTAGGGTACATAGTTTCTAATCTCCAGATTCACCTAGCCTCCCAATGCAGGAGGTCCTTGGCCCTATTGCCCCCTTTTAATGCATCTGGGGGTATGGTCTATAACCATATATCTAAGTTGGCTGGCCTGATAGCCTTTTTCTATAAAATGAGCAGGAACTGGAAGGTGGGCAATTTTATCGTTTCTAATAGAGGATTTGTGCTGGCATATACGGTCCTTGATCCTCTGGGTCGTTTCACCTACATATAATAGCCCACACGGGCACTTTAACTCATAGACCACATAGGTCGAATTACATGTATAATATCCTTTGACCATAATTTTCTTTCCAGTATATGGATGTGAAACAATGCCCCCTTTAATCACACTGCCACATTGGGCACAGATCAGACATGGAAAGGTGCCATTCTTCGGTGTACCAAATAATTTTTGTCTAGATGTTAACTGGGTATCTTGGTGGGGCATGGCCTGTACCAATCTTTTGCCTATAGTATTGCCCCTACGATATGCTGCTCTAGGGATAGTTTGAAACTCCTCTATTTCAGAACAAGCTTCCTTGAGTAAAGGCCAATTTTTCTTAATAAGATTGAAAACTTTCTGACTCATGATGTTATAAGATCTCACAAAATTCAAACTTTTAGATTAGGGAATATTAGACCTCTTGGGGGGATTGTGTAGGGATTTCTCTATACTGTTTATTTCCTGACTGGCATAGCCTCTCTGAAATACTCTCGGGGGATGAAAGTTCTTACGGTGTAACAAAGTGTTACGGTCTGTGGGTTTGATGAATAGGTCAGCGGTTAAATGGCCATTTTGCTTGGACACCATTGTATCTAGGAACTCAACCTTGTGAAAATCCTCTTTACAACTTAATTTTAAGAAAGGGATTTCACTTTCAATGTTCTTTTTTCAACTGTGTCAGTTTGTCAGGGGGGCCCCGCCACACAATGAACAAGTCATCAATGTAGCAGAACCACTCCAAACAATACTGATTAAATAATGGATCATTATATATCACCCTTTCCTCAATGGAGTCCATGACCAGGCAGGCATACCCTATGGCCACCTTGGACCCCATAGCTGTCTTTAGCATGTAAAATAGTTTCTCATATAAAAAAAAGTTATTGGCTAACACCAAATCTAACAACTGTAACAGCCAATCCCGTTGTATGTTACTATACTGACCGTCTGTTGCTAGTGTATTACATATGCAGTCAAGCCCCACTGTATGTGGAATCACTGTATACAGTGAAGTAACATCCCAGGTAGACAGGATGACATCCTCCCCCAAATCCTCCAACTTAGAAATTAATTCAATAAAATGACTAGTATCCCTGATGTATGACCTTCCTTTAGTAACTAAGGGAGATAATATCTTATCTAAGAACTGAGCTGTTGGGCTCAATAAAGAGCCTATGCCCGCCATGATAGGTCTACCGGGGGGTTTATTACCTCTTGTGAACTTTGTGAACCACATAGAATACAGGCACAATGGGAAATTTAGGAATCAAAAAATCATACAATTTTCTAGTTAACATATTATGTAATAGACCCAAATCCAGGATCTTAACCAAGCTTTTACAAATGTCATTAGTAGGGTCACAGTCCAATTTTACATATACAATTGTATCCTCAAGCTGTCGCAATATTTCCTGTTTGTATTTGGCTGTGTCCATTACCACCACCGCCCCACCCTTATCAGCGGGCTTGATGGTGACCTCTGTGTTCTCCTGAAAAGTTTTTAAGGCTTGGTATTGGTTACTGGTTAGGTTGTATATATCCCTTTTTTAAGCGCTGATAAGTTTCTTAAAGTCTGTTTCTACCATTTTTATAAAGGTTTCCACAGCCACGTTGTCTCTCGAGATTGAATTTTGTGAGTTCTTATAACATCATGAGTCAGAAAGTTTTCAATCTTATTAAGAAATATTGGCCTTTACTGAAGGTAGCTTGTCCTGAAATAGAGGAGTTTAAAACTATCCCTAGAGCAGCATATCGTAGGGGCAATACTATAGGCAAAAGATTGGTACAGGCCATGCCCCGCAAAGATACCCAGTTAACATCTAGACAAAAATTCTTTGGTACACCGAAGAATGGCACCTTTCCGTGTCTGAGCTGTGCCCAATGTAGCAGTGTGATTAAAGTGGGCATTGTTTTGCATCCATATACTGGAAAAAAAAATATGGTCAAAGGATATTATACATGTAATTCAACCTATGTGGTCTATGTGTTAAAGTGTACGTGTGGGCTATTATATGTAGGTGAGACGACTCAGAGGATCAAGGACCATATATGCCAGCACAAATCCACTATTAGAAACGATAAAACTGCCCACCTTCCAGTTCCTGCTCATTTTAAAAAAAAAGGCCATCAGGCCAGCCAACTTAGATATATGGTTATAGTTGCTACAGAGAAGTAAATGATGGCACCACTACTAATAGATATTTAGAGTCTTGTCACCATCATGGGTCAGGACGAATTGGCCTAAAACTAAATTATTTGACTAGGGTGTGGTGCTTAGTATCAAAGTTACATTAACTTAAATTCAATAGAGAATTGAATACAAGGATACTGTATTAGCACTCTTAAGACTCAATAAGTAAATTGGAACGGAGAACTGGATAGTTAGCGTGGGTTAAAACATAATAATCTTTATTGGAACATATTTAAAATAATGGATGTAATTAAAATGTAAATGTTAGCGGAAAAACAGTAATGATTTGCATCAAATTATTAATGGGTGGTGTTGGTAATAGAATTACCTTTAACTCAATTGGAGTATAAGTAGTGTTGACTACTGGGTGGCAGAATATTTGAAACTAGTGTGTCAAAAGAGGAGATTAAAGTGACACTCTTTGTATTGATTCTGTATTTTATCAAATTATGATAGAGATATTGTCACTCTCCAATTTTGATCATAATATGGGACATAAATAATGTCTGTTCAAATATATACCCTAAAACAACACAGTTAAATTAGCTTGTTCTTGATTATCCTTTGTTGAACACTATATATGAGTACTGTGTTGTCAGGATAAATATTGGCTTGCCACCAGGTTAATTCGTTCTTTATTATCCTTTGTTGAATATTTGAAACTAGTGGGTCAAAAGAGGAGACTACAGTGACACTCTTTATATTGATTCTGAATTTTATCAAGTTATAATAGAGATATTGTCATTCTCCAATTTGGATCATAATATGGGACAAAATAATGTTAGTTCAAATATATACCCTAGAGTAACACAATTAAATTAGCTTGTTCTTCATTATCCTTTGTTGAACAATATATATGAGTACTGTGTTGTCAGGATAAGTATTGGCTTGCCACCAGGTTAATTTGTTCTTTATTATTCTTTATTGAACAACATATATGAGTGTTATGTTTTCTAAATAAATCTAATTTTATCACCACTTATTGTAAAATAAAAGGATAATTAATACAATCCAAATTCCATGGTAGTTGAATTGTATTACGACATGTTAAGTGTACACTTGGTTCTGTTCACATTAGTCCTCTTATTTCTGATTTTCTGATTATTGTTCTTGGTAAGCCACTAATAATTATGTTTGTGGTCTATTTTTAAACCACCTATTATCAAAGGGGTGGTAGTTGCTATCTCTTTCAACAAGAATCAGAGATTACAAGTTGTGTTAGTAAATCACTTGTATTAAATTATATGGATAAAGATACCGGTCCACTTATGAAAGACATTAATTATCCACATTATGTGTATATGATTTTATATTTTATTGATGTTGGTAATAATTACCCACTGAACACTAAACCTCATATTAGGTTTTTATGGTAGTTAATGGGCTGGGTAGTATATCTCTGCACAAATCCTGCTCAGCATGTATGCTAAAGACAAGCGTATTATTATGTAACAGCTTGTTATATCTCAAGTGACCGACCAATATATACTTTCACATTAATTTTATTAGTGACACTTGATAAATGTACAGCTTTAAAGTTTGTCTTTATAATGTCTAGTTGTCACTTTAGTTTCAAATGCTAGAGCGTGTCAATCCACTACACAATAAAAGTCGTGACACCCGTTAAAGTTACCAGCTGTTGTTAGCTCGTGAGCAGACGCTTGAAATTAACTCAGCCTCTTAATATTTATTTAGCGTATTCACTGTTATTAAATAAAGCCAGTGAGTTGTGATGTCCGTTTTAACAATCATTTAACCAGATATCAATATCTTTATAAATACTATGGTATCGCTTGACTGGTGTTTGTTTGCAAGAGGATATGTGAATATACACGGTAATTCAGTGCACAACTTTAGTTCTGATAGCTTACGCTATGATTAACCACTAGCCCCAGTTAGGGTCTGAAATAAGCTATTACCAGGCACCTATATTGCCCACACTATATTGCCGCTAACAAGTTTTAAAAACAAAATTGAGCTCCCATTAGCTCATTCCCTCCCTGACATGTTTCGCCGGGTTCCCGGCTTTATCAAAGGCAAGGCACCGCGGCTGCGGCGGCTTTTTGTAACTATCGGTCCGCCTCTGTGTTAAATTGTGGCCAATCTGTGCCCTGGATTATCGGGCTTACCGTTGACAGACGATTGTTGTGATTGACGTATGAGTCATCCAATAGTGGATTAGAGAAATCGGTTCCCTTCTTTCAACTAAAAATAAGTATGTAAAAACTTATATAAGTTAAGTTGCTATTACTTGGCTGTGAATTGAAAAAAGCAATATTGTGATTTTGTATGTTTCAGTACTTGTGAGATTAAATAAACTACAAGTAAGTAACATTTAAGACAATTCTAAAAAAAGAAAGTAGATCAAGTGAAAAAAAGCCAAAATAGTACTGACATTGTTCCATAATAGTGATTCTATATAATAAAATTTATTTTAGATATACTTAATGTGTTCACCTTGTTATAAGTAAATGTGATTTAAACCATATCTTATTAAATTGAAATATTCTATATATATTTTTACTGTGCTTGCTTAGTGTTATGTGATTAATTTATACAAAACAATTTTTGAAATTATAATATTAGTGCATACTTGAAAACTGGTGTAAAACTAAAAAATTAAGGAAAAATTTATTTGTGATTATCAAAAATATTAAAGAAAATTGTGTGCCTTTGTGAGTTAATATGCAACTCCTTATATTTGGTGATCCAATTTTCATGGTATTGATATCAAATATATCATACCTAATGTTTGATCATTTTTAGAAATATCTTATTTGATACCTGAATGTGTATAACTGTGATTATTACTATCCATAAAATAAATTAATCTTACTAGGTATTTAAACAAATGGGTAGTATGAAGATTTATAAATATGAGAAGAAATCGTTATTTTCATTTAATCCATTGGGATGTGCCGAATTCAATAAATATATCCACCGACTCTCCATTCGTAACAGAAGATTCTCAAAGTCTCCTCCTCTGATTCCAATTCTTACCCTCTGAATTCCAAAACATTGGAATTCTGAGGTATTGCATTTGTGATATTTGAGCTAGTGGGTTGCAACTGTCGTTAGAGTTTTCTTAGCTTTGCTGTCTTTTTCAGCATTCCTAATATTACTTAGGTGTTCCGACATTCTCGTTTTCAATTGACGGGTAGTCATACCTACGTAGGTCTTATTACATTTACATGTAATACCATATATTAGACCTTCAATATTGCAATTGATGTGACTGGTAATTTTATGCACTTTTCCAAACCTGTCTGAGATAGATTTGAGCGGCAAGATGTGTTTACAAATTGAGCAGTTTCTACATTTAAAGTTGCCCATCGAAATGGGATCAGTTTTCCTCCTTTTCAGCTCAAAGTGACTTGGACTGAGTATGTCTTTTAGATTCTTAGACATCCTATATCCTAGTTGTATTCTGTCTCCTACTAGAGACTTCAATACTGGGTCAGTCTTAAGAATTCCTAAATGTTTGTTAAGAATATTGACTACCTCTTTAGTTTAGGATGAATATGTCATGATGAGTCTGGTAGTTGTATCATCTTCTTTTGTCTTTTTATGTAGAAGTTATTGTCTGTCTGTAAGTTCTGCTCTACGTTTGGCTTTCTTAATTGAGCGATTACTATAACCTCTTGCTCTCAGTCGGTTTTGAAGTTCAATTGCTCTCTGTTGGTATGTTTCAGGATCCGAGAAATTTCTTTTTGTTCTCAGAAATTCTCCAATAGGAAGTGATCTTACAGTATGTGGACAGTGAGCACTTGATGAATGGAGCAGGCTATTCATAGCCATTTCTTTCCTATATAGGTCAGTGGTGATAAACCCATCTTGATTTTTTATGATTTTTAAATCCAGAAATGTGATACTTTCATAACTTTGTTCCCAAGTTAGTTTGATGTTGAGATTGTTAGAATTTAGTTTGATCAGAAATTCATCTAATTTATTTTGGGGACCTCTCCATAGGAAAAGCACATCATCAATAAATCTCAGCCAAAGTGGAATGAATTCCACATATTCCATGTTAGTGTCAGAGAAGACGACATGTTTCTCCCACCAACCTAAAAATAGGTTTGCATAGGTGGGAGCCCATGCCGTCCCCATTGCCGTTCCCCTCGTTTGTAGAAAAAATTGCTGATTGAATATAAAATAATTGTGATACAATAAGAAGTTCAGTAGTCTGATTATAAACTCATCATGTACTTGCTCTTCTTCTGATGATTCTGATAGAAAACTTCGGACTGCTTGAACTCCCAACTTGTGGTCGATGCTCGTGTACAACGATTCTACATCGGCTGTCACCAGTATTGTATCTTTCTCTAGTTGGAGATTGTTGTAAAACTTCCATCGTGTCACGAATTGTCGCAGCCTGAAGTCAATGTATTGACTGGCTTTCTCAGTGATATTGTTTATTCCTGACACGATGGGTCTACCCGGAGGATTGCTGGCATTTTTATGGATCTTAGGAATCATGTAGAATGTAGCTATTTTGGGATTTTCTACCCATAGGAATTTCTTCTCTTTTGTTGTTATCACATTATCATCTTCTGCTTCTAATATGATACGATTATATTGATTAAGAAATTGTTCAGTAGGGTTAAAGAATAGCTTTTTATAACACTCTTGGTTTCTTAGTTGTTTCATTGCTTCCTGTAGGTACATTTCTTTGGGCCAGATGACTACATTTCCCCCTTTATCGGAATTTCTGATCACCACATCATCCCACATTTTCATTTCTTCCAGAGCCTTCTTTTCTTGGGTAGTCAAATTAGTAGACGTGGGTAGAGTTGTAAGTTCAGCTATTTCTTTACTGACTATCTGATTGTACACCTCAATATGTTTTGCGGCTGACATTTTGGGAACATACTTAGATTTTTTTTCTGATCTTAGTTCTCCATTCTTCATTTGTTGAAGTCTCATTGTCATTAAATAATTCCTCCATGATCTGTAATGTTATATGATCATCTTCCGTCAAAATTGAATCTCCTGTCTCAATTGTTGTTGGTCTCTCCTCATCTTTCATGTATTGCATTTTTAAAAGAAGTTTTCTCAGGAATAACTGTATATCTTTTGTAATTTCAAATTTATCAATTTGCCCTGATGGGCAGAAAAACAGTCCTTTAGCTAAGACTTTTTTGTGATCTTGACTCAGAATTTTAGTGGATAAGTTGATGACCTGCATTACGTCATCCTTACCTGGGAGAATGGGCTTGTGGATCTCTTGTGGGGCTTCCACCTGTTGTTCTTTCCTTTGGTTTCCTTGTTTCTTTTTATTTTGGGTTTTGCACCTCCCTCCTCTTCTGGTGGGTCTCCTCGGTATTCTGAACCTTCCTCTAAAAAATCCTTTCTCTTTCGTGCTTCTTGTCTACTTCTTGTTTGTACTGAAGTTGAGGGCAATGAGGATTCATTATCTGTGTTGTCTGACTCGCTAGTTTCAATTTCTGAAGCATCACTATTGATAACATGAGTTCTCGGTAGTTGGGGTATATCTTTCTTAGGGATTTCTTTATTGAATTTTCTTCCCCATTTATATACTCGTTTGTTTTTAAAATCATTTATATCCCTGTTTAGTTTGGTCTGTTTAGTTGATTTAATTTCTGCTTCATATTTATCTAATTCACTCTGGTATTTTTTATACCTCGTCTCAAATTCAGATATTGTTTCATAATCTTTGAGTTTTACATTTAACTCATTAATTTCTGTTTCTAGCAGGTCATATTCTGTCATATCATGCTTTATGAGTATCCTCATGAGTTTAGTAGAGCATTCTGATAATTCTTCCTCCCATTCCACACTAAGATTTGGATCTTTAAATTGAAAGGCAGGAAATAATTGTATTCTCAAGCCTCTCGGTATAAGCTTTCTTTCAATATATTTTTCAAAAAAGTGCTTATTCCACCAGATCTTATCCTGTTTGAAGTAACTCTTTTTCAGATGTATACTCCATCTGATTAGTTAGGCTCCCTCCTTCCCCAGAGTTGGAGACACCGAAGACTTCATTTAAATCAGTTATCCTTTTCTGTTGTCTGTTATGTCTGTCTTGTTCATATGTGTTGGCCATCTTTGTTGAAATAGTTTAGTGTGCTCTATCAAGAAGAAACCTATTGCTAGGTGATAATCAATGTTGCTACAGAGAAGTAAATGATGGCACCACTACTAATAGATATTTAGAGTCAAATATTCTGCCACCCACTAGTCAACACTACTTATACTCCAATTGAGTTAAAGGTAATTCTATTACCAACACCACCCATTAATAATTTGATGCAAATCATTACTGTTTTTCCGCTAACATTTAAATTTTAATTACATCCATTATTTTAAATATGTTCCAATAAAGATTATTATGTTTTAACCCACGCTAACTATCCAGTTCTCCGTTCCAATTTACTTATTGAGTCTTAAGAGTGCTAATACAGTATCCTTGTATTCAATTCTCTATTGAATTTAAGTTAATATATGGTTATAGACCATGCCCCCAGATGCATTAGAGGGGGCAATAGGGCCAAGGACCTCCTGCGTAGGGAGGCTAGGTGGAGCTGGAGATTAGAAACAATGTACCCTAAGGGACTTAATAGGGAGTTTGACCTGCTTCCTTTTATATAAATACCATACATATTACATATAAATAGCACACATTATATACTTGCTTTTGTAATGTCCAATATCATTGATTTTCTATTTAATATGAATGTAATAGGAATGTATAATATATATTGAATTGGGGCATTTTTGTGGCAATTTGCTGCTTCTGTTTTTAATGAGGTGAATCTTTTCTCAGAGGGAGTGTAATGTTAAACTTGTTTGGCTACTGTGTTTAGATGAGGGCAGAGGTGATCTCACTTCCTGTTAACCCCTCCCCTTGATTTGTGATTGGTCCCTCAGGATCAAGCATTCCCTATAAATGTTGTTTGTAATTCACTTGTTAGCTTGATAAAGGGGCAGGAGCCCCGAAACTTTGCTCACTGTATTAAAAAGGTATCTGTTACCTATCTTGTGTGCTACCTGTGTGTTCTTCTATTATTACATTTTGACCCATGAAAGGGGGGCCCTTCAGGTGTGCACCAGAACTTTTTTCTTGCATTATATGTGAACATTGATGTGAAGTGCGTATTCCTTTGTGTGTGATACTAACCCCCGAAGATCCACTTACAGTTTTTGAAGACCGGACATCCATTCTCAACGAAGCCGGGAGAAGTCTTCATCCAAGCAGAAAGAAGTGGTCCTCCAGGCGGGTAGAAGTCTTCATCCAGACAGCATCTTCAGTGTACGGCTGCGACCGTATGAAGAGGATGCTCCATGCCGGATGTCTTGAAGATGGAGCCGATCTACGTCGGAAGGATGAAGATAGAAGATGCCGTCTGGATAAATACTTCTGCTCGTCTGGAGGACGACTTCTTTCCGCTTGGATGAAGACTTTTCCTGGCTTTGTTGAGGACTTCTTGCCACTTGGATGAAGACTTCTCTCGGCTTCGTTGAGGATGGATGTCCGGTCTTCAAAAACTGTAATGAATCTTCGGGGGTCAGTGTTAGGTTTTTTAAGGGTTTATTGAGTGGGTTTTATTTTTAGCTTAGGGTTTGGGCTGAAAAATAGCTAAATGCCCTTTTAAGGGCTATTGGCTGTTTAGTTTAGGCTTGGGTTTTTATTTGGGGGGGGGGCTTTTTTATTTTGATAGGGCTATTAGATTAGGTATAATTAGTTTAAATATTTGATAATTTCTTTTTTATTTTGTGTAATTTAGTGTTTTTTGTAATTTAGTTAATTGTATTTAATTAATGTAATTTAATTAATTGTAGTGTAAGGTTAGGTGTTAGTGTTAGACAGGTTAGGTTTTATTTTACAGGTGAATTTGTATTTATTTTAACGAGGTAGCTAGTAAATGGTTAATAACTATTTAGTAACTAGTTTACCTAGTTAAAATATATACAAACTTGCCTGTGGAATAAAAATAAAACCTAAGATAGCTACAATGTAACTATTAGTTATATTGTAGCTAGCTTAGGGTTTATTTTATAGGTAAGTATTTAGTTTTAAAAAGGAATTATTTTGTTAATGATAGTAATTTTTATTTAGATTTATTTTAATTATATTAAAGTTAGTGGCTGTTAGGGTTACACTTAGGGTTAGGTTTAGGGGTTTATAGCTTTAGTATAGTGGTGGCGATTTTGGGGGCAGCAGAATATGGGTTAATAACAGTAATGTAGGTTGCGCAGATGTTAGGGACAGCAGATTAGGGGTTAATAATATTTAACTAGTGTTTGCAATGCGGGAGTACGGAGGTTTAGGGGTTAATATGTTTATTATAGTGGCGACAATATTGGGAGCGGCAGATTAGGGGTTAATAATTTTAGTTTAGTGTTTGCGATGTGGGAGGGCCTCAGTTTAGGGGTCAATAGGTAGTTTATGGGTGTTAGTGTACTTTTTAGCACTTTAGTTATGAGTTTTATGTTACGGATTTGTAACATAAAAGCCATAACTACTGACTTTCAGTTTTCGGTACGGATCTTGTAGTTATGGGCTGTACCGCTCACTTTTTGGCCGGACAGGCAAACTCGTAATACTAGCACTGTGGAAATCCCATTGAAAAAAAGACTTTTTGAAAGCTGCGGTAGTTACGTCGTGTTACGGCCAAAAAAGTGTGCGGTACAGATATACCTGCAAAACTCGTAATACCAGCGGTAGTGAAAAAGCAGCGTTATGAGGCTTTTTCACTCGTAACGCAAAACTCGTAATCTAGCCGA
This sequence comes from Bombina bombina, assembly GCF_027579735.1. Lineage (NCBI taxonomy): Eukaryota > Metazoa > Chordata > Amphibia > Anura > Bombinatoridae > Bombina > Bombina bombina. The sequence continues at coordinate 614,026,132 of NC_069505.1, read as the reverse complement.
TAGTTTTTTATTATTACATCATATATTTTTTTTTGCAATTTTTTTTTTTTTTTTTTTAAGTTTTAATGCTTTTATTGAGATTTTTCCAAGGTATACATAGAATAACAATAAAGAAACGTTCAAATCAACAAACAGTTATTACAATAGATGAGACATTGTTACAATTATGCCACAATTCTTAAAACAGTAAAGCTCGAGGTTAGCTATTACTATTGGTTTGAATGACAAATACCAAACAGCTGCCGTTTATATATGTAGATTATCTATGGGTGAGGTATTAGTAAGAGTGGCTGCCTCCTAACTGTTATGAATTAGCTTCATTGCGTCGCTGTATTGGAGTTCTGGTTTTTCAGAGTGTGATCGGTAGTTAAGGGATTGTGAGGAAATGAATTGTTACTGACTGTTTATGTATTCCTCCCATAAGAATATTATGTTATGAAATTCTTCTATTCGTTTAGTGCGGGTGTAGTGGTATTTTTCCAGTTGAAGATAGTGTGTGACTTTTGTTTTCCAGACTGCAGGAGATGGTAGGTTTGTTTTTGTCCAATTAAGTGGTATTAGTCTCTTTGCTGAATTAATCACTATAGTGAGAAGTGTTCGTTTTAATTTGCATGTAATTTTGGGGAATTTGTTGAAGAGAAAAACCCAGGGTGTGAACGGGTGTGGTGCCCCCAGAACCTTTTCGATTTCTGGTTTGAGGGAGTGCCAATAGGATGTTGCTATCAGGCAGGTCCACCAGATGTGTGCAAAAGTTGCCGGTTCCCCACAGTCCCTCCAGCACATGGTGGTCGTGTTGGGGAATAAATGGTGTAGTCGAACAGGTGTATAATACCATCTGCTTAATAATTTTATATTCATCTCCTGCATCGAAATAGATGATGAGGCTTTTGTCATTTGCTGGAAAATGATGGTCCAGTCTTGTAAGTCTAGGGTGGTTTCGAGATCTGCTTCCCATGTAGCTATGTATGTGGGGGGTGCCGCATGTGACACCTGCGACAACATTTTATATGTTAAAGATAAGATTCCCCTCTGTGGATGAGGTTGGGAGCATATTTTTTCAAATTGGGAGAGGCGCCTTTTCAATTGTGGTCTGAAAGGGTGTGTTGATAGGTAGTGTTTCAGCTGTGTGTAAGTATACCAATTTTGAAAATGTGTTCCGAGGGTGTCGCAAATGACCTGTTGCGGTTGAATTTCTTTATCGTTATATAGAAGGTGATGTGGGATTGAGCTTTGCAGGAAGGAGGTGAGGTGGGCTGTGTTGGGTGTCTTTATCAAGAAGGAGAACGGTGTATTTTTGCTGACTGGTGTTAGGGGGGAATAAGTGGTGGAGATCGTGGGGGGTTTCTTGAGTATTTTATCCCATTGTCTAAACGTTTCATGCACCAGTCTTGGGGCTGTGGGTAATAGTTTACGTTGGACGTTGGGAATCCAGCAACTCCCGCATAGATAGTGCTTATCAGAGAGTGATTGTTCTAGTTGGATCCACTCTTTGCTCATGTTATGTTTGCACCAGTCAACAATTCGTGTGAGGAACACTGCCTGTCTATAGCGTGATATATTAGGGGCTCCTATCCCACCCAACTCTTTTGGGCGGTATAAAGTAGAGGTGGCAATGCGAGGTCGTTTGTGTGACCAAATGAAGCAGTTAATTTGCTTTTGTAGTGAGAGTAGTAGGTATTCTGGGAGTGGTATTGGGAGAGTTTGCAGAATGTATAGAATTTTAGGTAAAATGATCATTTTGATCACGTTGATTTTCCCTAACCAGGAGAGAGGTTTAAGGTTCCAGGCATTGAGGGTGTTTTGGATGGTCGAGTTGAGGGTTTTATAATTGAGGGAAATTATGGATTCCATAGATGGTGAGATGTATACTCCTAGATATTTTTTTTGAACAAAATTTTTTATTGAGACAAGTAAATATATAACAACAGTGCCTTAAAGTGAAACAATCTGGAGGCATAATTAAATACAGATAACAAACATATTGGGATATTATAAGAACAGATTGTTGGTATCAGTATGAGTAAGTGATTAGAGATAGAAAGAGGCATGAATAGGGTCTCTTTTCTGAAAGTGATCTATGATGAACATGTGTTTGTCTACTGTGTCTATTATTAAAGGTATGATGAGGAGATGAACTTATATGCAATTCAAACTTGGTAGGGGGGAGGGATGGGGAAGAGGGAGAGAAGAAGAAAAAAAAAAAAAGGAGGAGGGGGGGAGAGGAACATGGGGAAAAGGTGAGGAGGTGATCTGAGGTAGGGCCTACAGGTTTGTGGTCCAATTTGGGAATTTGGTAATCCATGGGGACCAGATTTTGTAAAAAGAGTCAGTCTTATCCAGGGCTTTATACGAGTACTGCTCCATTTGACCAATGTAGTGTACAGTGGAGATAATCTGGGAGAGAGCCGGGGGCTCCTCTTTTTTCCAAGCCCTTGCAAGGGTTAATTTAGTGGCCATAAAGACATAAATTGTGAGGGCTACTCCTGAGGGGGTAAGGTTGGGCATTTGCATGTGTAAGAGGGCTGTTTCAGGAGTAAACGGGGGAGTAAGGCCAAGTGATCGGAGAAGTGTGTATGTTTTCTTCCATAGCAGCTGTATTACCGGGCAGGACCACCAGATGTGCAGCTGGGTGCCATGAGATTTGCGATTTCTCCAGCACTTGGGAGATTGTGAGTGGTATATCTTATGCAATGTAGTTGGGACTAGGTGCCAGCGTACTAGGAGTTTATAATAAAGTTCCCACAGAGTGGCGCAGTGAAGGAGTTTTTTGGTTGTCTTGATTCTGGAGTGCCAAACATCTAAAGTGACAGTGAACCCTATTTTTTTTCCCCATGCTTGGTGTTGTGAAATTTTGTGGGGGGGGGGGGGTTCGGATTAGTCAGTATACTATAATGGAAAGATAAGAGATACCTGAGACTATGAGCTCTCAACCATGCCTTCTCCCAGACCATCGAAGGGCGTAATGTCTGTTTAGGGTAACCCCACGTGCGTAAACGGGTGCTTAGACGAAATCCTTCAAAGTGTAATCTGGGTGGGAGTTGGAGTTTAGTGCATATGTCAGGGTGTGAAAGCCAGTTATCGTTTTCATAGAAGGCTGACACCTGCAGTGTTCGCAGCTGTGGCCAGAGGTCATAATGAGCATCCGGGAGGCAGTATAGTGCAGCTGAGATTATCAGTATGGGAGAAGGGTGGGGAGATATGTCTGGTTCATGTCTGAATTGGTCCCAGAATTGTAAGGCATGTTTAAAAACGGGATGAAGGTTATCAATGGCTCGCCTATGATGAGTGGGGATCCATATGAGATCAGCAAGGCTTATGCAGGGTGGGAGTAGTGAAGACTCTAAGGTGTACCAGCTTAGTTGTCTTTCAGGGTCATTCCAGTGGAGGACGTGGGACAGTCTGGCAGCATTGTAGTAAGAGATTAAGTTCGGAACAGCTAAACCGCACTGTAGGATCGGCTTTTCAATTGTGCGACCCGACGTTCTGGGTCTACGGTCCTTCCACACATAGGAAGTAATTAAACTTTGGAATCTGTTAAGGAGTGCTCTAGGAATATTATATGGAACGGATCTTAGGAGATATGTGATCTTGGGGAGAAGGGACATCTTAACCGCGGCAATGCGACCTCTCCAGGATATTTCCCGGAACTCCCATGACTCGAGGAGTCTTTTGAATTCTGGAAGCCTATCCGAATAATTCAGAGCTATAGTATTGGTAGGATCTGGGCTGAGATGGACTCCCAAAATCTTGAGAGAAGTGGATTTCAATTGGAAGTGGTATGTCAACTGAAGGGAGGCAAGAGCTTTGGTGGGGATGTTTAGCGGGAGGGCTTCAGTTTTAGCTACATTAAGCTTATAAAAGCTCAAGGTACCAAATCGATCTAAGATAGTGAAGACTGCTGGAAGGGACTCTTCGGTGACGTTAAGAAGAGGGTGATGTCTTCTGCATAAATGGAGATTTTATGGGTATGAGATCCAATGAGGAGGCCTGAAGTTCGGGGGTCCAGTCTGATAGACTAAGCTAAGGGCTCTATAGCTAGAGCAAATAGAAGGGGGGACAGGGGGCATCCCTGTCTGGTACCATTTGCTATAGTGAATTTAGAGGATTGAAACCCTACTCCTCGCACAATTGCCGTCGGGCAACTATATAGGGCCTTCACTGCAGATATGAAAGTGGCAGGGAAGTGGAAAGTACTCAGAATTCCCATCTGACCCTGTCAAACGCTTTTTCAGCATCGAGTGACAGGGCCAGGAAGGGAGCGCCTCCTTGGGCTGCTACGTGGAGGACATCTAATATCCGCTGGAAGCGTCTGCCCCTTCTCTATTTGGGATAAATCTGACTTGATCGTTTGCTATGAGAGGGGTTATAACTTTCGTGACTCTATTAGCTAGAAGTTTGGCGTATATCTTTGTATCGAGATTAATTAATGAGATGGGGTGATAACTACTGCAGAGGCCAGGGGGTTTACCGGGCTTTAAGATTGTGATTATCACAGCTTCCAGGAATTCTGTAGCAAAGAAGGCTCCGGAGAATATCTCCTGGAAAAACCTGCAAAGAATGGGGGCTATCTGGGGAAGAAAGGACTTGTAGAACCTGGATGTGAAGCCATCCGGACCAGGTGCTTTTCCAAGTTTTAGGTTTCGAATAATTTTCAATATTTCCTCCATCGTGATCGGGGTCGTGAGGGAGGAAGCATCCTCAGGAGTCATCGAAGGGAATGATAGGGATTTAAGGTAGTCAGATATATATCCAGTGGGGCATGCCTGCGATTCTAGGTTGGCCTCAATATTGTATAGGTTTAAATAGTATTGTCTAAAGGTATTTCCAATGTCAGCCGGAGCTGAAACGTGTATACCCGGAGCGGATTGTATAGACATTATTCTGGCCTGGGCTGTCCTATTCTTAAGTTTGGTGGCTAAGAGGGTGGAAGCTTTATTACCTAACTGATAATAAATCTTTTTAAATTCCTCCAACATGGCGTTAGTTTTTTTGAGTTCCAGGGCTTGGATCTGTTTTGACGTTTTAGTTAGTTCATCGTTTGTAGTGGGGGAGTATGCATGTGAAAGATCCGCTTTTAAGAGGCGGAGTTGAATATTCAGAGAGGATAGGGTAGCCGTGCTTTTTGAACGGGCTTCGAATTCAAACTGCATAAGATGGCTTACTACTGCCTTCAGTGCTGCCCAAAGGTTTTGGGCTGTGGTCTGGTTGTTGTCATTAAGGGTTATATAGTCTGAAATCTTGTTCTGAAGGGCTGTTTTGAGAAGAGGGTCTGTGAGAGTCCAGTCCTGTAGGTGCCATGTACGGGGGGGGAGGGGGGTGAACATGCGGGCCTAGATGTAAGTGAAGTGAGTCATGGTCGGACCAAGAGATTGGGGTGATAGATATGGAGTGGACAGTGTCCAGAAATTTTGCGTGAGCGAAGAAGTAGTCTATACGTGTGTGTGATCTATGTGGGGAAGAGTAGAAGGTAAATTATTTATCCTGCAGGTGTAAGGCGCGCCATATGTCATACAATTCGTATTGTGCTATTAGTGATTGAAAGGCTAGCGATTGAGAATGAATTGCTCTGTCATTTCTAGAAAGTGGGGGTCCCATCCTGTCCATTTGTGTGTCCCAAATTAGGTTAAAGTCTCCTCCGAGTATAAGGTCTCCCTGTGTTATTGTTGCTACTGCCTTGAGGAGAGTTCTAAGAAATTTTAGTTGTTTAGTGTTTGGGACGTATATGTTAAGGAGGGTGACTAATTGAAGATTTAATTTACATACGACCATAATGTATCTCGCTTGGGGGTCGGTTTCAATGTAAATCGGGTCATAGTGGACATTTTTGCCTATGTAGATAGCTACCCCTCTGGATTTCGAGGGGAATGTGGCCTCAATGAGTGTAGGATAATGTTTGGATGTGCGGTTATTCCCGGGTGGGGGGGGTCCAATGGGTCTCTTGGATGAAGGCGATGTCTATGTGTCTTTTGCGTAAGCGATTTATAAGTAAACTACGTTTAGTAGGAGAGTTCAACCCTTGGGCATTAAGGGTGAGTAGTTGCAGTCCTTCCATGGTGGAGCTTGGTTTCGTGCTGGAGATGGGGGGAAGGGGAAGATGGAGAAGAGAGAGAGAAAAAAGAAAAAAAAAGGGGGGGGGAGGGGCCAGCAGGGTAGGGGCATTAATTACTGCCAGACACTGTAGATTGGTATGTGTTTCGCTTTCCGAATTATTTTTCGGGGAGAGGGAGACAGCGGTCCAGAGCCGCTTTGGTTAAAAAAAAGTATAGGGCGAGGGGTGGAAGGGGAGAGGTAGTATATTGCGAGAGGAAAATAAAAGGTTGATACGGTGTGAATCGGTATGCAGGGGTGAGGTGAAAGGGGGAAAGGAAGGGGGGGCAGAGCCTTGGGTGTTCGGATTATGGGAGGTTGATAGCTAGTCGAATTTTGGATCTGGTTGGGGACAGGAAGGCAAGGGGTATCAAAGTGATACAGATCTAGGATAGAAAGAGGAGAAGGGGAGGTAAGAGCAAGGTGAGACAAAGGGTAGGAGCTTGTAAGTGAGTCAGAAGTGTGGTGGGTGGCTAGGGTGTGCGAGTAATAGTTGGGGAGTGAGAAAATCAAAGATATGGAAAAGTGGGGAGGTATCGGGCATGACACCCCCCAGCTTAAATTGACAGGGTGAATGAGCGGGATCAGCAAAGAAAGGGAGTGCGTATGGAGCAGAGGTTAGGTAGGAGGATAATTCTTCAGGTGGTTATCCTAAGGTAGGGGAAGAAGATGTAAGTAGGTGTGGGAGGAATGGGAGAAGGGAGTCTAGGAGGTGACGGGTAAGGATGGGGGGAAGTGTATCGGTGAGGAGATGTGTGTAATATGACTCCATATTCTCCGTAGTAGGGATATCTTAATTAAGGGTGTGTAGGTGTAAGACCTGAGAAGAGAGACATATCCAGGAAGGTTGTAGTTGAGGAAAAAGAAACATAATACAAATATGGTCTGATTGAACATTCAGTTTCTCTACCATATCAGGAAAAAATATGTGGCTCTGTGGAGTGAACCAGGTGAGAGATTACACAGTACAGTATTGATGTTTAAACAGGTAAAAACTGGACAATAGGTACTGCTCAGTTAGGATGACTTGTCTAGAATACATGTGTATGAGCATAGAAAAAGAACAAGTCTAGGAGGGTTGATGATCAAATTTTCAAAAGTGTTACTAAAATAACAAATAAAGTGGAGGAACAATTCAACATCATCTCATGAGCTGTAGACCTTGAAAGTAAAGACAGGCGTACTCAGTGAGTGGGTGAATGGGTAGTAGTGGGTTATAGTGGGATAGAATGCAGAGCCAGAAGAAATGAAGGAGAGAGGGTGAGAGAGGTGGCATGGAAGGTGAAGGACCATGAGTGTGACAGGAGAGTATCAGGTGGTGAGAGTGCGTGGAGAGAAGATGGGGAGAAAAGAGGTTAAGAGGATGAAGGAGTGGGGAAGTCTCTCTGGTTTCGGTTAAAAGGGTGGATGGGCGTAAGTGGAAACGTAAGGAGATATGTGTAGAACAGAGGGTTGGGTAGAAAAGTAGTTAGTTACAAAGTCATACAGGGACAGGGGGTTAAGGTTTAAGTAGATGTTAGAGAAGGGGGAAGATGGGTACCAGAAGGTGACGGGTAAAGATGTGTGGAGGTGTATTTGTGAGGAGGTATATCTAAGAGGGCCGCAACTTTGTAGTAGTAAAGATATCACAGTTTAGGTCGAGTGAGTGAAAACCTGGGAAGGATATACGTAGCTAGAGGGATTATAGGAAGGGTGCAAACATGATACAAATACAATTCAATTGAACATTTAACTTCTCTAACCTATGAGGAGAAAAAATATGTCTCTATGGGAGAGACCAGGAGAGGAGTGACATAGGATAAAAATGATGTGCAGACCTGTTAAAACTGGATATTGAAAACTTTTCATGAGAAGTAAATACATTAGGATGCTTGGGCATGATCATTAAAAAAAAAAAAAACAGATGGAAAGGACAAGTCCAGGGAGATTGAAAATCAAGTTCCCATAAGCATCATAGAAAGCCCAATGAGATAAGTCCTGAGGGGAAAAACTGTTCACTTTGACAACATATGAAATGAAATAACAATTTAACATTTTGCGGGCTATAAACCTAGAACATAAAACAGTTATAGTAAATGATTGGGTATATGGATAGCCATGAGCTAAAATGGGGTAAGATAAGTACCCGTACGTGAGCTCTGGGCTTACCTGTCCGGGGAATGTCCATTGAGATGATCTTGTAGGAGAAAGCTGAGGATTGAAAAATGTAAGAAGAGTAAGATGTGTACCCGTTAGTGCACTTCAATCCTCAGAATGAACTTCTCTACGGAGCTCAAAAGGTCTCCCCTAGGGGAGAGTTCATCATGTGAGAAGGTAAGTAGGCTGATCCAAGAAGCAAAGATATACGGATTTACATCAAAGAAGTTCCGACTCTTGGCATGCAGGGATGAACTTTCGAGAGTGCCACTCTGGGGCCAAAGCGTTGAGATCATCTGTTTTCCTTTTTTCTTGGGACGAGGGTCAGAAGACCCAGCTAATTCCAAGGTGGTTAGGAGTCTCATGCCTTGATCAACGGAAGAGACTGTGTAGGAGCGTTCTTGATGTTAGACGTAAAGCTTCACGGGGAAACCCGATCTATATTTAATCTTGTGTTGTCTTAGCGCCAGGGTGAACTGGTGGAAAGTTCGCCTCTTAGCTAGCGTGCATGGGGACAGGTCAGTAAATATCTGTAGTTTTTGGTAAGGTTCCTTGAGGGGCCTGTTGGTAAAAGAGGCACGCATAATTTTTTCTTTGGTAGTATAGTAATGTAAGCGTTTGATGACATCTCTAGGGGTGTCCTGTGAGGAGTTACAAGGATGTGTGGACCATTGTGCTCTGTCCATCAAGAGATCTTGGTCTGTTGTGGTGTTTAGGATATCCTTAAAAAGGGTGATGAGATATTTCTGGAGCTCAGAAGAGGTGATGTCTTCTGTTATGCCACGGATCCTGAGATTGTTGCGGCGGGATCTATCTTCATTGTCAGCTAATTTTGATTCGAGATCTGAGATCTGCTCTGCTAAAGATTGGGCATAAGCTAAGACATTAGAGTGGTCAGTTGCCAGATCTTCGTGTTTTCTCTCCAGTATCTCTGCTCTTTCTCCCAGGGAGGATATCTCTCATTTAAGTTCGCCGACAGATTGGTGTAATTCTTGTCTCAGTGATGAGTAGTGTGTGTCCATCTTGTCAGTTAAAATTTTGATGGTTTCTAGGAAAGTAGATGGGTGAGTGTAGTTTTATCTTTACGTGATGTTTCCAGCCTGGGGTGGTCCGCTGTGAGGGCGGCTGAGTCTCTAGAGTCGTCTCCTGAGAGGTCTGGGTCTGAGAAGTTTTTGCTGTGAAAGTGGTCAGGCAATGTCCTCTTGGGATTGTCCTGGTGTATTGGCTTCCTCTTGATAGATTGCACCATGATAAAAGAGAGCGGTCACAAGGCAACCGTCTGTATTAGAGTGGATTGCTGTCCGTGTTTAATTGAGAACTGGTGGGGTGACAGCCCTGCACCTCTAGAGCATGATGCCCTAGCCCTCCATACTCTCCCTTACACTTGAGGTAGGAAAGTAAAAAGTTCTGCTACTAGGAAGGGAAGCAGAAAAGATATATCACCCCCTCTCCAGGGATTATACCACCTCTGGGTGAGTCCGGAAAAGGGAGTTTGGATATGACCCGCACCTCAAGGAGTGTGCAGGAAAGGGAGGAGAGGGGGATGTCTAAAGGCTGGTCAGTATAGTTTTGAAAGAGCCTATGGAAGGCTTCTGCAGTAGCTAAGTGCAGTGGTGGAGTGAAACGAGGGAGCTGGGTGTTGAGTCTGTGCTCCTAGGTGTGACTGAATCTTGCCCTGTTGATCAGGCCTTCACGCCCAAAAGTTTATGTGTTTTGAGTATTATGCAGAGCTATTATCTGAGTATCACTAAAGAGCTTTATTCAATACAGCCCTTGTATCTGCTAATAGCTCTAGAGCTGTTTTATCAGCCTAAGGGTTTCAGTCCTGTGCTAGGCCCCAATAGTGCACTGCATGGCGACAATGTGTGGTTGCAGTGCTGAGAGGAGTAATCTGTAGCTCACCTCTGTGGACGCCTCGGTCGATAGAAGATGCTCCTCTGCAGGCGAGGGCAGCATGAGGGACCAGCAGGAGTATGCCGGGGAAGTCTCAGGTCCGCAAGTGAGTCTCTATGTGAGCCGCGTGGTTTATGGCTGAGAGCCAAGATGGCGCTGCCTCTGTGCGGCTTGTGGATGTCAATCGACGGTGAGACCCCTCTATATGGAACCGTGGAGATGAGCGGCAGGGGGTAAGTGAGGGCATATTGCCCTAGCAGATGTAGGCTCCGGAGGTAATATGAGGCCACAAGTTGGGTTTGTTCACGGAGTCGGGCTCGTGCACGGGCTCCCGGGGCTGCAAGTTAGTTACCCGCGGTGCCAGCTGCTCTCCTCTCCTGTCGCTCCACCAGTTTTTGCAGGGAAGGTGATAAGGGTAAAAGGGGAGACTTTTTGTGACAAGAAAAAAATAATAAAAAGATATAGATTATTGGGGCTTAGGAAGTTTGTTGTGGGAGCTCACTCCAAGTGCGACTAGCTTCTCCTACTCCTAGATATTTAATGGCCTTGGGTTGTATGCGGAAGTGATGACGTTGTTGGATTCTATCTATTATGTTTGAGTGCAAGTGTATGGCCAGTAGTTCAGATTTTGTGATATTAATTTTAAAATTGGAATATGTACCATAAATTTGTAGTGTTTGCATCAAGGGAGGCAATGACTTCTCGGGATTTGTTAATGTTAAGAAGATGTCATCCGCATATAAGGTTATCTTATATATAGCGGGACCAATCTCGAACCCTTGAATGCTGGCATTGTTTCTCACATGGGAGGCAAGCACTTCCATTGCCATTATGAATAGGAGAGGCGAGAGTGGACAGCCCTGCCTTGTTCCATTAATAATTTTAAAAGTGGATAGGACAGTGTAATTTAATTTGATTGTGGCCTGTGGGTTATTGTAAAGGGTGAATATTTTTCCTATAATTTCTTGGGGGAAGCCGAATGCGTGCATGGTTTGTTTCAGAAAAGACCAGTCCAGCCTGTCAAAGGCCTTTTCTGCGTCCATTGACAAGAATATCAACGGGATTTTTTGGGTTGTTGCGTACTCCATAAGGTCTATTATTTTGGTGGTATTGTCCCTAGCTTCCCTAGATGGTGTGAAGCCTGCTTGATTGATGTGTATGATGGAGGGTAGTATTAGGTTAATTCTGGTGGCTATGATCTTTGCAAAAAGTTTTACATCAAAATTCAGGAGGGAAATGGGGCGGAAGTTTGCAGGTGTGTCTGGGGGTTTGCCTGGTTTCGGGGGCACGACCACTTGGGCTTCTAGCATTGAAGGTGGGAAGGGATTGTCATCTGTTACTTCATTGAACATCGCAGTGAGATGAGGTGTCAATGCAGCCGAAAAGGTCCTATAATATTTGGCTGTGGAGCCATCTGGTCCGGGGCTTTTCCCGATTTTTAGGGTCTTAATGGCTATTTGAACTTCTCGGGGGGATATTGGTTTGTTAAGTTGATTTTTTTGGTCATCCGTCAACACTGGCATTGGGTATTTTGTGATATACTCTATAAGTTTAGCTGGGTGGTCTACTGTGGGGTCTTCTTTCTGGAGGTTGTATAGTGAGGTGTAGTATTCGTGAAAGGATTGCAAGATGTCTGGGGTTGTTTGAAGTGGTTTCCCTTTGGGGTTTTGTAGCTCATAGATGTGGGATTTGAATCGCTTTTTCTTTAACGCTCTAGCTAAAAGCTTACCAGCCCTGTTATTTTCGAAATAAAACATGCTGTTAGTTTTTTTGCAATGGGATTGGTATTCTATGTCCAAGAAGTGGTCTAGCTCTTCTCGGGTTGTTTGGATTTCAGTTAGAATAGTAGTGTTTGTTGGGGATTTCTTATGTGCGTATTCAAGCTGAGCATATTTTGTTGTTAGTTCTTGGTATCTTTTACGATTTATCTGTGTGCAATGGGCTTTTATTTTGATTAACTCCCCATGGAGTACACACTTATGTGCCTCCCATATAGCGAAGTTATTGTCGATCGAGCGTGAGTTTATGGTAAAGTATTCCTCGATAGATCTAGTTAGTTTGGGAATTTGGTCTGGATGGTCGAGAAGACTATCATCCATTTTCCACTGGTATGTGGTGAGGGGAGTGTTGGGCCAGGTGAATTTAAGTTGGACAGATGAGTGGTCCGACCAGAAAGTAGGTATTATGTCACATCTGTTTATGTGGGTGAGACCCTTCTGGTATGTAAGGATATAGGCTAATCTGCTGTAGGATTTGTTGGGGTGGGAAAAGAAAGTATAATCTCTTCTCTCTTGGTGCATGAATCTCCAGGCATCGTAAAGATTCATATCTTTCATGCCTTGCCAAATGGCTCTAAAAAGTTTTTGGGGAATTTGTATGTTTGCATTGGTGCTGTCAATGGTGGGTTGTAAATGTACATTGAAGTTGCCAGCTAGAAAGATTGGGCCTTTTGCTAGGTCTAGTACCCTCGTGAACATAGTGTGAAAAAGGGGAGTTGGTGGGTGTTAGGAGCATATATGTTTATGAGTGTTATGGGTCTGCAATTCTGTTAATGACGGTAAATGGTGTGGATTTACATATTAAAATGCTCACTCCGTTCTTTTTGTTCGGACCTGTGCTATGGAAATGTGTGGTAAAGTGCTTTCCAAAGTATTTGGGTATGCTATGTGATTTAAAGGGAGTTTCCTGGAGGAATAGTATATCTATGTGACGTTTTGTTAGATCGGCCAGGGCTTTAGATCTTTTTTGTGGCGAGTTGAATCCCTTTTCGTTTTGGGTCAGGAGGGTCAGTTGTGGAGGCAGGTCACGGGTTAATGGCGGCATTATAGAGCTGTGGGTGTTCATGATGTGATTGAATGCTAAGGCGTGTATTGGTATAAGGCTCGAGAGTAGTGTGAGTGGTGGTGGTCAGTGTGGCAGATATTAAGGTTGTAACAAAATGAACATACATCATACAACAATATAACCATCTTTTCTGAAAGAAAAACATAATAAACAAACTAAACACATTAAACAAGTAAAACTTACAAACGGCTCTCTGCCTAATATAGGTAATCTCTGAGAGCACTAATGAAGGGGAATACAATTGGCTAACTCTTGAAGTATATGTATAGTTATCAATCCCATAGTTTGAAAATGATAGAGATTTTTATAATACAAATATATAGTGAATGTTTCACTTAGCGGAGCGTATAAGCTCTGATCTATGCTCTGTCGAGCGCGTCAAAGTGTTAATTAGCTATAGCATAAAGCTCATATCTAAAAATGATGGTAGATTCGCTTGGTGTAGGTGAAAAGATACCTTCTTAAAGTATACACATGTATGGTTATTATTAGGGTATGTGGTTGCACCTTTTAGAATTAACAAATTTAACAAAATGCACAGAGCTTTGCATGACAAATACAACACAGTGACATTTTTTTTTTTATATATATACTCATCAGAACTTCAGTACAGAATGGAAGGTCTCTCGTAAGTTCAATGGGTTGAGTCCTTATATGTATTTTGGCTTTGCAGTGAGGCAAGCGGTGGTATCGGGTGGATACGAGGAGACTGAGACTGGTTGGGGTTTTTGCTCTGTCTGCCAGCAGCCGGCTTGTCGGGCGTGAGTGGGCCTCTGTTGTTGCTTAGCGTTGAGGGCCGGGGCTGGGTCTGTATGGTGGAATCAGATGGAGGGTCTATCCCCAATAGTCTGCAAAAGGAGTCAGTGTCTTCTGGGGATCTACATGTTAATCGAGTGTTATTTCTGAGTACCCAGACCTGGGTAGGAAAACCCCATCTATACTGGATTTTTTTATTGCGAAGAAGTGTGGTCAATGAGTTGAACTCCTTTCTTCGCTGTAGTGTTTGTGAGGCCAGGTCCTGGTAAAATTGGAGGACATTGCCATGGAATCTGATCGGCTGCAGCTTCCTGGATTGGTTTAGGAGCATTTCCTTTTTGAGGACATTTTTAAAGCGGATTATGATGTCTCTTGGTGGTGCGGTGTCCGGGGGCTTTGGCCTGAGAGATCTATGGGCTCGCACCCATTGGATGTCAGTGGTGCATGCTGGTTCTTTTATTTGTTGGAATAATGACTGGAGATAGACTGGGAAGTCTCAGGGGAGAACACTTTCTGGAACTCCTCTGATCCGTATGTTTTTACGGCGACTCCTGTTTTCCAGGTCTTCTAATTTTTCCTGGAGTGAGGAGATGGTTTCTTGGTGTGAGGCTACTTGGTCTGTGAGGGACTGGACATCCTCTTTTATTTCATCTTGATTGGTTTCCAGGGAATCCACTTGGAATCCTATTGTGTGGATGTCTTGCTTCATGCTTGCTAATTATTCTCTTATACAAGTGCGGACGATGTCCGTGATGTCCTGCTTGGATGGTAGACCTTGAAGAATAGTTGCAGTAAAGTTAGTGTCCTCCTCTTGTGAGTTAGATAGGTGTGAGATTTGGTGGTCCGCAGAAAGTCTCTTGTCTCTCACCTCTGTTGTGTCTGTTGTTTGCATGTAGGAGGATATGCTAGCCGTTTTAACAGCAGACATTTTTGGGGGTTTATCTTGTTTTAACCTTCTGGATGCCATTGCATTCAATTCAAGGAGGAGTGTATTGTAAGTGGTCTCTTTAGCTGTGTCCCCAGGGTTTTGTCACTGGTCGCTGGTATTCTGTAGCACTGTCTATGAAAGTAGTTGGCCAATCAGGCTTGCTCTGTGGCAGTATATGGGTTTTTATTGAAGGGATATAACAAAGAGAGCTGTGTCAATGCAGGTTTCAACTATCACCTTCCTGCTATCTACGCTGTAAACTAAACTAGTTCGCTGTGGAATAGGTTTTATAAGCTGTCACTGGATAAGTTCTTAGTGCATTGGCAGCGATATTTGGCGCGTGAGAGAGGTTCCTGTAGCAGTGCAGGGCTTATTATTGACTCCCTGGTATGATGTACAGTGCTTTATAAGTGAGATGTGGTGGAAAGCACTATGTTAACCTCTATGTCTTGGCACTTCCTTCCCTGCAACCTCCACTGCATACAGATTGTGGAAATGTATTTGCTTTCAGCTGTAACGCTTACATGCCTCTTATTTAGCCAGAATACCCTTTTATGTGGAAGGGCTGTGAGCTGATAATTTACTTTGTCTTTTGTCTCCTAATAAAGTTTTACCCCCTGTGTTTATATAACTTTAGTAGCCGTTCTGGGTCATAATGCCTCGGGTTGCCTAAGGAGCGATATTTAAAGCTCTCTGTGTGGTATAATGTTGCTGTTGAGCTCTGACAAATGTGGTGCGGTAGAGCGTATATGTTACAATGGCGGCCAGTGCACTTCCGGGAAGACGCTCCTCTACGGGTACAGTCTGATATCTAAGGGCTTCAGTTCAGAGCGATGATTCTCCACTGTGAGTCTGCCCAGGTATGCCGCAGAAGCTATCTTTGGTTTATAATGTGGCAGCAAGGGGTTTTTTGCTAACAGTACCTGTGCCTAGTTTGGGTGCGATGGCCGTAATGGCGGTCGTGATGTCTCTGGAACAGGCCGTCGATTGCTTGCTGCTCGCATCGGCCGTGATGTACAGGGGAATGTGTTACTGATAGGACAGCCTAGTGTGAACTGGTGACTTCAGGCTTTTCCTTTCTTTCGGCGAAGTAGCTGTTACACTCCGGATGGTAAGTGTTGGAAATTCCCCACACACGGTCAGGTACAACACAGGACAGTCTTTGACAGCTTCTCTCTCCCGCTACCGCATGATGGTGTGGGTTATGTAGCTGCGGTTAATGTCCCTGGCTTATCGGTGATGAGAATATTCATAGCTGGTGCAGATTAAATCAAATTATGGTGGGATTTATGGCATTTTTAGGGTTGCCAACTCGGAGCTCTGGATTTACACTGCTCTCATTGCAGAAGCCGGCTCCGCCCCTTTGCAATTTTTTTTTTTTAGTTTTTTAGTACATCAACACAAGTATACAAGGCATTGTCAATCTGAGACAGTATAGCGATTAAACAATGAAACAATGAAACAATGCCTCACTTCAAAAACAGTAATAACTTGTGAGCTAAGTATATAATTTATGAAAGTAAACCACCAGGTGTCAATAGTGATATGAAGCATATGTAAATGAAACCTTATTTTCTACATAATATAAAATAGGATGTAATAGTATATGGAAATTTTGGGGAAATCAGCAGGCAAGAACTGGGACGGGGGGACGGGCCTTCTAATGTTGCTATAGGTAATTAGAAAGTTAATATTGAGCACACATTGAAGAGGAATAAAGTGGGTAGGATATTAGCTCTCTCTCTTCCTCCTGTGAGGAGGAAATCACCTGACAGACTGCCTGTAAGCACAGAGACACAGAGGGAGAACAAGCAGTACTTTCATTGCAGCTTTTGGACACGGATGTTTAACTGCTGAACACGGATCCTATGTTATTACTCTTTTTTGGAGTTCCCTCATACCTACAAGTCCGAGAGGATAGCTATCTGGGCAGCTAAAAAAGGTCCAGAAGGCTTCTGTGGCACTTCTCAAGTGCTTTATACTTTGTAAGTTTTATTTGTATATGCGTGTGATGACCTAGTACCACTGATCATGCACCATTGTGGAGCATTCTTCTCTTCTCTTCTACCTGTCTATAGAAATATACTAATGTTTGCCAGACATTTCTTATAAATGAGACTGTCATCCAGTACAAATAATAGTGTAGCCCTGAAAACCTAAAGGATTCGCTAATTATATTTTATTGTGAACTGGTAAAAGTGGTGTATAATAATGTATTTAATGAACTATAGTCAGACAGCTGACACATGAATAACTACATAAGTTGAAGCAACTCAGATATCAGGAGAATATGGTGGGAGCTGATGCCTGATTATGATATATATTTTTGTGTAAAACTGTGTGACTTCTGAGGTCAAGAGCATACTAAAGTTTGCCAGACAATTCTCACAAATGAGACTGTCACCTTGGTCAGCATAAATATACAGCTGTTGCTGAAGGAGGTGATCCGAAAAAAAACAACAAATGGGCTCATTCCTATTAATTTACATGCAAGTTTTGAAGCTATCTGCGACTTATTGTGGCAGTTGGCGCTATGTGTAAGACTAACTATAGAGAGAAGAATGACTTTATCTCTGTACACAGGACTAACTTTACAACGTTAGTGAGCAATGTGGTGACATTAGGACCCAATGATATTTGTAGGTAGTAAAAAGTTGGAAAAGGATATACATATCATAAAACTACACATAAACTGAAAGTGGGGCTGTTATGGTAACTATGTGAGACGTCATATGGCATAAATTTAAACAAGAAGGCTAGCTCACTTATGAAAAAGGCAAGTTATTTAAGAATATTGCCGTCTCCATTATGCATGTATATTTTGGTAGGTGTTATTTATATCTATATAAGCCGTGAAACAGGATTATGCTCAAATATTCATGTACCATGAAATAAATATAGTTATTATCTTAATCATGTGTTTCCTACAAAAAGGTGTAATACAACAAACATCATAATAAGTCCGATAACAAGAAGAGGTAACATTGAACTAAGCTACATGTGGGGAAAAAAAAACCCTGCAAGGGAGAACCATAGCATAATTGCAGTCCATAGTCCCAAACATTCAAGCCTGTAGGCCATCATGAAGGCATAATAGTTCAGCTATAGAAAGCATTATTGTGGCAATAGCATGGCTCAAAACAATAAATCAGTACATGGGAGTAGTGTTATCATGCGCTTGTGAGTAAGAACTCTTACAGTATGCTCCTAGCTAGTTCAGCCGACTCCTGCTTTAGCTTCTCTGTTAGGATTTTGATACCTAGATCGTCTCCACCATTACTGCAAATAGAACTGATTCCTGGTGAATAGATCTCCACAGACACCGTTACTCCCTGACTTGAGGCAAGAGTTTTGCTGACTGAACTTGGGAGACGGTTTAAGCAGCTTTTTCAGCTCCATCCAGAGGAAAGAAGGCGACAAGGGTTGCATATAAAGATCCTCATCAAGTAGTAGCAAGTCACTTGGTAAGTGGGAGTACTCCTCAGTAAAGTTAGGCCTACTCATGTCTTTCGATGATACTTATGTGGGCTCGATACATCCGGGGAACCCACTGCACTGTGGCTGACATATTGTTTTGCAAGGTGAGGTTGTTAACCCTCCGGAAAAGTTGATTGCTTCCTCTCTCAAAGAAGCCGGTGGCAACCTCATTCCATACGGGTCTGGCGAGTCCTGCATATGTTGCGCAATGCTCCACTTTGACTCACTACATGTTAAGTCATAGGATTTTGCATCTGTGGTTAAGAGCATCGGTTTCGGTTTCACTACTTTCGATAAAGTCGTGGGATTTGCTATTGCAGCCTGCTGATCCATCCCCTTAGTAATGAGTGGGGTTGTTGAGGAATTTATGTATCTGCATAGTCTCGTCAGATTGGAGAAGTTATTATCCATGTGGCGCCCGAAGATTTCTAGCTGGGTTATTAAGACTGCGTATGGTTCCTCCATAATAATAGTGGTAGGTAAGCCTGTAGGTGGGTAACTCATTCAATCTGTACGATACTATAATACCCCGTTGTCAGATGAAATTGGAAAGTGTCCAGCATTCGCAAGTGAAATGCAGCCAAAGGCCTCAGTGATCTAATTTGAAGCTCATAATCTTATTTTCACTCAAATATAAAAACTTTTGGTTAAGCCATTAGCCCGATTTGTATATCCGTCATAGATATTCAGAGATAGGTGTGCAAATACTACTTAGAAACAGTAGTTTAATCAAAATTATGCCGGAGCTTCTTTAAAATGCGTCTGAACTCCATCTTGACCTGGCTCCGCCCCCCATTACATCATATTTTAATACAGACATTTAAATATATCTTCAGCATTTTTCCAATATTGGCACCACTTAATTCCATTAGAAGTGTTGGGTAAAATCACTGTTCCCTATTTATAAAAGTCATTTGCAGACAAGATTCATATCTAGGGTAATTATCCAGACCTATTTGAGGCAAGCAAGTAGCATCCTCTTCCCATGGTTATCATTTTACAAGAAAATCTTTTGAAGCCCCCACATCTTCTCTCATAAACCAATCAAGTGAAGTTTGACAATCACGTGAACAGATGAGATGTTAGGAATTAGTGGCCTTGCAACTTCACCACCAGGTATTCCCAGCTGTGTGAACATTCTCAAGTGATTTTTTTTAATATTTTTTTTCTAAGCTAAAGGCCCTTTAGAAAGCTATTGTTTGAATAAGCAAGATCTGTACTGAGTATATTATAAAACATGTAAACAAAAAAGTCTTAAAGGCTTTCCAATGAGGTTTTAAAATGAAGTTGCTGTTTTTCCGGTTTCAGAGAGTGCAGATTGGGCAGCGGTTATACACCGTGCCACTCTACACACTCCTGGGATGGATCTATTTGGCATTACATGGATTATCCCTGCACAGTGTGGAAGGTAAGCGAGATTGTATTCAGCTTTTTATTTTTCCGGATGCTGAAGTTGGTACTAATAATACACTGCTTTCTGGTGGAATTAACTTCTCTGGCTGTACGGCTATAACTAATGGCTGATAAGATTTTAAAACTGGTGTCCTTAGCTATCCCCTTACATACAAGGGTTCATGCATTCTTTGTATGTTTTAAAAAAAGTTGTGTACAGTGATGTATGCCCCTTTAACTGAAAAGTCAATTCTAGTTTCAAAAAAGTTATTTACCATCAACATAAACTCTTTAAATTACAAAAAGCCTTACATCACTGTGTTCTGTGGTACCCACTGGGGATAAACTCCCTAAACATCTAAACACACATCTTTATAAATGTCCTAGTTCTCTTCACACAGAAACTCATCTCACCATGGCAAGACCCAGATTAACAGGTACGGTCCAATCCTTCAATTACATTTAATTACCAAACATATTTAGCAATAATCAGTGTCAAACTCTTACACTGCAAACATCTATCATGTACACAAATGTACAGCAGTGAGACAGATCATGTTTGTATAACAAGGTTATATATAATATATTTACATTTTATAACTGGCAGGGGATGTAGATTGTGTACTGTAGTATGCTGTGTTTGTTTATTAAACTCATAGAACATTAGAACAATATTTAATAACAGTTTATCCAGAACTTACTAACCAGAAGTTTTACACAAATTCTAAATAGACAGCATCATCTCTATGTCACTGATTATGCAGGAAAGTATTAACACATGAATATGTAGATTAAATTATCAAGCAGTTATCTATCATCTATCTATCTATCATCTATCTATCTATCTATCTATCTATCTATCTATCTATCTATCTGTTTGTCTATCTATCTATTATCTATCTATAATCTATCTATCTATCTATCTATCTATCATCTATCTATCTATCTATATCATTTATCTATCTTTCTGTCTCTCTACCTATCTTATTAACATGTTGATAAACACAGTGATATATAAACAGACTTACATGATGCTGGTTTCGTCACTTAGTAAAATGGGCAGTTGCCTATGGGTGTCTTCAAATTGGAGGTGCCTAAGAGGTAGTACAGTGACAAACTTTAAATAGTCTTGTAACTTTGAAAAGGTATCTGGTGTAAATATGTATATCAAGTAGCAGCGTCTTAAAACTATCTTCTTGGATAGATTATAAACATAGAAGCATAAAAACATAGATTTTGATGGCAGATAAGAGCCATAGGCCCAGCAAGTCTACCCGATATTTCCTAAAGTATAAATAGATAGATAGATAAATAGATGATAGATAGATATATAGATAGATAATATAATTTTATTTAAAAAAAATAACATTTTCCAAGCAGCATATATTTATTTGGTTACTTTTCCAGGAATTTTTTTTTGTTTTCAGATTTTGCCAAATAGAACTGTCAGATTGCCTATATGCAAGTTATGAAAGGTTGGAAGGTTTAGGTTGGAAACAAGAATAACAAGAATAAACCTAAATATATATTCATTACTATGAAGCTGGTATAAAAATGAATTAGGAACATAATATATAAAGTCATGGGAACACAAACTCACACAAAATAACAGTCTAGTGCATGCACTTCATGATATTTTTTTACCCTTAATGGCCACAAATGTATCCTGTACATCAGCGGTCATTCACATACCCCTAAACATCCGTTGTATATAGTGCATTGGCTGAAAGATTTCAATCAGACTTCGCCGGCTGGATGGATACTTCAAGTGGGACTTCAAGAACTGTAAGTGGATCGTCGGAGGTTAGTGTTAGGTTTTTTTAAGTTTTTTTTGGGGTGGGTTTTATTTTTAGATTAGGGTCGGGGCAGTAAAAGAGCTAAATGCCGTTTTAAGGGCAATGCCCATACAAATGCCCTTTTCAGGGCAATGAGTAGCTTAGGTTATTTTAGATAGATAGTTTATTTGGGGGGTTGGTTGGGTGATGGGTTTTACTGTTGGGGGGGTGTTTGTATTTTTTTTTACAGGTAAAAGACCTGATATCTTTTAAGGGCCATTGGTAGTTTATAGTAG
Source organism: Bombina bombina (assembly GCF_027579735.1). Classification (NCBI taxonomy): domain Eukaryota; kingdom Metazoa; phylum Chordata; class Amphibia; order Anura; family Bombinatoridae; genus Bombina; species Bombina bombina. The sequence continues at coordinate 614,004,548 of NC_069505.1, read as the reverse complement.
GCGAGGGTTTTTTTTATTTATGGGGGGCTTTTTTATTTTGATAGCGCTATTAGATTAGGTGTAAAAAATGTTTTTGATAATTTGGTTTGTTATTTTTCATAATTTAGTGGGGGGGGGGTTTTTGGTAACTTAGTGGGGGCTTTTTGTACTTTAGGACTTTGTAATAATGTTTAATTGTATATTTAAATATTTTTAGTAGGGTTAGGTTTTTTTAATATGTAATTTAGTTTATTTACTTGATAGTTTAATTTCATTTTAGTATAATAGTAAGGGTAGGTTAATTAATAGTTTAAAATTAGTTTCTTTTAATTCTACAGGTAAGTTTTAATTTATTTGAAGATAGGGATGTTGTAATTTTATGTGTTACAAAAAATACAAACCTCTGTTTTAATTGTTAGTAGTTTTCATTTTTGTATTATTGTATTATAATTTCTCCATAAGTGCCTTGTCTTAATCGTTAATAACAATTATACTTGTATGATAGTTCACTTTAAGGAGCAGTGCGTAAGCATGGTAGTAAAGTATTACTAAAAGGGCATACCTCACTAGGGCCTAGATTTGGAATTTGGCGTTAGCCGTGAAAACCAGCGTTAGAGGCTCCTAACGCTGGTTTTAGGCTAACTCCGGTATTTGGAGTCACTCAAAATAGGGTCTAACGCTCACTTTTCAGCCGCGACTTTTCCATACCGCAGATCCCCTTACGTAAATTGCGTATCCTATCTTTTCAATGGGATCTTTCTAACTCCGGTATTTAGAGTCGTGGCTGAAGTGAGCGTTAGACATCTAACGACAAAACTCCAGCCGCAGGAAAAAAGTCAGTAGTTAAGAGCTTTCTGGGCTAACGCCGGTTCATAAAGCTCTTAACTACTGTACTCTAAAGTACACTAACACCCATAAACTACCTATGTACCCCTAAACTGAGGCCCCCCCACATCGCCGCCACTCGATTAAATTTTTTTAACCCCTAATCTGCCGACCGCCACCTACGTTATACTTATGTACCCCTAATCTGCTGCCCCTAACACCGCCGACCCCTGTATTATATTTATTAACCCCTAATCTGCCCCCCACAACGTCGCCGCCAGCTACCTACAATAATTAACCCCTAATCTGCCGACCGCAAAGCGCCGCCCCCTACATTATAGCTATGTACCCCTAATCTGCTGCCCCTAACACCGCCGACCCCTATATTATATTTATTAACCCCTAATCTGCCCCCCACAACGTCGCCTCCACCTGCCTACACTTATTAACCCCTAATCTGCCGAGCGGACCGCACCGCTACTATTATAAAGTTATTAACCCCTAATCCGCATCACTAACCCTATAATAAATAGTATTAACCCCTAATCTGCCCTCCCTAACATCGCCGACACCTAACTTCAAACATTAACCCCTAATCTGCCGACCGGAGCTCACCGCTACTATAATAAATGTATTAACCCCTAAAGCTAAGTCTAACCCTAACACTAACACCCCCCTAAGTTAAATATAATTTTTATCTAACGAAATTAATTAACTCTTATTAAATAAATTATTCCTATTTAAAGCTAAATACTTACCTGTAAAATAAATCCTAATATAGCTACAATATAAATTATAATTACATTGTAGCTATTTTAGGATTAATATTTATTTTACAGGCAACTTTGTAATTATTTTAACCAGGTACAATAGCTATTAAATAGTTAAGAACTATTTAATAGTTACCTAGTTAAAATAATAACAAAATTACCTGTAAAATAAATCCTAACCTAAGTTACAATTAAACCTAACACTATACTATCATTAAATTAATTAAATAAAATACCTACAATTACCTACAATTAAACCTAACACTACACTATCAATAAATAAATTAAATACAATTCCTACAAATAACTACAATGAAATAAACTAACTAAAGTACAAAAAATAAAAAAGAACTAAGTTACAAAAAATAAAAAAATATTTACAAACATAAGAAAAATATTACAACAATTTTAAACTAATTACACCTACTCTAAGCCCCCTAATAAAATAACAAAGACCCCCAAAATAACAAAATGCCCTACCCTATTCTAAATTACTAAATTTCAAAGCTCTTTTACCTTACCAGCCCTGAACAGGGCCCTTTGCGGGGCATGCCCCAAGAAATTCAGCTCTTTTGCCTGTAAAAAAAAACATACAATACCCCCCCCCCAACATTACAACCCACCACCCACATACCCCTAATCTAACCCAAACCCCCCTTAAATAAACCTAACACTAAGCCCCTGAAGATCTTCCTACCTTGTCTTCACCCTACCAGGTTCACCGATCCGTCCTGAAGAGCTCCTCCGATGTCCTGATCCAAGCCCAAGCGGGGGGCTGAAGAGGTCCATGATCCGGCTGAAGTCTTCATCCAAGCGGGAGCTGAAGAGGTCCATGATCCAGATGAAGTCTTCTATCAACGGCATCTTCAATCTTCTTTCTTCGGGATCCATCTTGCAGACCTCCGACGCGGAACATCCTCTTCTCCCGACGCCTACTAGCCGAATGACGGTTCCTTTAAGGGACGTCATCCAAGATGGCGTCCCTCGAATTCCGATTGGCTGATAGGATTCTATCAGCCAATCGGAATTAAGGTAGGAATATTCTGATTGGCTGATGGAATCAGCCAATCAGAATCAAGATCAATCCGATTGGCTGATCCAATCAGCCAATCAGATTGAGCTTGCATTCTATTGGCTGATCGGAACAGCCAACAGAATGCAAGCTCAATCTGATTGGCCGATCGAATCAGCCAATCGGATTGAACTTGATTCTGATTGGCTGATTCCATCAGCCAATCAGAATATTCCTACCTTAATTCCGATTGGCTGATAGAATCCTATCAGCCAATCGGAATTCGAGGGACGCCATCTTGGATGACGTCCCTTAAAGGAACCGTCATTCGGCTAGTAGGCGTCGGGAGAAGAGGATGTTCCGCGTCGGAGTTCTGCAAGATGGATCCGGAAGAAAGAAGATTGAAGATGCCGTTGATAGAAGACTTCATCCGGATCATGGACCTCTTCAGCTCCCGCTTGGATGAAGACTTCAGCCGGATCATGGACCTCTTCAGCCCCCCGCTTGGGCTTGGATCAGAACATCGGAGGAGCTCTTCAGGACGGATCGGTGAACCTGGTAGGGTGAAGACAAGGTAGGAAGATCTTCAGGGGCTTAGTGTTAGGTTTATTTAAGGGGGGTTTGGGTTAGATTAGGGGTATGTGGGTGGTGGGTTGTAATGTTGGGGGGGGTATTGTATGTTTTTTTTTACAGGCAAAAGAGCTGAATTTCTTGGGGCATGCCCCGCAAAGGGCCCTGTTCAGGGCTGGTAAGGTAAAAGAGCTTTGAAATGTAGTAATTTAGAATAGGGTAGGGCATTTTGTTATTTTGGGGGTCTTTGTTATTTTATTAGGGGGCTTAGAGTAGGTGTAATTAGTTTAAAATTGTTGTAATATTTTTCTTATGTTTGTAAATATTTTTTTATTTTTTGTAACTTAGTTCTTTTTTATTTTTGTACTTTAGTTAGTTTATTTCATTGTAGTTATTTGTAGGAATTGTATTTAATTTATTTATTGATAGTGTAGTGTTAGGTTTAATTGTAGGTAATTGTAGGTATTTTATTTAATTATTTAATGATAGTATAGTGTTAGGTTTAATTGTAACTTAGGTTAGGATTTATTTTACAGGTAATTTTGTTATTATTTTAACTAGGTAACTATTAAATAGTTCTTAACTATTTAATAGCTATTGTACCTGGTTAAAATAATTACAAAGTTGCCTGTAAAATAAATATTAATCCTAAAATAGCTACAATGTAATTATAATTTATATTGTAGCTATATTAGGATTTATTTTACAGGTAAGTATTTAGCTTTAAATAGGAATAATTTATTTAATAAGAGTTAATTAATTTCGTTAGATAAAAATTATATTTAACTTAGGGGGGTGTTAGTGTTAGGGTTAGACTTAGCTTTAGGGGTTAATACATTTATTATAGTAGCGGTGAGCTCCGGTCGGCAGATTAGAGGTTAATGTTTGAAGTTAGGTGTCGGCGATGTTAGGGAGGGCAGATTAGGGGTTAATACTATTTATTATAGGGTTAGTGAGGCGGATTAGGGGTTAATAACTTTATAATAATAGCGGTGCGGTCCGCTCGGCAGATTAGGGGTTAATAAGTGTAGGCAGGTGGAGGCGACGTTGTGGGGAGCAGATTAGGGGTTAATAAATATAATATAGGGGTCGGCGGTGTTAGGGGCAGCAGATTAGGGGTACATAAGGAAATTGTAAGTAGCGGCGGTTTACGGAGCGGCAGATTAGGGGTTAAAAATAATATGCAGGGGTCAGCGATAGCGGGGGCGGCAGATTAGGGGTTAATAAGTGTAAGGTTAGGGGTGTTTAGACTCGGGGTACATGTTAGGGTGTTAGGTGCAGACGTAGGAAGTGTTTCCCCATAGCAAACAATGGGGCTGCGTTAAGAGCTGAACGCGGCTTTTTTGCAGGTGTTAGGTTTTTTTTCCAGCTCAAACAGCCCCATTGTTTCCTATGGGGGAATCGTGCACGAGCACGTTTTTGAGGCTTGCCGCTTGCGTAAGCAACTCTGGTATCGAGAGTTGAAGCTGCGTTAAAAATGCTCTACGCTCCTTTTTTGGAGCCTAACGCAGCCTTTTTGTGGACTCTCAATACCAAAGTTATTTTTATGGTGCGGCCAGAAAAAAGCCAGCGTTAGCTACGCGGGTCGTTACCGACAAAACTCCAAATCTAGGCCTAGGTTAGTTATTATTTTGCAAAAGTATGCTTTTATGCACTGATAATGTAATACTGGGTTAAATTTTATTTGAATAAAGAAAAATAAAGAGTAACCTTTATTTGAATATCTCTAAAAGACAGCAAATACTTAATTGCAGTTTTGCTGACCACAATTATTAAAAACACTTCCCCTTTATGTTGAATTGTAATACTTGTATATATTTATAAAATATGGGTTTCCTGAAAGTAGTTGGCAATGCTATGTACTTGTAAAAATAATTAGGATTCAATGTTGCACTTTAATAGATACTGCTAGCCTTTTGTATTGGCTTGTGTTAAAGTGTAACTTGGACACTTCCTGTCAGAGTATTCAGGAATAGTGTCTAGTAACCGTATTTAAATTTTTCAAATACTAAAAGTGCAAATCACTATGAAACCACCTTATAACAATAGCTTAGAGTATTAGGTTCAAAAATTCTCTACGCTTTATTTGAGATATGTATCTTATAGGCTACAATATCAAAGTTCTTGCATATGTGCATAGAATTTAATTGATGCTTATAGGAAGGGTAGCAGCATCACTCTTATGCTGTATTTGCAACTCACTTTTTATGTGTTTGCTTTGTATGTGCTAATCCAACTTTATTTTTAAGTTGCAACTTACATGTTAGTCATTCCGTATTTTTAAAAATAGTTACACTTAACTCTGCTGTGTTGGAGTACAATGCATTTAAGTAAACATATTGTGTTAGCACTGAAATTTATAATAATATTGCCACAAAAATAATACACTAGCGTTGAAAGACAAAAAATATATAATAGTAGATATTATAAACCTTTTATTAATTATAGCTAACAATATGCTTGTAATTTGCTTATCTTTCTTATATTATTAATAGTTTTGTTTGCCTGTATTAAATATCACTGTGTATGCTGATTTATATGACAGTCTGATAACCGTCAATTTAAATAGCAATAAATTGTTAATACTCAGGCTATATTGTAATAGTATACCTAGGTATCAATATATGTTGCTACTATATCGTAGAAGAGTTCGTCATATTGCTGAGTGTCAGTTTTTAAGTAGTCTGCAATAAAACTCTCTTCAGATGTTTACGATACTTATGATATAAAAAGCTGCGTTATTGAAAAATAGTAAGGCTTGTTAGTACTCGTTGTTACAACTACTTAACTGTATGCCTGGTTGTGTGAGCGATTATAACTGAATTTGGCTACCTTCCCAGCTGCTATTGCTGGTGCTTATTGCGTTCTATGAAGATATCACTATGAGCGCTATATAGCTCTATGGCTGGAGAATCGAACCTGAGCTTGAGTATCGCTAAGCTAAAAGAAGAATAAATTCAGGATACCTTAAACTAAATAAATGCTTAATATATTGTTAACCAACAGGAGAGCTACATTTAAAAAAAAAAAAAAAACTCTGATGCGGCGTTTCACTAATAGTGATGTCGCGAACCTAACATTTTCGGTTTGCAAACCGCGAACGTCCGCAAACGTTTGTGAACGGGCGAACCGGGCGAACCGCCATAGACTTCAATAGGCAGGTGAATTTTAAAACCCACAGGGACTCTTTCTGGCCACAATGTTGTTTCAAGGGGACTAACACCTGGACTGTAGCATGCCGGAGGGGGATCCATGGCAAAACTCCCATGGAAAATTACATAGTTGATGCAGAGTCTGGTTTTAATCCATAAAGGGCATAAATCACCTAACATTCCTAAATTGTTTGGAATAACGTGCTTTAAAACATCAGGTATGATGTTGTATCGATCAGGTAGTGTAAGGGTTACGTCCGCTTCACAGTGCACAGTTTAGGTGATATACCTGCCCTGACCATGCTTTGCAGACCAGGTATCAGTGGTCAGATGGACCCTTGCCCCAACACTGTGTGCCAGACATGCCATTATAGCAGACTTATATGACTTTGGCGTTGCCTTTTGGTAATTAGAAGGCTGCTAAATGCCACTGCGCACCACACGTGTTTTATGCCCAGCAGTGAAGGGGTTAATTAGAGAGCATGTAGGCAGCTTGTAGAGTTAATTTTAGCTTAAGTGTAGTGTAGTAGACAACCCAAATAATTGATCTAGGCCCATTTTGGTATATTTAATGCCACCATTTCACCGCCAAATGCGATCAAATAAAAAAAAAATGTTCACTTTTTCACAAACTTTAGGATTCTCACAGAAATTATTTACAAACAACTTATGCAATTATGGCATAAATGGTTGTAAATGCTTCTCTGGGATCCCCTTTGTTTAGAAATAGCAGACTTATATGGCTTTGGCGTTGCTTTTTTGGTAATTAGAAGGCTGCTAAATGCCACTGCGCACCACACGTGTTTTATGCCCAGCAGTGAAGGGGTTAATTAGGGAGCATGTAGGCAGCTTGTAGAGTTAATTTTAGCTTAAGTGTAGTATAGTAGACAACCCAAAGTATTGATCTAGGCCCATTTTGGTATATTTAATGCCACCATTTCAACGCCAAATGCGATCAAATAAAAAAAAATTGTTCACTTTTTCACAAACTTTAGGTTTCTCACTGAAATTATTTACAAACAGCTTGTGCAATTATGGCACAAATGGTTGTAAATGCTTCTCTGGGATCCCCTTTGTTCAGAAATAGCAGACTTATATGGCTTTGGCGTTGCTTTTTGGTAATTAGAAGGCTGCTAAATGCCACTGCGCACCACACGTGTTTTATGCCCAGCAGTGAAGAGGTTAATTAGGGAGCATGTAGGCAGCTTGTAGAGTTAATTTTAGCTTAAGTGTAGTGTAGTAGACAACCCAAAGTATTGATCTAGGCCCATTTTGGTATATTTAATGCCTCCATTTCACCGCCAAATGCGATCAAATAAAAAAAAAATTGTTCACTTTTTCACAAACTTTAGGTTTCTCACAGAAATTATTTACAAACAACTTATGCAATTATGGCATAAATGGTTGTAAATTCTTCTCTGGGATCCCCTTTGTTCATAAATAGCAGACTTATATGGTTTTGGCATTGCTTTTTGGTAATTAGAAGGCTCCTAAATGCCACTGCGCACCACACGTGTTTTATGTCCAGCAGTGAAGGGGTTAATTAGGGAGCATGTAGGCAGCTTGTAGAGTTAATTTTAGCTTAAGTGTAGTGTAGTAGACAACCCAAAGTATTGAGCTAGGCCCATTTTGGTATATTTAATGCCACCATTTCACCGCCAAATGCGATCAAATAAAAAAAAAATTGTTCACTTTTTCACAAACTTTAGGTTTCTCACTGAAATTATTTACAAACAGCTTGTGCAATTATGGCACAAATGGTTGTAAATGCTTCTCTGGGATCCCCTTTGTTCAGAAATAGCAGACTTATATGGCTTTGGCATTGCTTTTTGGTAATTAGAAGTCTGCTAAATGCCACTGCGCACCACACGTGTTTTATGCCCAGCAGTGAAGGGGTTAATTAGGGAGCATGTAGGCAGCTTGTAGGGTTAATTTTAGCTTAAGTGTAGTGTAGTAGACAACCCAAAGTATTGATCTAGGCCCATTTTGGTATATTTAATGCCACCATTTCACCGCCAAATGCGATCAAATAAAAAAAAATTGTTCACTTTTTCACAAACTTTAGGTTTCTCACTGAAATTATTTACAAACAGCTTGTGCAATTATGGCACAAATGGTTGTAAATGCTTCTCTGGGATCCCCTTTGTTCAGAAATAGCAGACTTATATGGTTTTGGCGTTGCTTTTTGGTAATTAGAAGGCTGCTAAATGCCACTGCGCACCACACGTGTTTTATGCCCAGCAATGAAGAGGTTAATTAGGGAGCATGTAGGCAGCTTGTAGAGTTAATTTTAGCTTAAGTGTAGTGTAGTAGACAACCCAAAGTATTGATCTAGGCCCATTTTGGTATATTTAATGCCACCATTTCACCGCCAAATGCGATCAAATAAAAAAAAATTGTTCACTTTTTCACAAACTTTAGGTTTCTCACTGAAATTATTTACAAACAGCTTGTGCAATTATGGCACAAATGGTTGTAAATGCTTCTCTGGGATCCCCTTTGTTCAGAAATAGCAGACTTATATGGTTTTGGCGTTGCTTTTTGGTAATTAGAAGGCTGCTAAATGCCACTGCGCACCACACGTGTTTTATGCCCAGCAATGAAGAGGTTAATTAGGGAGCATGTAGGCAGCTTGTAGAGTTAATTTTAGCTTAAGTGTAGTGTAGTAGACAACCCAAAGTATTGATCTAGGCCCATTTTGGTATATTTAATGCCACCATTTCACCGCCAAATGCGATCAAATAAAAAAAAATTGTTCACTTTTTCACAAACTTTAGGTTTCTCACTGAAATTATTTACAAACAGCTTGTGCAATTATGGCACAAATGGTTGTAAATGCTTCTCTGGGATCCCCTTTGTTCAGAAATAGCAGACTTATATGGTTTTGGCGTTGCTTTTTGGTAATTAGAAGGCTGCTAAATGCCACTGCGCACCACACGTGTTTTATGCCCAGCAGTGAAAAGGTTAATTAGGGAGCATGTAGGCAGCTTGTAGAGTTAATTTTAGCTTAAGTGTAGTGTAGTAGACAACGCAAAGTATTGATCTAGGCCCATTTTGGTATATTTAATGCCTCCATTTCACCGCCAAATGCGATCAAATAAAAAAAAAATTGTTCACTTTTTCACAAACTTTAGGTTTCTCACAGAAATTATTTACAAACAACTTATGCAATTATGGCATAAATGGTTGTAAATGCTTCTCTGGGATCCCCTTTGTTCAGAAATAGCAGACTTATATCGTTTTGGCATTGCTTTTTGGTAATTAGAAGGCTCCTAAATGCCACTGCGCACCACACGTGTTTTATGCCCAGCAGTGAAGGAGTTAATTAGGGAGCATGTAGGCAGCTTGTAGAGTTAATTTTAGCTTAAGTGTAGTGTAGTAGACAACCCAAAGTATTGATCTAGGCCCATTTTGGTATATTTAATGCCACCATTTCACCGCCAAATGCGATCAAATAAAAAAAAATTGTTCACTTTTTCACAAACTTTAGGTTTCTCACTGAAATTATTTACAAACAGCTTGTGCAATTATGGCACAAATGGTTGTAAATGCTTCTCTGGGATCCCCTTTGTTCAGAAATAGCAGACTTATATGGTTTTGGTGTTGCTTTTTGGTAATTAGAAGGCTGCTAAATGCCACTGCGCACCACACGTGTTTTATGCCCAGCAGTGAAGAGGTTAATTAGGGAGCATGTAGGCAGCTTGTAGAGTTAATTTTAGCTTAAGTGTAGTGTAGTAGACAACCCAAAGTATTGATCTAGGCCCATTTTGGTATATTTAATGCCTCCATTTCACCGCCAAATGCGATCAAATAAAAAAAAAAATTGTTCACTTTTTCAAAAACTTTAGGTTTCTCACAGAAATTATTTACAAACAGCTTGTGCAATTATGGCACAAATGGTTGTAAATGCTTCTCTGGGATCCCCTTTGTTCAGAAATAGCAGACTTATATGGCTTTGGCATTGCTTTTTGGTAATTAGAAGTCTGCTAAATGCCACTGCGCACCACACGTGTTTTATGCCCAGCAGTGAAGGGGTTAATTAGGGAGCATGTAGGCAGCTTGTAGGGTTAATTTTAGCTTAAGTGTAGTGTAGTAGACAACCCAAAGTATTGATCTAGGCCCATTTTGGTATATTTAATGCCACCATTTCACCGCCAAATGCGATCAAATAAAAAAAAATTGTTCACTTTTTCACAAACTTTAGGTTTCTCACTGAAATTATTTACAAACAGCTTGTGCAATTATGGCACAAATGGTTGTAAATGCTTCTCTGGGATCCCCTTTGTTCAGAAATAGCAGACTTATATGGTTTTGGCGTTGCTTTTTGGTAATTAGAAGGCTGCTAAATGCCACTGCGCACCACACGTGTTTTATGCCCAGCAATGAAGAGGTTAATTAGGGAGCATGTAGGCAGCTTGTAGAGTTAATTTTAGCTTAAGTGTAGTGTAGTAGACAACCCAAAGTATTGATCTAGGCCCATTTTGGTATATTTAATGCCACCATTTCACCGCCAAATGCGATCAAATAAAAAAAAATTGTTCACTTTTTCACAAACTTTAGGTTTCTCACTGAAATTATTTACAAACAGCTTGTGCAATTATGGCACAAATGGTTGTAAATGCTTCTCTGGGATCCCCTTTGTTCAGAAATAGCAGACTTATATGGTTTTGGCGTTGCTTTTTGGTAATTAGAAGGCTGCTAAATGCCACTGCGCACCACACGTGTTTTATGCCCAGCAATGAAGAGGTTAATTAGGGAGCATGTAGGCAGCTTGTAGAGTTAATTTTAGCTTAAGTGTAGTGTAGTAGACAACCCAAAGTATTGATCTAGGCCCATTTTGGTATATTTAATGCCACCATTTCACCGCCAAATGCGATCAAATAAAAAAAAATTGTTCACTTTTTCACAAACTTTAGGTTTCTCACTGAAATTATTTACAAACAGCTTGTGCAATTATGGCACAAATGGTTGTAAATGCTTCTCTGGGATCCCCTTTGTTCAGAAATAGCAGACTTATATGGTTTTGGCGTTGCTTTTTGGTAATTAGAAGGCTGCTAAATGCCACTGCGCACCACACGTGTTTTATGCCCAGCAGTGAAAAGGTTAATTAGGGAGCATGTAGGCAGCTTGTAGAGTTAATTTTAGCTTAAGTGTAGTGTAGTAGACAACGCAAAGTATTGATCTAGGCCCATTTTGGTATATTTAATGCCTCCATTTCACCGCCAAATGCGATCAAATAAAAAAAAAATTGTTCACTTTTTCACAAACTTTAGGTTTCTCACAGAAATTATTTACAAACAACTTATGCAATTATGGCATAAATGGTTGTAAATGCTTCTCTGGGATCCCCTTTGTTCAGAAATAGCAGACTTATATCGTTTTGGCATTGCTTTTTGGTAATTAGAAGGCTCCTAAATGCCACTGCGCACCACACGTGTTTTATGCCCAGCAGTGAAGGAGTTAATTAGGGAGCATGTAGGCAGCTTGTAGAGTTAATTTTAGCTTAAGTGTAGTGTAGTAGACAACCCAAAGTATTGATCTAGGCCCATTTTGGTATATTTAATGCCACCATTTCACCGCCAAATGCGATCAAATAAAAAAAAATTGTTCACTTTTTCACAAACTTTAGGTTTCTCACTGAAATTATTTACAAACAGCTTGTGCAATTATGGCACAAATGGTTGTAAATGCTTCTCTGGGATCCCCTTTGTTCAGAAATAGCAGACTTATATGGTTTTGGTGTTGCTTTTTGGTAATTAGAAGGCTGCTAAATGCCACTGCGCACCACACGTGTTTTATGCCCAGCAGTGAAGAGGTTAATTAGGGAGCATGTAGGCAGCTTGTAGAGTTAATTTTAGCTTAAGTGTAGTGTAGTAGACAACCCAAAGTATTGATCTAGGCCCATTTTGGTATATTTAATGCCTCCATTTCACCGCCAAATGCGATCAAATAAAAAAAAAAATTGTTCACTTTTTCAAAAACTTTAGGTTTCTCACAGAAATTATTTACAAACAACTTATGCAATTATGGCATAAATGGTTGTAAATGCTTCTCTGGGATCCCCTTTGTTCAGAAATAGCAGACTTATATGGTTTTGGCGTTGCTTTTTGGTAATTAGAAGGCTGCTAAATGCCACTGCGCACCACACGTGTTTTATGCCCAGCAGTGAAGAGGTTAATTAGGGAGCATGTAGGCAGCTTGTAGAGTTAATTTTAGCTTAAGTGTAGTGTAGTAGACAACCCAAAGTATTGATCTAGGCCCATTTTGGTATATTTAATGCCTCCATTTCACCGCCAAACGCGATCAAATAAAAAAAAAAATTGTTCACTTTTTCAAAAACTTTAGGTTTCTCACAGAAATTATTTACAAACAACTTATGCAATTATGGCATAAATGGTTGTAAATGCTTCTCTGGGATCCCCTTTGTTCAGAAATAGCAGACTTATATGGTTTTGGCATTGCTTTTTGGTAATTAGAAGGCTCCTAAATGCCACTGCGCACCACACGTGTTTTATGTCCAGCAGTGAAGGGGTTAATTAGGGAGCATGTAGGCAGCTTGTAGAGTAAATTTTAGCTTAAGTGTAGTGTAGTAGACAACCCAAAGTATTGAGCTAGGCCCATTTTGGTATATTTCATGCCACCATTTCACCGCCAAATGCGATCAAATAAAAAAAAAATTGTTCACATTTTCACAAACTTTAGGTTTCTCACTGAAATTATTTACAAACAGCTTGTGCAATTATGGCACAAATGGTTGTAAATGCTTCTCTGGGATCCCCTTTGTTCAGAAATAGCAGACTTATATGGCTTTGGCATTGCTTTTTGGTAATTAGAAGGCTGCTAAATGCCACTGCGCACCACACGTGTTTTATGCCCAGCAGTGAAGGGGTTAATTAGGGAGCATGTAGGCAGCTTGTAGAGTTAATTTTAGCTTAAGTGTAGTGTAGTAGACAACCCAAAGTATTGATCTAGGCCCATTTTGGTATATTTAATGCCACCATTTCACCGCCAAATGCGATCAAATAAAAAAAAATTGTTCACCTTTTCACAAACTTTAGGTTTCTCACTGAAATTATTTACAAACAGCTTGTGCAATTATGGCACAAATGGTTGTAAATGCTTCTCTGGGATCCCCTTTGTTCAGAAATAGCAGACTTATATGGCTTTGGCGTTGCTTTTTGGTAATTAGAAGGCTGCTAAATGCCACTGCGCACCACACGTGTTTTATGCCCAGCAGTGAAGGGGTTAATTAGGGAGCATGTAGGCAGCTTGTAGAGTTAATTTTAGCTTAAGTGTAGTGTAGTAGACAACCCAAAGTATTGATCTAGGCCCATTTTGGTATATTTAATGTCACCATTTCACCGCCAAATGCGATCAAATAAAAATAAATTGTTCACTTTTTCACAAACTTTAGGTTTCTCACAGAAATTATTTTCAAACAACTTATGCAATTATGGCATAAATGATTTTAAATGCTTCTCTGGGATCCCCTTTGTTCAGAAATAGCAGACTTATATGGCTTTGGCGTTGCTTTTTGGTAATTAGAAGGCTGCTAAATGCCACTGCGCACCACACGTGTTTTATGCCCAGCAGTGAATTGGGTTAATTAGGGAGCATGTAGGCAGCTTGTAGAGTTAATTTTAGCTTAAGTGTAGTGTAGTAGACAACCCAAAGTATTGAGCTAGGCCCATTTTGGTATATTTAATGCCACCATTTCATCGCCAAATGCGATCAAATAAAAAAAAATTGTTCACTTTTTCACAAACTTAAGGTTTCTCACTGAAATTATTTACAAACAGCTTGTGCAATTATGGCACAAATGGTTGTAAATGCTTCTCTGGGATCCCCTTTGTTCAGAAATAGCAGACTTATATGGCTTTGGCATTGCTTTTTGGTAATTAGAAGGCTGCTAAATGCCACTGCGCACCAGCAGTGAAGGGATTAATTAGGGAGCATGTAGGCAGCTTGTAGAGTTAATTTTAGCTTAAGTGTAGTGTAGTAGACAACCCAAAGTATTGAGCTAGGCCCATTTTGGTATATTTAATGCCACCATTTCACCGCCAAATGCGATCAAATAAAAAAAAATTGTTCACTTTTTCACAAACTTTAGGTTTCTCACTGAAATTATTTACAAACAGCTTGTGCAATTATGGCACAAATGGTTGTAAATGCTTCTCTGGGATCCCCTTTGTTCAGAAATAGCAGACTTATATGGCTTTGGCATTGCTTTTTGGTAATTAGATGGCCGCTAAATGCCACTGCGCACCACACGTGTTTTATGCCCAGCAGTGAAGGGGTTAATTAGGGAGCATGTAGGCAGCTTGTAGAGTTAATTTTAGCTTAAGTGTAGTGTAGTAGACAACCCAAAGTATTGATCTAGGCCCATTTTGGTATATTTAATGCCACCATTTCACCGCCAAATGCGATCAAATAAAAAAAGAATGTTCACTTTTTCACAAACTTTAGGATTCTCACACAAATTATTTACAAACAACGTATGCAATTATGGCATAAATGGTTGTAAATGCTTCTCTGGGATCCCCTTTGTTCAGAAATAGCAGACTTATATGGCTTTGGCGTTGCTTTTTGGTAATTAGAAGGCTGCTAAATGCCACTGCGCACCACACGTGTTTTATGCCCAGCAGTGAAGGGGTTAATTAGGGAGCATGTAGGCAGCTTGTAGAGTTAATTTTAGCTTAAGTGTAGTGTAGTAGACAACTTAAAGTATTGATCTAGGCCCATTTTGGTATATTTCATGCCACCATTTCACCGCCAAATGCGATCAAATTAAAAAAAATTGTTCACTTTTTCACAAACTTTAGGTTTCTCACTGAAATTATTTACTAACAGCTTGTGCAATTATGGCACAAATGGTTGTAAATGCTTCTCTGGGATCCCCTTTGTTCAGAAATAGCAGACATATATGACTTTGGCGTTGCTTTCTGGTAATTAGAAGGCCGCTAAATGCTGCTGCGCATCACACATGTATTATGGCTAGCAGTGAAGGGGTTAATTAGGTAGTTTGTAGGGAGCTTGCAGGGTTAATTTAAGCTTTAGTGTAGAGATCAGCCTCCCACCTGACACATCAGACCCCCTGATCCCTCCCAAACAGCTCCCTTCCCTCCCCCACCCCACAATTGTCCCCGCCATCTTAAGTACTGGCAGAAAGTCTGCCAGTACTAAAATAAAAGGTTTTTAATTTTTTTTAAGCATATTTACATATGCTGTGGTGTAGCATCCCCCCTTAGCCCCCAACCTCCCTGATCCCCCCCAAAACAGCTCTCTAACCCTCCCCATCTGCCTTATTGGTGGCTATCTTGGGTACTGGCAGCTGTCTGCTATTATTTCACAGTCAAAAAAGTGTTGTTGTTTTTTAAATTACCCTACTGTTACACCAGATATGAGAGGTGGCACTGGACAAGTGAGCACAGTATACGCTGTAAGCCTGACACACACGCTGGCAGGCAGGTAACTGCAATTAGATTACACAGGAAAAAAAAAAAAGCAGCCCTAAAAAGTGCTTTTTGGGGTGCTGTCCTTACAGCAGAGATCAGATGAGTCCTTCAGGACTGTAGTGGACACTGAGTACACTAGCCTAGCTATAGATCTCCCTATTAAATCAGCAGCAGCTACACTGTCCCTCCTCTCACTAAGAATGCAGCTTCCAAATGAATCTAAAATGGATGCTGTCCAGGAGGTAGGAGGGTCTGGGAGGGAGGGTCTGCTGCTGATTGGCTGGAATGTGCCTGGTGACTGTGAGGTACAGGGTCAAAGTATTACTCAATGATGACGAATAGGGGGCGGATCAAACATCGCATATGTTCGCCCGCCGCGGCGAACGCGAACAATGCTATGTTCGCCGCGAACAATTTGCGACATCTCTGTTCACTAACGCTTCCTCAGAGGGGGTGCACGGGCCGGCAAAAGACGTCCATTTATTGGCTTAGATGTACACACCTCATCTTGGAGATTGGGTCAAAGGCTCCATTCTGATTGGATGATGAAGTGTCAATCAGCAGTCATACTGTGTTAGATTGCCGTTTTCATGCCCTTGACGTTACAACTGCCTTTGTATTGGATTCTGCATATTTTAGTGTATTGGGACGCGATTTATACATTCCTACTGTGTAAGATTGATTTTAAATTATCAAATATGTTATGTTTTAAACCGGATGTTATAATTTGAAAAACTTTTTGTTGTTGCTGTGAATATATATAATTAGCACTAGGTATGAGTGCTAATACATATGCCTAATTTTATAGGTTTATCCATGAACTTATTAATGTGCTGTATTGTGCACTTATATACTATAAAGTGTTATGTTTGAAAAAAAATGTGTATTTATTAAATTGTGTAACAAATAATTTATTAAGAAAAAATAAAATTGAATTAAGTATGAATTGATTTAAAATTAAAAATAGGCATTGTGCTATTTCAAAATGTGTAACCCACAAAATAAAAATCTAAAAAATCGTGAGGTGATAGTGTCTTTATCACAGTTGAAATTTTTTTTTATATGAAATTCGTATTGAATTACTAAAATGTGATGGTGTGTTGCTTATACTTTTTAACAGTGTGTGATAACAAATATTTACTTTGTTATTATTACTAATGTACTTCATACTAATATCAATTGATTAACAGGACTACCTGTATTGTGCAAGGGAAGGGAAAGTGTTGGTGATGGTGATGAATAAGTTATTGTAAGGCACATTATGTTGCATTAACCATACCTTTTTTATAAGAAATGATATTAAGAGATGATGTTGTTCTAAATAGTCTTTAAGAGGGGATGTTATTCTAACTATTCAATATGAACATATTTGATTTATAAATATATATTGTAGTTATTATAGTCATTTAATCCATATGGTTTTACACTATTTAGTAGGTGTACCCATTTACACTCCATTCTTAACAAAGTTTGTTCAACGTCTCCTCCTCTAATGCCTAGAGTTGCCTGTTGCAGGACTGTAAATTTCAGCAAATGTTCGTTGCTATTATGTTCGTGGTAATAATATTTTGCCACGCTGGTTATGATTTTATTTTTTGCCAAGTCCTTCTTCGCATTTTTAATGTTTCTACTATGTTCCATGATTCTTGTTCTTACTTGAAGTGTTGTCATTCCTACATAGAATAGTTTACACGGACATTGTAATGCATAGACAACTCCTAACGTTGTGCATGAGAAGTGGGCTGATAGATGTTTTCTCCCATATTTGTCACAGATGTCCTTTATTTTCCATACTTTTGGACATGTACTGCATGTTCCACATGGGAATATTCCTTTAGATTGGCTTTCTTTTTTAGGTTTATGGATATAATGGCTTTTGACCAAGGTGTCTTTCAGATTTCTTGGTCTTTTATATCCAATAGATACCTTATCACCTATCTGACTCGCCAGTAGGGGATCATTTAATAGGATGTGCCAGTTGTCATTTAGTATTTTAGTAACTTGTTTTATTTGTGGGTTGAATGATGTGATCAATCTCGGTTTATTGTCCACTGTTTTTGAGCGTGGTTGCAATAAAGTTTGTCGGTCCATTTTGATGACCTGTCTATTTGCTTTTTTAATTGAACATTTACTGTACCCTCTGTTCTGGAGTCTGTTAGAAAGTTCTTTAGCTTAAAATGATGTAATTTTAATTTAAAGTTAAAAGGTTGTTAGGTTTAGGGGTAAATAGCTTAAATTAGAATTTTGCGATGTGGGGGGCTGACAGTTTAGGAGTTAATATGTTTAGTTAGCGGTGGTGATGTGGGAGGCCAGAGGTTTAGGGGTTAATACATTTATTTAGGTTGCGGCGGTGTCGGGGAGCGGCAGGATAGAGGTTAATAACATTATGTAGGTGGCGGTGATGTCGGGGGCGGCAGATTAGGGGTGTTTAGACTTGGGTTTATGTTAGGGTGTTAGGTGTAGACGTAACATTTTTTCTACCATAGAAATCAATGTGGTATGCTTCATTATTTTGCAGCATTGAACATAAGCTTTTGGTGCTTTCAGACTCCCATTGATTTCTATGGCATCCGCGGCCTCAAGGGTGGCAGATTGAAAACCAGGTACGCTGTGTCCGAATAGCCGCGAGCGTACCTGTTAGAAGTTTGATAAATGGGAAAAAGTGTCAAACAGAGCCGAATATGTATTCAGAACATCTGTAATGATGCAAGCATCAATCTGCGATGGATTGAGACCGCCGGATCATATGTTACGTCACAAATTTCAACATTTGCCGGTCTTGAGGCTTTGATAACTAGGTTGAATCAATCTCGCAACAATTACGATGCAGAATTCCAGAGTATTTTTGGTTGACACTTTGATAAATAGGCCCCAGTGTGTGGATGTTGCTTATCATATTTATTGGTACTTTTTTTTAAATTTGTTCTTTTATTATTTTCATGTTTTTATGTTTGTAAAGGCAAATACTTTGTAAAACTACTTATATTGGAAATTACAGTTGAATAATGTAAAATTCCACAAAATATAAAACTTTTCAGTTGATTTTAGTTGAATTTTCTCTTTTTCATTAATAATCCCCTCACGTGATATATTAATGTATAAAACACAAAAATTATACCCACAATATTAATAAAAAGGGATCCCAGATGAAACAAGTTTAAATAAATCTCATTTTTTTATACTTTAATAATTTAGTAGTAATGAATATGTAAACTTCAGGAGAAATGCTTATTAATATTATAGTCATAAATATTTCATTTGTGTTTGGTTAAAATTCTATAAGTGGATTTAATTGCTAAATTGTTTCAAGTATCTTTAAATACAGACAAGATATAAATAGATTTCAGGTGTACAAATAATTCTAAAATGCGTAAGGCCTCTAATTTTTGTTTTAATAGATGACTAATTGTATTAATGTTTTTAATTTAAAAGATATTTTTATGCTCACAATTTTTGTTTTTCTATTTTTGCAATGTTATGTTTTGTTAATTATAAAAGAAATCTATTAGAGTGTTTAACTCTTTTTATTCAAAGAGATGTAGAGGTTACCTTCTAAGCCAGTAAGCAATATATGTCAATAAACATGCATTTCTTGTTCATTTCGATATCAATAAAAAAAAAAAATGAACAACTTTTTTATTCTCCTTGAAAACAAATCCGGGTGTTCCTTGCAAACAATTTTATAATAATTATTTCTAAACATTATTAAATTTGAAAAAATATAATTAAAACAACGTCATTTTCTTTTCTTTAAGAATATAGACTAGATGAAAAGTTAAAAAACAGCACAGAATTGGTTGAATTTTACTTAATGACATTTACTCTTTCTCCAAAAAATCAACTTGTTCTTTTCTTTGGAGTATTGCTGATATATCTGCTGGCTGTACTTGGGAACATGATTATTGTTATACTTGTATGTCTGATGCCCCAGCTGCACACACCTATGTATTTCTTCCTCTGTATTCTCTCGTTCCAAGACATTGTGTACGTCTCTTCTATTCTGCCAAAGCTGTTGGCCATTACTATTACCGGTGACACCAGGATCTCCTTCTCCAGCTGTATACTACAAATGTATATATTAATACTATGTATTGCTACAGAATACTTCCTGCTGTCCTCCATGGCATATGTCCGCTATGTAGCCATTTGTATCCCTTTGTGCTATTCTACCATTATGAACAAGCATATGTGCCTTCTATTGGCCACCATTTCTTGGCTTCTTAGTACCTTGGTATGTGCGCCATTCACTTTGATGGTTATTGATTTATCCTTCTGCAATACACAAGTCAATCATTTCTTCTGTGATCCACAAACAATATTGAAAATCACCTGTAGTGACACAACTAGCATTTTTTTTTTCGTAATTGTGTTGGGAGTATTAGTAGGTTGGTGTCCTTTTATACTAATTTTGACCTCTTATATGTACATTGTATCAACTATTCTAAAGATCCGGACATCTGAAGGAAGACTCAAGACGTTCTCCAGCTGCTCCTCCCATCTCATTGTGGTTATTTTATTCTATGGGACATCTTTAAGCGTAAACATGAATTTTAAGCATTCTTATGAAATGGAAAAAGTGCTCTCTTTGTTATATACTGGTGTAATTCCTCTGCTGAATCCTCTAGTTTATAGTTTGAGGAACAAAGAGGTTGTGAAATCGATGAAAAAAGTTTTTGAAAAACTCTCACTGAAATGTATTATAGCAGAATAAATATACATCTATGCTATTGGGTTTTACATGTTTTGATGATGTGCTATGTATCAAACTGTAACATTTAATATCAAATACTAAAACCATTGATTTATATATGTCGAATGGAAATAAAAAAACACTTATAATGTGATTAGAGGTTGAATTGAAATTTTTAATTTGTGGAAATCTTAAACCCTTTAAAATGGACAACACAATTTTGCAATCTGTACTCCATCTGTCATGTAAAAGCTGACAGACTTAAAGGGACAGTCAAGTCAAAATTAAACTTTCATGATTTAGATAGAGCACACAATTTTAAACAACTTTCCAAATCACTTACATTATCTGCATATGCACAATCTTTTTTTTAGGCACTAGCTCCTACTGAGCATGTGCAAGATTCACAGGATATACAGATATATGTATTTTGTGATTGGCTGATGGCTGTCACGTGATGCATTAGAAATTAAAATGTAACTAATATTTGTCAGAAAAAAATCTAGCACTCATTTGAATTTCAAACAAAATGATTTTGTGTTGTCTATTTATTTCTTTCATGCATTTATTGATTATGCAATTCTACTGAGTTTAGAAGTCTGTAAACTACTCCTGCGCAGAGAGATTTTTCTTGTTATAAAGTAGGGGAATGACAAGAATATGGAGGTTCCTATGCAATGCCAGTATCCTCACAACAAGGCCCCGATGATCGAAAGAGCTACAAGGTAGCGAGATATTCAAAGGTATCCGCCTCTATGTCGAGCGAGATTGTCAGAATATTCCAAGCTCCCGACATAGCCACATTGCCGAAAAGTGTTAACACTATACACACCATTGGTCGGTGATGCTGGCTTATACAACACCCAGCATCGCCACCCATATTGGCGATGTATAGTAAAGGATCCAAAGAATAGCACTGTTGTCTGCCTAACCACTACCACACAATAGTGAACTAACACTTAACTATTAAACATCCAAACCACCACATACTTACTGCATCTATCTATCTACTAACCCCTATGCCACCACATACCCACCGCAAGTTCTAACTATTAACCTCCTATACCGCCATATACCCACCGCAAATCCTAACTATTAACCCCCTATGCCGCCACATACCCACCACAAGTCCTAACTATTAAACCCCTATGCCACCACATACCCACCGCAAATCCTAACTATTAACCCCCTATGCTGCCACATACCCACCGCTAGTCTTAACTATGAACCCCTATGCCGCTATAGACCCACCGCAAGTCCTAACTATTAACCCCCTATGCCACCAAATACCCACCACAAGTCCTAACTAATAAACCCCTATGCTGCCACATACCCACTGCTAACTATTAACCCCCTATGCCACCATAAACTCCAAAAACTAACTAACCTAAAGCCCCTCTAAACTAATGGCCTAATAAACCTAAACTAAAAAAACAAAATCTAACCCTACTCAACCTAACACCTAACCCCCTCCAAAGTAAACCCCCTGAGTTAAAAATATTTTTAAAAAATCTAACTAAAAAAATTAAATAAAAGGAAACCTAAACTGAAAAAAACAAAATAAATATAATCCTACTAACACCTAACCCCCCTCTAAACTAAACCCCCCCTCTAAAATAACCTCACTAATTTACCAAAAATAAAAAAGCTATGTTACAAAAATAATAAACTCCATTATCCAAAATAAAAAAAATAATTTTACCTAACACTAAACTACATGCCCCCCCAATAAAACTCAAAACCCTAACTCTAAAATAAATAAATAACAAAGGGTTATTTTGAAGGACATTGCTCTAAAGTGATCTTAGCTCTTTTGCATTTTCGTCGCGGCAGAAGTGGACTTCTGAGGCCTCTTCCGCCGCATCCACTCCGCATCTCCTTTTCTTTGACTCTCTTTAGGAAGCCCTCATGTTCATACGATCTCTGCTGCACACTGAAAACCTGGAAGCGTGGAACCAAATATATAGGGGTACCACTTAATTCTGATTGGCTGGTTTCAAATTAGTTAATCCCTATTGGCTGATTTAAATCAGCCAATAGCAAGAACATATTTACTTTTAAAATCTAATTATCCCTTTCTATTTATGATTAGAAATTAAATTTAAAAAAGTTATTGCTATTGGTTGATTCAAATCAGCCAATAGGGATTGATTGATTGATTTAAAAACAGTCAGTCAGAATAAAGTGTGGTACCCATATATATCGGGGTTCTGCACTTCCGGGTTTTCATTAAAATGTATTTAATGTTTGCTTAATATTATTTTAAACATCAACATATATTTTCAAATATATATTTATGTTTGAAATAATAGCAGACAACCATTAAATTCCTTTTAATATATCTACAATAATTTAAATAGTCTAAATTGTACAATGCATATTTTGTCATGGAGATGAGATAAACACCAGAAGACTGGCAAAACCTCTCTGGCCTACCGATGCTCCTGGAACTCACTCTTTTTTGGGGTGCTACCTTCTAGGAGGAATGTGGTACCAGATTTTAAGTGTCCCCCATTCTCCCAGAAGGTAGCACCCCCAAACAAGTGGTATCCCTAAATGCCTCAGGAAATTGCCGACCACATACCAAAAGACTGACTTGATCCCTTTCACCCTACTTGATCAGCACCCCTTTTAAGAAGTGCTCATTAGGGACTCAATTCCGGTCAGGCACTGAGTTCCAGAAGGCCGGATATGCCGAGGAGGTTTTGCCGGTCCTCAGGCAGTCGGCCACCGCTGGCCAACAAGGGCTCAGTTCCGGTCCAGCACTGAGTTCCATGAGTCTGGATAGGCCAAGGATGTTTTGCCAGTCCTATACTATACTTATAGTATAGTTTATTATAGTATTTTTTTTTTGACACTAGGCAGTTAGATGGGTATTTCAGGGAAGTTTAGATTAGACATGATGTCAGTGTAGGTGGTATCAGGGACTTAGCTGGGCATTCCGGGTTAGTGTAGGTTAGGCGTGATGTAGGTGTAGGCGGTCAGAGGGAGTTAGCTGGGTGGGGTAGGGAGAGTGTAGGTTAGCTATGACAGAGGTGTATTAATTCAGTGGGAGGTAGGGAGGCAGAGCAGGGAGAGTGTAGCTTAGGTGTGATGCAGTTATAGGCATTCAGGGGAACTTAGCGAGGCATGTTAGTGGGAGTAGCCTGCACTTTGCTTTGGACACATCCACACAAGATTGATATGTTCAAAGCAGCAAAGTGCAGGTTGCGAGGAGGGTAGTGGCCATGTTTTTCTCACCAGTATCAGCTGCCTGAGACAACATCACCTGAACTAGGATCCCACAGCAATATTTGATGTGTGCCTACACTGAAACTAATTTTAGTTTCCGTGAGCTTACTGTTTGCGCCATGTAAGCACACTTTGATTAGGCCCCCCCACAGTAAAATGCTGATGAGCAGTGATGTTGGTGATGTGGGCAGTGATGTCACACTCCCATTGACTTCTATGAGTGAGTCTTCCAGGCTTGCAAGCATTGCTCGGACACACACCATTTTTTTAGAATATTCTGATGGACCATCAGGCTGCAATAATAAGGAGAGTGGCATATTAGCCCATCCCATCAAACTCTGCACTCTTTTGGAGGGTTAATGTTAACTTCAACCTATACCACTCAGTTGGATCAGCTGAAAGGTATATCCCCAGATATTTCAAACTCTTTACTTCAGTAAATGGATATAACTGTTGCCTGTTTATTGTTTTTTTTTAGCCATAGAATATTTGATTTCAAAAAGTTTATCTTACATCCTGATAGTTTACCATAGTCTTCCAGAATATTTACTATTTTTTCCACTTGTTCTTCTGGAAAAGCTGTACACAGCAATAAATCATCTGCAAAAAGTACAACTTGAAAGTGTTCTTTGCCTTCGGCAACACCCTCTACCAGCTCCCTAAGTCTACTGGCCAGGGGCTCCAAAACCAAGTCAAACAAGAGAGGAGACATGTAACACCCTTGTCTAGTGCCTCTGGCCAAGCCAAAGAAGGAAGACATGCAATTGTTAACCAAGATAGAAGCGCTAGCATCTGAGTACACATTAGACACCAAATTCTAGAAATTCCCTTCAAAACCAAATCTCTTCAGTGTCTCAAACATATATCTCCACTCGACTCTGTCAAAGGCCTTCTCTGCATCCAAGGATAGCAGGAAGGCCTCTGGCAGAGCCGGGATACAAGTGTCTCCACTGTCACCATTGTATTTACAAACGACCTTAAGAATTTTTCTTATATTTAGCTCAGACGTTCTTCCACTAAGAAATCCTACCTGGTCCATATGCAGTAATTTGGGTAAAATTGATTTTAACCTCTGCGAATATCTTCATAAATATCTTATAATCGAGATTTAGAAGCGAGATAGGTCTATACGCAGAAACCTGAGTAAGATCTTTACCTTCTTTGGTAAGTAGAACAATATTGGCTGTTTTAAATTGAGCTGTAATTTTCCCTTTCTGCTGAAAGTAATATTCATAAAGCTCCTTAAGATACTGAGTGGTTTCCTGATTTAATAATAAACAAAATTACAAAGGGAGCCCGTCAGGCCCAGGCACGTTCCCTTTCTTCAAGTGTCATATAATGTTTATAATTTCCTTCTCGGAGATTGGTGTTTTTAGTAACTCACTATACTCTTTACTTATTACAGGTAGATTGGACTCCCCTAAGAACTTTTGAATTGAGGCCAACTCAGGATTTTGGGAAGAGTATAGATTTTAGTAATATCTCTGAAACGCTGAGGATATCTCTTCTGAACTTGTATTTCTTTTTGCTCCATCTTTAATTATACCTATTGGTTTTCTCTTTTTGTTTTTGTTAAAAAGATTTCCCAGGTATTTTCCAGCCTTTTTCCCAAATCTTTCAAACCATATCTGACTCTTGATCACTGTTTTCCCTGCGATGGATAGTAGAAATTGATCCCTCTCTTTCTTGGCTATAAAATAGCTCTCTCTATTTCCCCTAAAAGGATATGATCTCAAGCGTGCGTAAGCCAATGGGAGGTTATTAGCTAATTTGATATTCTCACTGGTTCCTGCTTTCTTTAATTGAATTACGTAAGATGTTATTTCAGCTTTTAAGGTTACTTTGGCTGCTCCAAAGAATATTGCTTTATTCTCTCTATACTCTCTATTATTAAGTTCAAACTCCCTCCATCTAAGTTTCAAAAATTCTACAAATCCAGCTGACTTAATCAAGTAATTGGGGAAAAAAAAGAGTTGTGATTAGTTCTAACTGATTCATTTAAAGACATCACTATTGGAGCGTGGTCTGAAATTTCAAAGTCTTGAATAGTTACTTCCCCAATTCTTGATATTAAAGAGCTAGAAATTAAAAATAGGTCTAGTTTAGATAAGGTCTTATGAGTTTTAGATATACATGTAAATTCTAAACTATTAGGGTTAAGAAGTCTCAAAATATCCATAACCTTATGACCTGTTGAAATTTTTTGAAATGAAATACCTTTTTTTCATATTGCAATTGTGATTTCTTAATTTTGTATATCTGGTTATTTAAGATCTTTTTTCTATCTAGTAAAGAGTTGGGGTCACATTAAAGTCCCCCATTATTATCAATTTTTTATCCATCCCTTTATCTAGAATCTTATGGATCTTATTCCAAAATTTCCAATCATTATTATTCGGTCCATATATATTCCCAATTAAGTATTCAAACTTATGTAGGATAATATAAATAAAAACAAACCTCCCTTCCCTGTCAATTATTTTATTTTTTATTTTTTAATCTAGTTTTTTATTTATTAGAAATGCTACCCCTCTTGCTGCTTTATTATATGAAGTGCTAATAAATTTGTTTTTATTTTTAAATGTTCTGCTTCAGAGAGGTGGGTTTCTTGCAGTCCTATAATATCTGCTTTTTACTTACACAGAGATATGAGGATCGCCTTACGCTTAATCGGGGAATGAATTCCGCCCACATTCCAGGAACTAATTTTAACCATTATTAATTAACTTTGTACTAACCCTAAACGTTAAGGAAGGATATGGGTGAATAGAAGACGGAGGGAGAGGAAAGAAGAAGAAAAAGAGAAAAAAAACAAAAAACACCCCATATAGACCCCAATCACACTCCAGTGACAGCCCTCACATATCCTTATTGCCGTAGTAGGCACCTATTTACTGTTAAGATTCTTCATTTTCATCTTTCATTGGTTTGTCTATCTTTCTTTCAATATTGGCATCCCCTCCAATGGAGAAAAAAATAAATAAAAAATCTTGAGCTTAGATTTTACACCACTCTCACTAATACTGAGTTTACTTATGCTTACATGTTCTAAAGAGAAGATAGCCTGACCTAGTTCTCCAAATTTTTCAAATTGCAAAGAGTATGGGGCCTATCTATCAAGCTCTAAATGGAGCTTGATGCCCCGTGCTTCTGGCGAGTCTTCAGACTCGCCAGAAACAGCAGTTATGAAGCAGCGGTCTAAAGACAGCTGCTCCATAACCCTGTCCGCCTGCTCTGATGAGGTGGACAGGAATCGCTGGAATTCAACCCGATCGAGTATGATCGGATTAATTGACACCTCCCTGCTGGCGGCCGATTGGCCCCGAGTCTGCAGGGGGCGGCGTTGCACCAGCAGCTCTTGTGAGCTGCTGGTGCAATGCTGAATACGGAGAGCGTATTGCTCTCCACATTCAGCGAGGTCTTGTGGACCTGATCTGCACTGTCGGATCAGGTCTGCAAGACCTATGATACATAGGCCTTGAAGTCTAAGATCACATAAAAGTGGTTATGTAAAATACCTTACTTCACTACTCTTAAATCTATGTGTCTAATTTATTACCACATTAATTTTTTTATCTTCCCAACACCTTCCTTCATGCATTTTTACTATGCATAAATAACTGCTTCAATATAGAGTATATGCATTGTAGTTGTAAACATAGTAGCAGATATATACTGCTCAATTACAGGAACAAATCCATACAAAGCAAAAAAGAGAGAAAGGGTTAATGGTGTTTATGAGCTACTTCTTTTCTTCGAAAGTTGCTGGATATAGTTATTGAAACAAGTTCTTGCAAACACTATTTCAGCAGAGTCCTGGATAACTCTTGTATAGATCAAAATAACCTTTGCTAGAGTGTAAAGAAAAGTATATTCAGGGAATGGCGTATAGTCCCTCTGACTTAGCAATGTAAAGTCAATATTAGCACTCAGCATGAAATAACAGCAACAATTCTCGCTAAATGCTGAAACATAAGCAGGTATGCACTCACCACTTCAGTCCTCTTGTAGCGTAGAGATCATCTGGTCTAGTGGAGCCGGTATCCCTGTTCCTCCGTCTCACAAGTGCAGCGTCTTTGCATAGGCTGTAATCCGTTTCCTCATGCAAGCTGCTTGTGGCGTACCACGTGATAAGGGATCGGCCTATCCTCGGGCAGACCATGTATTTTCCTCTATGACGTTACAGGTGGGCGGAACAGTCACGCCAGACTGAATGTGCATGTAGACTTCCCAGTAAAACACCAGTTTTTGACAAACATTCGGTTGTCAGTATGCCAAACACAGTGTTTATGAGATAGACATCCAGCATAATTTAGGCAAGTGTTAGAAGTCCAGGGTCCGTTGGTGGGAGTGCATACCGCCAAAAGTGCTTTTAGGTGTAGCAAATTAGGAGATAATTTCCAAAAAAGGCAAATAGCAAGCTTCGTAGATAAAGGAGTGGAACCCCCACTTTCCACTATAAATGTAAAAAAATATTTCCAAAACGAAGCAACTGGTAAAAAACGTGTATCCTTTATTCCTTTAAAAGCGTATGTAAAGGACATACAACAACATGGATAGGGTTCAGACAATAGAACTCTGAACGGTTTCGGTCATATTGACCGTAATCATAGAATAGCACCTGTTAGGGGGTGCTCCCTTTTATGCTGAGCAATCCATGTTCATTGGTTAAAAACATTTTGTATATTGCTGATCACCTTAACCCTATAGATACCTAATTCCCCTTTAAGCATAAATTGGGAAATTAACAATGTAATATAAGCATAAATACATGAATAACAGACAATGGTAATGAAGAAACAATATTAAGAGTACAGTCTAGAGAATATAGATTATTTTAACAGCTTAACAGAAAACAAATGAGTTAATATTCTGAACACATCGGGACAATGAATTATTTGAATCAGCACAGAAAATAAAGTATACAAACATATTGTTTACAGTACATGCTTCATGTTTTGATTATTGTGTATAATGAACTCAAAAACAAAATTTCTTTAATACTACTTGTCCATCCTCATTAGAAACAAAAAGAGGAAGAGGTAGTAACCACCAACACCTAATATATGAAGGAATGGTAGACACCATAAAAATGAACATGAACATGAGTGTAAGCAAAAACACATACACATATATGGGCCTATAATGGTTTAACAAGATAACAATAACCATATAGATAGATAACTAATAACACTCTCGAAACGTACATTAAGATAAAGTGTGCGTCACTAAACTATGCGGTATATATTGTTTTATCTATGTGTTTAACCCATATAAACTTATGAGTCAATAGAATCTAAACACATAAACTTGT
The DNA here is from genome assembly GCF_027579735.1 of Bombina bombina. Lineage (NCBI taxonomy): Eukaryota > Metazoa > Chordata > Amphibia > Anura > Bombinatoridae > Bombina > Bombina bombina. Next base: position 613,975,550 of record NC_069505.1, on the reverse strand, counting down.
TAGAAAATAGCTCATATATTCACTTTCATTAGTGTGTGTTTTAGTCATATGTCTGTGATCTCCCTATGTAATTATCTTTGCCAGTAATTTATGATTTCATATTCAGAGTTGTAGCCATATGGTAGTAGACATTTAGTTTTAAAAATCCAATATGTTTCTTGTTTGCATAATATAGATAGTTTGTCACCACCCCTTGGTGGTGTGGTTATCTGTTCTATAGCTTGCCATTTAAAGGATGTAACATCCTGGTGATGGAAATCTATAAAATGAGTAGAAAGTGCTGAACAAGTACGTTTATTAGAGATATAGGATAGATGTTCTCTAATACGTTTGCCTACTTTTCGGGTAGTTCTACCTGTGTACTGTTTTTTTGCAGATAGTGCATTCAATTATGTAAATTACAAAAGTACTTTTGCAATTGACACAACCTTTGGTATTGAATTCTTGTCCCGTTACATGGGACTTGAATGTTTGTGAAATGTTTATATGATCACAAGAGGTACAAACTTTTTTGCCACATTTGAATGTACCATTATGTCTCAACCAAGATGACCCTGAATGTTTTTCATTTTTTAACATGCTGGGGGCTAAGATGTTACCTAGGGTCACATTTCTTTTTGGGACGAACATGCAACCCTGTTCAACTGTGTCCCTTAAATCCTTGTCCCCCATGAGTATTGGTAAATTCTTTTTAATGATTCTACAGACATCATCATATTGAGAAGAGTATGACGTGATGAATTTAAGATTGTGTTTTGAATTTGTAGTTTCGTGTTGATTTTTCTAATGCACTTTCCCTATTAGTATCCTTGACTTCAAAAAATGCTTTGTCTATGACTTTAGTGGGATAACCCCTCTTTTGCATTCTTGTTTTTAAATCTCTGCTCTCTCACCGAAAAGCATCCTCATGTGTACAGTTTCTTTTTGCCCGCAGGAATTGACTTTTCGCAATTCCTTTGAACACATGTTGCGGATGGCAACTGCGGGCATGTAGAAGACTATTGCCTGAAATAGGCTTTCGGTAGAGAGCAGAGATAATGGTTCCTCCTTCTGGATCACCAGTAAGGGAGATGTCAAGAAAGTTGATGTTCTTTTTTTGCCATTCATGGGTGAACTGTAGTCCCACCCTATTGTCATTTAAGGTGGTGACATACTCATTAGCAGTTTCAAAGTCAGATGACCATACTATCAGTAGGTCATCAATAAACCTGACATATTTCACAATATGTTCTGAAGGGGCAGTACTACCTCCATAGACCTGGCCCCTCTCCCACCAACCCATATACAGGTTGGCATAGGAGGGGGCAAATTTTGCCCCCATAGCAGTGCCACGTCTCTGGAGGTAGTAGCGCCCCTGAAACATGAAAAAATTGTGTTCTAGTAGAAATTTCACAATTCTTACAATCAGATCTTTAGACTTTACTGGGAGATCAGTGAACAAATCTAAGAAAAAAATCACAGCTTGTAGACCCTGAGTGTGAGGGATGGAGGAGTACAGTGACACAGCATCAATGGTAAGCCAACTGTACTCCTCCCTCCAAGTCACCGTTGCCAGAACCTGCAGCGCATGGGAGGTATCTCGTATATAACTGGGTAACAACAGAACCATGGGCTGTAAGAAATCATCTACCCACTTGGATAGGGGTTCCATTAAAGACCCTATACCCGCTACTATAGGCCTCCCCTTAACCTCACATATGCTTTTGTGAACTTTTGGGAGGTGGTGGAAGATGGGTGTCACTGGATCAGTAACCATACAAAGGTTAGCTGTTTCTTGATCCATGAGACCCTCCTCCACCACCTCATCCAAAAGATGTGATAGCTCTCTGGAGTACGTGGCAGTAGGATTCCTGGGTAAGATAGTATAAGTTTCCAAATCTCCAAGTTGTCTCAATGCTTCGTTCACATAATCTAACTTATCCATGACAACCACATTCCCGCCTTTGTCGGACTGCCTAATCACTATCCCTTCATTCTTTTGTAGATTTAGTAGGGCTTCTCATTCCCTGTTAGTCAGGTTAGAGGGACTGGAGTGTAGGGAGTCACTGAGTTTAGTAAGATCCTCAACAACCCTCTCATGAAACACTTCCAGAATTTTTCCTCTACCCTGAGTGGGATAGAATTGTGATTTACTTTTGAATCTAGGTACAACCTTTTGGACCTGTGAAAAACTTGTTTCGTGACTTTCTCTACTTAAATCTTCAAGTGTGACTAGGGCACATGTGTCCTCAAAGGAAGTATGTTGGCTGACATTAGTATTTTGTGTGGAAGATTCCATGACTTCTGGTGTTTGGTGTGCTTTGTCTCTATAGAATTTTCTCAGAGTTAAATCTCTGGTCAATTTATTCAGATATAATATAGTCTGAAAAAGATTGAATTTTCTAGAGGGGACAAAGCCCAAACCTAGATTGAGAAGTCTGGTTTCAGTTTCTGTAAGCTGATAGCTGGAGATATTTATCACCATGTTCATCAATATTTTTTGATCTTGGAGTTTTTCCCTCTGAGTGCATATCTCGGTTGCTCTGCTGTTTCCTTGTTGTTTTTCACTGCTGCTATTGTGACACCCCCTCCCCCCCTTGGAATTGTTTGGGGACCTCTTGAAAAACCTGGGAGTTAGATTTTTGGGTTTGAGAATGGCAATGTATTTGGGCACTAGTTTTCAATCTAGCTCCCTGGTCAGTATGTGTCTTAAGGATGCTTTTTTGTGTATTGGTTCCTAAGTTGGAAATTGCAGAAGCATTAGCTGGTTCATCTACTTCTGAAAAGGCCTCATCACCTGATACACATTCAAAACTGGATGCAAATCGGTCCTCATCTGTGAGGTCATTCTCAGAATCAGAGAATATCACCTTTTTAAGGCTGCTTCCTGTATCCTGATTTGCATCCTGTTTTGATTGGTTGTTGTTTCGTTTGTATCTGCGCCTATTTTTATTTTTATTTTTCTTATTACTGTGTTGCAATTCTTCATTGTCTGCTTGGTTATACCATGACTTATTTCGCTGTTTACGCCTCCATACATAAACAATACCTAGAGAGTAATCCTTTTGATCCCTAAGGAATTTGGTGTGTTTTGTTTGTATAACCAATTTTTTTGATTCCTCTATGGTTTGTTTGTAAATGTTCTCAAATCTGGTGTATATTTCACAGCTAGTAAATCTAGACATTTCTAATTCAACATTTGCAATTTTAGTTTTAGTTTCACACAGTATTACATCCTTGTACTCTATAAGGAGAGAAATAAGTTTCAGTGAACACTCTGTAAGGGATTGGTTCCATTTATCTATGTACTGCTGATCTTTAATATCATAGGTGGGAAACTTGTTGAGCCTGAGGCCCCTAGGAATCATTTTAAGACCTAAATATTTGGTTAGTATCCATTTGTCCCATTTCTTTTTTTTTTTTTAAATAAATTTTTATTGAGGTTTTGCATAATATACATAAGACAAAAAACATAAACCGCCTTTTGGTACTGGAAAATAATACAAATACAATTGAACAACATATTTCAACGATTATATGAATCACAATAGATAGGCAGATGAAACCTTGATTTTATAATAGATTAGTATAGGTGTCTGACCTATTGAAATCTTAAGTTTTCTTGTGTATATAGCAAATAACTGGAGGTCAGATAGATAGCTCTTTATGAGCTGCAAGAAGAGAAGAAATGGGTATATGTTATGGGGAGGGGGAATTTCAGCGGGTAAGCACCGCTTTCAATATAAGGGGAGGGTTGGAGGGCAGGGCCATAAGTATAAACACTAATATCTATATCTACAGTCAGATGTCATATAAGATATAAGATATAGTAGGACCTCCTAAAAAAAAAAAAAAAAGTTATTGGAGAATTAGTTAAATAAGATAATGCCGATGAAGGTTATACTCCAATTAACATCTTAGCATTATATATATAGGTTAGTGACTGATATGGACGCATACTCAAATAGCAAGGGGATTTAGAGATATATGGGTTTACTAAATAACTAGTAGGCTATATGCTGTAATGATGGTTCTAACCATGTGCCCATGCAATGATTACTAAACCTAAATATACATAGGTGGGGTGTCAAAAATAGCGAAACGAAAGGTCATCAATAATATACATGTTCTGATACAGATTAATGAGACATATTAGATTAAGGGTAAACTCCAGCAGTAAATGCCCAAATAATCTACCTAGATCTGCAGTAATTGCTTACGTATGGAACCTATTGTACTAGTATATCATCGAGGCCAGATAACAGATAATAACTAAAATATCTGCAGATTGTACAGACTGCCCAGTCGTTCGGTTGAGTTAATAAGTGTGGTTAACATACATATTATTTTGTCCGAGGGTCATATTGAACTAGTGTTCTGAATATCATAATCTACAGCCATCAGTACCATCTTAGTCAGAGGTGGCAAAGGATAGACACGTACAAAACAGACAACCTCCTTCAGAATTAGGAAACCTCTATAGTCAAGTATGATTGTCACGTTATGCTGGGTCATGAGACTTGATAGTAAAAAGATTGGGCTTAATGAGATCTGACCTGCTGGGAATATACAATATCAGAGAGGATGATCTTGAGTAGTTTTAAACTGCTTTTTATTACCAAGGCCTTAATTGTAACGATTATATTTAAAAGCCCATATCCTGAGGGGATATAATAAACTGTCCTCGCAATACTTGAGACTTGGGTGAATGTAAAGCTAGTTAATAACTTTATTTTATTTTATTTTTTTACTAAATCAACGCCTTAAGTAAGGTATATACAAAATTGCAGCAAGTCAATATACCCCAGAGAATCCAAACCCAGTACTTGTGATGTAGCTGCCAGGATATAGGTTAATAGTGGTTCTAGCCATATTATTGTAAGTATTAGTGAAGTAATGTTAGTGTACGCATTGGAGTGACCTCCATACAGTATAAGTCTCCCTAGCCAGACAATTAGTTGTGCAGGTTTATTCTAAATAGTAGTATAAGGCTCTATCACCCGACTAACTAACTTTTAACACCCACTTAACAGCTAGATAAACCTGCAACATGAAAAGAATCATACAAGTTTCAGAGGCATAACATGACCTTATAAACAATTATGGGAACATAGAATATCAAATACATTAAGTGAGCATAATAGCAAGGAAGCAAAAACATATATTTGTGGGCAAATGTGAAACAAACTATATTTTAGCTAAGACTTGTAGTTTAAGGTCCAAAGAATTGTCCCTCATAGATAAACATGTTCAGATAACTATTAGTACTAGGTTAAAATTAAATAAAGTAATCATAACTTGAGAGCCATTATCAGACACATGAAACAAGGTATAATTCCCTAGCATCATTCATAATAAGAACTGTGTGTACAGAGCTGTATATGGCAAACAACCACATAGTGTATACAGTTAATAGATCTATCAAAGAGTCCCATTGCTCCATCCCCAGGTTGTATAATTGAATGGAATAGAGAAATACATGAGGATCGCTTCGATGAGAGGAAAGTCCATGTGAGACATGGATTACTGCCTCACAGAGCTCGGCCATCAAAACTAACACCAACCTATTGCAGAAATGCTCTAGATGCTGTATTAAATATGTGGATGTCTATAACAAAGGGTCTAAGGCTCTGTCTGTTAACCATTTTCATAAGTACTCAGTGCCCTAATAAACTATATTTCACAAAGGAAAGAAGGTGGGATAGAGTTCCGGTGTAGGGCAGAAAGTCAAGGAGTTTTGTAGAATAATTCTGCTCTCCACAGTACATGTCAACTAAAAAGCGATAAAGAAGCATGTGGGGATTCAGCTAAACCATTTACCCTATCCCAGTTCTGAGGGCTAAGGACGTAGGAACTGCTGAGAAATACTGGCCAATATCCACGCTGACCTCACTAAGGCAGGTCTTCTGGTGCTGCAGGGTGAATCTGTCAGGACATCTTGATCCATACAAATATAGCACTCTCTCACTTCCACCCGACAGCCTCAGAGCACTAGATGAATGCTTGTAGTACATGTTAGGCACAAAGTCAACTGTGTGCTCATAAAAATATAAAGAACTGCATAATCGCTGACCGGATTTCACCGGGTGCCGGTTATCACATCTGTTCACAGTACTTACTGGCAATCGATTCTCCACTGTGCCCTCAGAGTCGAGTAGCTTTCCCATTATAGAGGAGGTCAAAGGTAGATAGGGTACATGCAATCGGTGTACAGCAGTGGTAACAGCACTTAGCTGCTTAGAGGATTGAGCAGTGGGCATCGGCATATGAGCTGCAGAATCCACTCGCTCCACTATAGCTGTTGACGCCTCTTCCCTGTTTTCAAAGCCGCGCTGCAACTCATACTTAAGGTCATGGAACTGGTGTGTCATACACCGGTCCAAATCTGCCAAGAGAGCCCTTATTTCACAGTAGGAATCCCTCATAATAAAGCAGCAGAACGTATTGTCTTTAGCTAGTATGGCTGATTTACCGTAGTTAAAGAAATCTAAGATGAAGCGTGGTAGTTCTCACCACATGGCCGCACTTTACAGCGTAATTTATCTTGATATCTCCCGAAGTGGTGCAATTGTGGTCTTATTTTGGATAGCAAAATGATATCTCAGGACTCATCCATGAACAGAGCGATTTAAAACTAATAGTATGTAGGAAATCCTTAAAATTAAAGCTTAAAACCAGGAGCTGTATAAGAACACGTCTGGTCTCCTTAGCGGTTGGCCCCGCCCCCCCCCATTTGTCCCATTTTAATCTTTGCTCTTTTAGTTTTAGATATTCAAAGTCCTGAAATAAATCTCCCAGTTTTATGTTAGGTGAATCACAATTGAAGACATCCTCTAGATCTAGACAGTCCAAATTATCTTCATCAATGTCCTTGTATGTATGGGTGTTATCCATGATGTGTAAGTCCTAATTGTTTAATGAAATATATTATGCACCGATGTCCACTAATATATAGACAATATGACAATTAGTGCATGTAGAATAGATTTATGCCTTATGGATATGTATATTTAGATCATACATATATAATATAATGCTCTTGACCAGAGATTTAACTCTGAGAAAATTCTATAGAGACAAAGCACACCAAACACCAGAAGTCACGGAATCTTCCACACAAAATACTAATGTCAGCCAACATACTTCCTTTGAGGACACATGTGCCCTAGTCACACTTGAAGATTTAAGTAGAGAAAGTCACGAAACAAGTTTTTCACAGGTCCAAAAGGTTGTACCTAGATTCAAAAGTAAATCACAATTCTATCCCACTCAGGCTAGAGGAAAAATTCTGGAAGTGTTTCATGAGAGGGTTGTTGAGGATCTTACTAAACTCAGTGACTCCCTACACTCCAGTCCCTCTAACCTGACTAACAGGGAATGAGAAGCCCTACTAAATCTACAAAAGAATGAAGGGATAGTGATTAGGCAGTCCGACAAAGGCGGGAATGTGGTTGTCATGGATAAGTTAGATTATGTGAACGAAGCATTGAGACAACTTGGAGATTTGGAAACTTATACTATCTTACCCAGGAATCCTACTGCCACGTACTCCAGAGAGCTATCACATCTTTTGGATGAGGTGGTGGAGGAGGGTCTCATGGATCAAGAAACAGCTAACCTTTGTATGGTTACTGATCCAGTGACACCCATCTTCCACCACCTCCCAAAAGTTCACAAAAGCATATGTGAGGTTAAGGGGAGGCCTATAGTAGCGGGTATAGGGTCTTTAATGGAACCCCTATCCAAGTGGGTAGATGATTTCTTACAGCCCATGGTTCTGTTGTTACCCAGTTATATACGAGATACCTCCCATGCGCTGCAGGTTCTGGAGACGGTGACTTGGAGGGAGGAGTGCAGTTGGCTTACCATTGATGCTGTGTCACTGTACTCCTCCATCCCTCACACTCAGGGTCTACAAGCTGTGAATTTTTTCTTAGATTTGTTCACTGATCTCCCAGTAAAGTCTAAAGATCTGATTGTAAGAATTGTGAAATTTCTACTAGAACACAATTTCTTCATGTTTCAGGGGCACTACTACCTCCAGAGACGTGGCACTGCTATGGGGGCAAAATTTGCCCCCTCCTATGCCAACTTGTATATGGGTTGGTGGGAGAGGGGCCACGTCTATGGAGGTAGTACCGCCCCTTCAGAACATATTGTGAAATATGTCAGGTTTATTGATGACCTACTGATAGTATGGTCATCTGACTTTGAAACTGCTAATGAGTATGTCACCACCTTAAATGACAATAGGGTGGGACTACAGTTCACCCATGAATGGCAAAAAAAGAACATCAACTTTCTTGACATCTCCCTTACTGGTGATCCAGAAGGAGGAACCATTATCTCTGCTCTCTACCGAAAGCCTATTTCAGGCAATAGTCTTCTACATGCCCGCAGTTGCCATCCGCAACATGTGTTCAAAGGAATTGCAAAAAGTCAATTCCTGAGGGCAAAAAGAAACTGTACACATGAGGATGCCTTTCGGTTAGAGAGCAGAGATTTAAAAACAAGAATGCAAAAGAGGGGTTATCCCACTAAAGTCATAGACAAAGCATTTTTTGAAGTCAAGGATACTAATAGGGCAAGTGCATTAGAAAAATCAACACGAAACTCTACAAATTCAAAACACAATCTTAAATTCATCACGTCATACTCTTCTCAATATGATGACGTCTGTAGAATCATTAAAAAGAATTTACCAATACTCATGGGGGACAAGGGTTTAAGGGACACAGTTGAACAGGGTTGCATGTTCGTCCCAAAAAGAAATGTGACCCTAGGTAACATCTTAGCCCCCAGCATGTTAAAAAATGAAAAACATTCAGGGTCATCTTGGTTGAGACATAATGGTACATTCAAATGTGGCAAAAAAGTTTGTACCTCTTGTGATCATATAAACATTTCACAAACATTCAAGTCCCATGTAACGGGAGAAGAATTCAATACCAAAGGTTGTGTCAATTGCAAAAGTACTTTTGTAATTTACATAATTGAATGCAAAACAGTACACAGGTAGAACTACCCGAAAAGTAGGCAAACGTATTAGAGAACATCTATCCTATATCTCTAATAAATGTACTTGTTCAGCACTTTCTACTCATTTTATAGATTTCCATCACCAGGATGTTACATCCTTTAAATGGCAAGCTATAGAACAGATAACCACACCACCAAGGGGTGGTGACAAACTATCTATATTATGCAAACAAGAAACATATTGGATTTTTAAAACTAAATGTCTACTACCATATGGCTACAACTCTGAATATGAAATCATAAATTACTGGCAAAGATAATTACATAGGGAGATCACAGACATATGACTAAAACACACACTAATGAAAGTGAATATATGAGCTATTTTCTAACAAGTTTATGTGTTTAGATTCTATTGACTCATAAGTTTATATGGGTTAAACACATAGATAAAACAATATATACCGCATAGTTTAGTGACGCACACTTTATCTTAATGTACGTTTCGAGAGTGTTATTAGTTATCTATCTATATGGTTATTGTTATCTTGTTAAACCATTATAGGCCCATATATGTGTATGTGTTTTTGCTTACACTCATGTTCATGTTCATTTTTATGGTGTCTACCATTCCTTCATATATTAGTTGTTGGTGGTTACTACCTCTTCCTCTTTTTGTTTCTAATGAGGATGGACAAGTAGTATTAAAGAAATTTTGTTTTTGAGTTCATTATACACAATAATCAAAACATGAAGCATGTACTGTAAACAATATGTTTGTATACTTTATTTTCTGTGCTGATTCAAATAATTCATTGTCCCGATGTGTTCAGAATATTAACTCATTTGTTTTCTGTTAAGCTGTTAAAATAATCTATATTCTCTAGACTGTACTCTTAATATTGTTTCTTCATTACCATTGTCTGTTATTCATGTATTTATGCTTATATTACATTGTTAATTTCCCAATTTATGCTTAAAGGGGAATTAGGTATCTATAGGGTTAAGGTGATCAGCAATATACAAAATGTTTTTAACCAATGAACATGGATTGCTCAGCATAAAAGGGAGCACCCCCTAACAGGTGCTATTCTATGATTACGGTCAATATGACCGAAACCGGTCAGAGTTCTATTGTCTGAACCCTATCCATGTTGTTGTATGTCCTTTACATACGCTTTTAAAGGAATAAAGGATACACGTTTTTTACCAGTTGCTTCGTTTTGGAAATATTTTTTTAAATCCATACAAAGTTACTAAATTCTTTACCTATAGACAGTCCCATCACTACATCCATTTAACTCTTCCCCTTATTTCAGTTATTAAATTACCACTTATATTTGGGTCACTATAAGTGTTTAAGCTTACAAGTAGTGCAAGTATCTGAACTTGTGCTTACACCACTGATAAATGTGAATCCTATAGGTGTGAAAAAAAAACGATTCTCGGAACAGAAGTTCCACAGAAAATTCAAATATAATTGCATCTCAAAATTATATATGTATGTATAGGAGGGAGGAGAAAATACTACTTATAAAGACCAATCAGGTGCAACCCTTTAAAAAAATATTATAAATACTCAAACTATAGAAAAGATCAAAGTGGCATATAATACTGTCACTTTAAAGAAAGGGATATTTGCACTCATAAATCTTTAGAGAGGCAATCTCTCATTTATTAATATGCCTTAAACACAAGTATCATTGACTGGAAAATGTAACAAAGATCTTGCGCTGAGAAACACAAAACATACAAAAACAATAAACATTGCTTTATAAAAGTACAGAGAGACAACCCCTTATATGTGGATATATACTCAAATACAGTCCTCTAAAAGCGTGATCGCAACCAAATGACTGCATCCAAGATTTAATTTAATTTACTCACGCAGTCCTCAAGGAAATTCAGCTGGCCAGAAAGCTGAAAATCTCGAGGTATACCTCTTTGCTTCAAACAAAACCGCCTTAAGGTTCCTTAACATGGATACTCCGGTCTTACGAAGTGACGTCAGAGGTGGGAGTGCTGGTGTCCTAACACACCCCTCATTCGATTGGTCGACTTCCAAACACCAAAACCTTATAGGCAAATCTGCCTGTCAGCAGCAGGATACACAAAGACAGCTTGTTGTATAGCAGCGTAGTTGCAACCTTGGGAAGACTGAGCCCAAATTTTGCAAATACACAGTTCTGTGTTCCAATGCCCAGCAGGGTATGTCCGATCCAACCTATTCTAGGTATCTCACGGATGTCCGGAAACTCCTCCTAACGGCATTCTTAGTAGCTGGAAAGTTCATACATCTAAAAGAGGGTAACCTTGTCCCAAAGGTAATGTTTATAGCAACAAAGTCCATAAGCAAATGTTGCAAATGGAAAAACACACTTAGTGCCATTAAAATTCAAATATAATTGCATCTCAATCCCATTGCATAAAATCTAGATACTCCCACCCCTTAGGGAGAAAAAAAAACAAACAAACAAAAAAAACTATTACATAAATGCAGTGTGAATCCCCATAGCATCAATAGTAGTTTTGCCTATCCCATTACTATAACCATTTAACCCTTCCCCTTATTTCAGTTAATCAATTACCATTAATATCTTATTATTATTGCTATAAGTATTTGTGTTTACAAAAAATAATACAGATAACTAAGCTTGTGTATACACCACTAATACATGTAAGTCCACTAGGTGTAGAAACATTTCTAAGAACACAAAGATCCAGCAAAAAAATCTATGTATGCTTGCATCTCACACCATTGCTTAAGATCTGCATATTCCACCACCTTGAGGGGGGGAAGAGAGGAAGAGAAATATATATATATATATATATAATAGCTAAACTTATGTTTACCCACTAACAATTATGAGTCCAATAAATGTAAGAACAATTCTAAAAACCCAGAAAGTTCAATAAGAATTCCATATATTTTGCATCACAACGCCATTGCTTAAGTTCTACTTATTCCAGCATCTTAAAAAAAAAAAAAAAAATTTACTCCATGAATATAATTAACAGCCCTTGAAGGGAGGCCATCCCCTTGCCTTACTTGGCATTTTTCTCAAAAAACAGTTGGGCTTGTTCTGGTGTGTCAAACACAAAAAAATCATCACCTACTTTCACCCTTAACCTAGCAGGGTATAGCAGAGAAACAAATGTCCCTTCTTTAACCAATTGGGAGCACATATTTGAAAATGATCTTCTTTTTGTCACAGTCTCATAGGAGAAATCTTGAAAAATAAATATTTTCCCTTCTTGATACATTAAGTCCTTTATACTTCTCTAGGCTCTAATTAGCTCAATTTTAGCCTGGTAATTCAAATAATTCACCACCACCGGTCTTGGCCTATTTGGTGTCTGCTCCATTCTTGACTCTGAAGTGTCCTGTATTCTCCAAGTTCTATGGACTCTTTCCACAGTAAATCTAACACCTGAGCCTTCCAACTTTAATAGTGTGGGTAATATTTCTTCTGCAAATTGCACCAGATTTTCTGTACTCCATTCTTCAGGCAAACCTATTATCCTAAAGTTGTTTCATCTGCTCCTATCTTCTAGCTCCTCCAATTTGGCAGTTAATCTTTGATTTTCAGGATCATTTCAATTTTAGGTTCCAAGGCAATTTGCTTATCTTCACAATCAGAGAGTCTTTGTTCTGTTTCAGTAATTCTGCTGTTTTGACTTTTAATATCTTCCATGATTGTGGAGAGTTTTAGATTAATTTTCTCCATTTTGGGAATATAAGTGCTGATACCTGTGTGGCTATAGTATTAGTCTCATATGTTTCTTCTCCCTTTTCCTCAAGCATTGAATCACCCGCTGTACTTGCATTTTTTTTTTTTTTTTTCTCCCTAGGTTTAATCTCTGGGGACATCATTTGAATTTTTATATATTTGTCCATTTACTCAGACTTAGTTTTTTAACCATTAAATCACCCTTAGGCGTACCTTCCATCTAAACTTATTGTGAACTTAACGCCTTTGTTATAGTGCTGCTAAAAAAGTACCACAGTGTCTGTTTTTAGCAAGGACTTAGTGACCCCCTTCCCCCTTTTCCACACTGTTCCAGGCAAAAAAGAAATGGAGAAAGTTTATTTCCAAGAAACAGTTGCTTATGTCCTTAAGCTTTCCTTGTGGTTGCACCCAATCTTATAAAGAGTATGGCTCTATTCAATTCACTGCCATACTCAAAGTATGTGGATAATGCTCCTTAAACGCTTCTTCCAACAATTTCCCATTACCACATGTTACATTAATATGTGTGCCCATTTACCCCATGTCAGACTCACACACATATTTCACTTTAAAGTCACCAAGAACTCTGCTGAAACTTTGAAAACAATTTTTTATGCAGATCTTTTACTTTCAATTAAATGCCCCTTTCTTTGGGTTGTTTAGGGGTGCAAGTCTCCACCACAACTTATAGAATGTTATTTAAGGTTACCTTGAGTAGAAGCATAACATAAAGTACTGCGGTTTCAGTAGACTGGCTCCTCAGAGTAAGGACCTACGTCTTTTACCAAGCCGTGATGAAAGGAAAGGGGTTGGAACTTCAGCCGTGTTTGCTAGGGAAGAGAATTGCCTCTTTGCTTTGGCTCAGTGCTACTGCCGCACCCTCGCCTACTCTCCCCAGCTCTGCTCCACGCTGTCTTCCGCCGCTTACAACATGATGACGTCACCACTCAGCACTTCCCCCTCATTTTTACATCTTTAGCAGAAGTCTATAACAATCCAGATTGGCCCAATAGCCTGCAAACCATTGGACTAAATAAAAAAATATTATGTAAAATGTAATACAAATAATAACAAATAAACATAAATATCAATAAACAAAAAGTAGATATTAAGGAAATAAAAGTTATCATTATACATATTAAAAAATATAGAAATTTAAGCAAAGGTCGTACAGTAATAATATGACATATAAAAATGCAAATGATTTATTATCTCTACCTATATGATACAAGGTTTAATATTACTATTCATCAGTGTGGACCAGAAATTGAGTAGGTGTTCTCATAGAAAAAAATCTTATAGAAAAAAAATTATTAATCAATATTTATATTACCTAAGTTAAAGAGACAGTTCACCCAAAAATGTTCTCCCATTTAAATTGTTCCCAATTATCCATTTTACCTGCTGGAGTGTATTACATTGTTTACAAGTACCCCTATTTTGGCCTTTGAAATAGCCCAAAAAAACAGCTACTTAATATAAACAAATAAACCTGAAAATGCAATTTCTCCTACATTTTATACTCTGCAACTGGTATAACAAGTCACTGAAAATACATTAATATAAAATAATTTTACAATGTACTGTCCCTTTAAAGTTTGCAGACCCCACCCTTTTAATGCTAATTTGATCCCATTATCTACATGAGAAAGACATAATGGCCTCTAGTTATCAAGCCGTCGACTTTCTTGCATTCAACGGCACCAATACGCTCGCCTAAGATTGCCTAACATCGCTGCCGCGGACCTGAATACGTTCTCCAAAATTATCAAGAAAGCTGTCAAAAAGCCATGCACCAAGTACGGAGCGATGAGCAGCGGACTGTTGTTAACTAACAGTCATCGATCTCGCTGCTCTTCGGCTTATTTGCAACTTTCTTGGTACCCTGTCACTAAGCACCCACACTATACTATACTGTTTTACCCCCTATACCGCCACTCCCGGAGCCCACCGCAAATCTAATAAAGTGTTTAACCCCTAAACCGCTGCTCCCTGAGCCCACCGCCACCTACATTATATGTATTAACCCCTAAACCGCCACTCCCAGAGCCAACCGCCATCTACATTATATGTATTAACCCCTAAACCGCCACTCCCGGACCCCGCCACAACTAAATAAAATGTTTAACCCCTAAAGCACCGCTCACAGACCCCGTCGTCACCTACATTATATTTATTAACCCCTAATCTGCCCCCCCTACACCGCCGCCACTATATTAAATTTATTAACCCCTAATCTTAAGTCTAACCATAACCCTAACACCACCTAACTTAAATATAATTTAAATTAATCTAAATAAATATTCCTATTATTAAATAAATTATTCCTATTTAAAAATACTTACCTATAAAATAAACCCTAAGATAGCTACAATGTAACTAATAGTTACATTGTAGCTATTTTAGGATTTATTTTTATTTTACAGGCAAGTTTGTATTTATTTTAACTAGGTAGAATAGATACTAAATAGTTATTAACTATTTAATAACTTCCTAGCTAAAATAAATACAAATATACCTGTAAAATAAAACCTAACCTAAGTTACAATTACACCAAACACCAAACTATCATTAAATTAATTACCTAAACTAAATACAATTAAATACAATTAAATAAAATTAAATAAAATTATCTAAAGTACAAAAACAAACAAACACTAAATTACAGAAAATAATTAAATAATTACAAGAATTTTAAACTAATTACACCTAATCTAATCCCCCTAATAAAATAAAAAGCCCCCCAAAATAATAAAAATCCCTACCCTACACTAAATTACAAATAGCCCTTAAAAGGGCCTTTTGCGGGGCATTGCCCCAAAGTAATCAGCTCTTTTATCTTTAAAAAAACAATACAATACCCCCCCAACATTACAACCCACTACCCACACACCAAACCCTACTCTAAAACCCACCCAATCCCCCCTTAATAAAACCTAACACTAGCCCCTTGAAGATCACCCTACCTTGAGACGTCTTCACCCAACCAGGCAGAAGTGGTCCTCCAGACGGCCAGAAGTCTTCATCCTATCCGGGCAGAAGAGGACCTCCAGATGGGCAGAAGTCTTTATCCAGACGGCATCTTCTATCTTCATCCATCCGGAGCGGATTGGGTCCATCTTCAAGACATCCAACGCGGAGCATCCTTCCAGGCCGACGACTACCAGACGAATGAATATTCCTTTAAATGACGTCATCCAAGATGGCGTCCCTTGAATTCCGATTGGCTTATAGAATTAAGGTAGGAAAAATCCTATTGGCTGATGCAATCAGCCAATAGGATTGAAGTTCAATCCTATTGGCTGATCCAATCAGCCAATAGGATTGAGCTTGCATTCTATTGGCTGATTGGAACAGCCAATAGAATGCGAGCTCAATCCTATTGGCTGATTGCATCAGCCAATAGGATTTTTCCTACCTTAATTCTGATTGGCTGATAGAATTCTATCAGCCAATCAGAATTCAAGGGATGCCATCTTGGATGACATCATTTAAAGGAATATTCATTTGTCGCGTAGTTGTCGGCCTGGAAGGATGCTCCGCGTCGGATGTCTTGAAGATGGACCCGCTCCACTCTGGATGGATGAAGATAGAAGATGCCGTCTGGATGAAGACTTCTGCCCATCTGGAGGTCCTCTACTGCCCTGATAGGATGAAGACTTCTGGCTGTCTGGAGGACCACTTCTGCCCGGTTGGGTGAAGACGTCTCAAGGTAGGGTGATCTTCAAGGGGGTAGTGTTAGGTTTTATTAAGGGGGGATTGGGTGGGTTTTAGAGTAGGGTTGGGTGTGTGGGTGGTGGGTTGTAATGTTGGGGGGGTATTGTATTTTTTTTTTACAGGTAAAAGAGCTGTAAGGCCCTTTTAAGGGCTATTTGTAATTTAGTGTAGGGTAGGGATTTTTATTATTTTGGGGGGCTTTTTTATTTTATTAGGGGGATTAGATTAGGTGCAATTAGTTTAAATTTCTTGTAATTATTTCATTATTTTCTGTAATATAGTGGGGTTTTTTGTACTTTAGTTAATTTTATTTAATTGTAATTGATTGTAGTTAATTTAGGTAATTAATATAATTATAGTGTAGTGTTAGGTGTAATTGTAACTTAGGTTAGGTTTTATTTTACAGGTAAATTTGTACTTATTTTAGCTAGGTAGTTATTAAATAGTTAATAACTATTTAATAACTATTCTACCTAGTTAAAATAAATACAAAGTTGCCTGTAAAATAAAAATAAATCCTAAGCTAGCTACAATGTAACTATTAGTTATATTGTAGCTAGCTTAGGGTTTATTTTATAGGTAAGTATTTAGTTTTAAATAGGAATAATTTATTTAATTAATGATAGGAATATTTATTTATATTTATTTACATTATATTTAAGTTAGGGGGGTTAGGGTTAGACTTAGGTTTAGGGGTTAATAAATTTAATGTAGGTGGCGGCGGTGTAGGGGGGTCAGATTAGGGGAGCGGCGGTTTAAGTCTTAAACACTTTATTTAGTTGCGGCGGGCTCCAGGAGCGGCAGCTTAGGGGTAATAAGTATAATGTAGATGGCGGCGGTGTAGGGGGGGGGAGATTAGGGGTTAATAAGTATAATGTAGGTGGCGGCGGTGTAGGGGGGGGGAGATTAGGGGTGTTTAGACTCGGTGTACATGTTAGGGTGTTAGGTGTAGACGTTCCCATAGGAATCAATGGGATATCGGGCAGCAGTGAACATAAACTTTCGCTGCTGTCAGACTCCCATTGATTCCTATGGCATCTGCCGCCTCCAGGGCGGCAGAGTGAGAACCAGGTACGTTGGGCCAGAATAGTGGCGAGCGTACCTGCTAGTTTTTTGATAACTAGCAAAAGTAGTCAGATTGTGCCGAACTTGCGTTCGGAACATCTGTAGTGACGTAACCATCGATCTGTGTTGGACTGAGTCCGGCGGATCGTATGTTACTTCACTATATTCTACTTTTGCCAGTCTGTAGGGTTTGATAACTACGGTGAATCAGGCTTGCCACAAATAGGCTGTGGAATTCCAGCGTATTTGCGGTTGACAGCTTGATAAATAGAGGCCTAAATATTATTTTTACTGCATTTTAAATGCTTTTTATGGGTAAATATTTTTTTCTGTCACATATATAACTAAACATCTTTCACTTTGATAATCTTTGTTTTTTTATTGTGTAAATTGATGAACATTTTATACATGTTTATATCATTATCATTATAATATCATCTTAAATGCAAGGAGGGAAGGAGCCCCCCCCCCCCCTTATTTGCTTCTTTCTTTTATTTGGGGGGTAGAAAAATAAATGCTGTAACTGTAGATTCCTAGTTAAATCATAAGTGTTGCAGACATTTCTGTTTGTCTTTGTTTACATATGTGAGAACAGTCAAATTTCTTGAACAAATTGTATTTTTTTTATTTCTATTGTTTGTACCTAATATTTTGAAAGAAAGTAAAAATGTAAGGTGTGTTTCCTTTTAAAAACAAACATACAATCAAGAATGACATATTCAATTCACATTGTACAGTTTCAGTGCTGTTGAAATCCAGTTTAACAAGTTGTCATAAGTCCTTCTCATAGAAACCTTCAGGGGCCAATCAACAATACGCTGACTGCATTTATCATTGCACAAGCAATTCTTGGGACATGCTTGTGCAATGCCGCCCCCTGCACATTCGTGGCCAATCGGATGCTAGCAGGGGGTGTCAATCATTCCGATCGTTTCAGATGTGGTGGAGGAGTTAAGGAGCAGCAGTCTTATGACCGCGGCTTCTTAACTCTTGTTTCCGATAAGCCGGAATCAGTGGGGGGTAGATTGCAGCATCCGTTGCTTGTTAAATCTGCCCCTTAGTGTTTTTCTTGTTTTCATGTATATGAATATACAGGGCTCAAAATTTCCACTTGCCCACAAGCCTTTTGCAGGTAGAAATACAACTGTGGCGAGTAGTGAAAGATAGTGAGTGAATGTTAATTCAACATTCACTCACTTATAAAGTCTGGGCATGTCAGTAAAGATGGAGGATCGGCTTTAAGGTGGAGCACAGTTGTATTTGTGTAGAGGAGCTGAAAAGAATCATGGGCAAAATGGGGAGGCAGAGTGGAGAGGTTTTGTCAACAAGAGGGCAGCTTATGTGAGATCAGTAAGACCCTGATCTGGCTGTTTTGTGGTCTGGGGACAATAGAAAATAAGGGGATAGGAGGCCATATGTAAATAGAGAATGCTGATTGGTCGTCATTACCAATTTCTCACTTTAAGTCGAAGAGTTTTCGAGTATGCATAAAAACGTGAGCAACAAAGGTAGCTTAAGAGATTTTGAGAGCTTTTCAGAGATTTTAGCTTTCAGATATCCTAGTCTGGTTGCAAACAATTAGGGGAATGTGTTTTAAACATATAGGGCAAGATTTACAAGTCGTGCAGTATGGGTTCTCCGCACGCAATGTGGTCTTTTTGCAATCAATTTCCATTGTGCAAGTCTTGAAAAATCACGATTGCGAGCACGCATTCACTTTTTACACAACAATTCTTTCTGTGATAGAAGAGCTGTAGTTAACAGTTTTCCACAACAAAAACGTTTCACAAAACACTTCAAAAAGGCATTACAAAGTACAGTTACATTAATATTAACACTGTCTAATAAAAAATAATTTAAAAAATATTGCACACAAAAGTTATAAGGGCTAAAAAATAGGAGATCTCGACTATTAGAAAAAAAGCATATGCAGGGATTTTACATTGACATACATACACATACATAGAGAAACATGGATTTATATGTATATACATATGTTTAACTATGGAGATAATGAAAAAAATTCACATTACAATCTTATGCACAAAATATCTCAGAGGGATTTTCAAAGAGTTATTCACATTTAGATTTCGAGATATCTAGACATATATATACTGTATATTCATATACATATCTCACAATAATAGAAATATCAATCCAAAAATCATCACATGAATAGTTAACTATTTATTTATGAAAACATTATCGTAATGGGAAATAATTGCATTTTCTGCTGTCTGGAAGCCATAACGTGCGCAGAGTTTTTTTTACAACTGATTTGCCGCGTGACTTGTAATCTTGCCCATATATTCCAGACCTGATACTGGCACTTTGATAAAAAAAAACTTAATTAATATTTTTTTTTTATATACATCAATTGAAACGTTTAGTCACTCTGATAAGGGTGCATTTCAGTTTTCAAGTTTCATTTAAAATAAAGAAATACTATAAATTAAGCACTAACAAGTTATTTAGTTATTATTTCTACACTCATTAAACATTAAAAGCACATTAGGGAATTCAGAAACATTTTTAGCAATAAATGCAACAGTAAATCCCATTGGATCATCTCTCAGTGGTCTCTGAGAAACCTTTATAAATCGTAATAATATCAGTCAGTCAGCTATGGCAACATCTTTACTATCAGGTGAGTAATGAACAATCCATAATGCAGAGTTTATTTGCATTAATTAAAAAGGGCAAACTTTTATCATACGTTTTTCTAACGGATTGTGATCGACCCTATAATTTAAATGAATTAGGTGTGTCTGTTTTAGTCTTCGTGCTAGAGTCACATTTGTGACAAAACACCTATAAGAAAGGGTTTTCAGACTTCTTGCTAACCAGTATAGAGAGAAAAAGGTTACATTATTTGTTTGATTTCAGTTTCTACAATATTTACAATATTCCTAACAGGAACAATTCACAAGATTAGCGTGATTAACAATTCCCAGTCATTTCATCTTCATTTTTTTATGTGACATCCAGATACTTAGGGGCCTATTTATGAAGGTGTGAGTGGACATGATCCGATATAGCGGATCATGTCCGCTGCACATCTATAAATACCGACAGCATACGCTGTCGGCATTTATCATTGCACCAGCAGTTCTTGTGAACTGCTGGTGAAATTCTGCCCCCTGCAGATTCACGGCAAATCGGCTGCTAGCAGGGGGTGTCAGTCAACCCGATTGTATTCGATCGGGTTGATCTCTGGCGATTTCTGTCCGCGGCCTCAGAGCAGGCAGACAGGTTATGCTTGCCAGAAACACAGGGGCATCAAGCTCCGTATGGATCTTGATAAATTTTCCCCAAAATGTCAGTCATGATCAAGGTTTATTTATGTACATTTTTATTATTTTTTGTGTGATTTGATCCATTTTTTAACATTTAAACAAAATTAGGAAACAAAAGATGGACAAAGAACATTCACAAGCTTGATAGCCCAAAAATCTTTTTCTCTGCAAACAAGCCAAATTAGGTTTTCATAACCAAAAGGATTTTGAATTAACTAATTAAAAAATCATGAAATTGGTACATAAAGTAACTATTGATGGGCAGAAATACAGCTGGTAAGAATTCTTAATGCAAAGTATCTGATTAGATTGTTCAGTGCAAAATTGACTTTTCTTGAAACTGGAAATGGTTACATTTTAAAAACCGTTTATCACATTTTTAATAGACTGATAGAGAGCTCATATATATATATATATATATATATATATATATATATATATATATATATATATATATATATATATATTCAGAAGTAAGTTGGGGAAGGGTAACTTTACATTTATATTTAAGGGATAAACATTCAGCAGATAAATTAATAAAAATACATCAAAACTTATGAATAATATTATAAATATGCACAAAACTATTCCAAATATTAATTACGTTTATATTTTGACAACAATAGTGGTAGGTAAAATGTAATTCTGCTTCTTCATAGTTGATGCAATTTTTATTTTAAATAGAAATGTTGCTAAATGCTGTGATTTAATTGTACTAATTCATAATAACATTCAGGCCGTAGCAAAACACTGAGGATTAAAGTAGTCTTGAATCAAAGAAAGAGTAAAAAAAGTCAACTGTATCATTTTTAATTTTTTTTTTGCTTGATGAATAACCAAAATCCTACAAAATACTCATATTCCTTGCTAAAAACACTTAGGCCCAGATTCTATTGCTGTTGTAAACTGTTTAAACAGATAGTAACACAAAACATCTCCATAGACTTTAATGGAGATATTTGTTGTTACCATTAGATTACACAGTTTACTTTTACTAGAAAAGGACAAAAAAGGAGAGAGAAATGTGCAAAGAAGGGTTTGCTGCACCTTCCATACACCATGGTGCAGTGCCCACGTGAATAGTTAAAAAAAATGATTTCATCCATCCATCCAAAGAAGCGTGATGTGAAATGCGCGTCAGGAGCGTACATGTCAGGAGCACTGTCTCCAAATTTTTAACTCAGCTTACTCCTTGGCTTAATAACAAGAATCCCAAGCAATATTAGTCAGTATAAAGATAATTGTAGCTCCCGCTATAGAAGGAGCTTAGCCATAGATAGGCTATTTGAGACTCCCTATTGCTGACAGCTTATTATATTGATAATAACGGCACTTATTCTCAGGCAACCCTGATACTATCAACCAGGAGTTGAAGTATTTTTATCTTTGCATGTATGTGTTGTGCTTGTTATGTTATACAATTTAATAAAGTAATTGTGTGAATGATGTATGTATGAAATAATTTTTTTGAACTATTTACATGTGCACTATACCCTAATGTATTGAAGATGCAGCAAACCTTTCCTTGCACATTTCTCTCTCTATTTTGTGCTTTTCTAGTTAAACGATATATTTTGTTTGCTAGTCACCTCATAACAAACAGGTCTTGGATATAATATAGACAATGTCACTACTGTTTTTTTATTATTAATTACATATAGTGCACAAACCCACATCATCTATTTAAAAAATTACACAGTTTACAACAGCAATGGAAACTAGGCCTTAAAGGGACATAAACAGTATGATAAGTTTCTAAATATATAATGCAGCCAGGCATAGTTTTGTTTGCAGGAAGCTCCCCCTGGGCATTTCCATATATGGAAAGTGCTATCAAGGCCATAGCTTCAGCAGAATGCACTCGAGCACATGCACGGTAGGGGGCACAGTCACATGGCACCCGGCTAAAGCAGTGCACAGTGTAATGCTGTAGATTTCACAAAACTTTATTACATTATCTCCATGGAAACAAGCAAGTCTCTTGGCAACAAACAATAGTAGTACCTGCTGTCTGTCCTCAACCCCTCTTACTTGCAAAAGTAATTATCCTCAAGTGCAGACTTTGTTACTTGACACTACAAGGTTTGGAGAAGGACATTGATAAGGGGGGGGGGGTGGAGCAGGCTACCCATGGCAACACTAAAGTGCTAGTAATTTAGCAGATTTTTTTAAAATTTTATTAAAATACTTATAAGCTTTTTTTTACACTTTTTGTCCACACACACTGTTTTACCTCAGTTGACCCTTTTATAATATGCACATAACTCAAAATGTTTTATGACACTTTAATCAATAGTAACTGCCCCTGGTTTTTAAGAGAGTTGCACTTTTAATCTCCATCATAAATCACTCACTTTTAGATGTGATCAGCAGATACATGCTCTATGCTTGTCAAAACCCTCATATCCTTACTATTGCTACAACATTGTAAAAGTACTCTCAGGACCCTTTCAGAACTCCTAAGCAACAGAGGAGACAATTTGGCTCTGTTTGTCATAATGTCTATGGACATACATTACAATAGGATTCACACAAAAAATCCTAATTTAAAAAACATGTGAAATTAATAACTTGTTATGTCCCATCAAGTAACTGTTAAATAACCAGGCCCTAAATTTGAAGCAACTGCATTATAAACTGTATTTTGGTTTACATTTAATTAAAATGTCAGAAGAACTATTCCAAAATCTAGCACCACTGGTATCTCCAGCATGCTGGATTTGGGCAATGCTGTTTGAAATGATGTATGGTTATGGTTGAAGCTAAGGTTTTGTCTTTAAGCTAAAATCTGTTAATGTCAATGCATCATTTTGTTCTAGATCAGTGGTTCCCAAGTGAGTGGTACTGGTCCCTGGGGTGACACTAGAAATAAAGAAATAATGATTGAGGAGCTAATAGGCATACAATGTGAAAGGGGGTGCTGGGGTTTAAATATGGGTTGCTAGTAGGCAAGGAGTGAAAGAGAATGGTAGTGACCCTTTCAAAATCTGGTAACCAGAATTTCTCCAAGATGCATAAAACAAAATCATGTTCCTGTTTTATATTTGAAATTATTGTTTTTTGCTTTCAAGAATTTTCTTTTAATGATAGTTATAGTTTATCAGCAGCTTACACTCTATCTGTCTGCAATACATTGCAGTTATTTTTACAGAAGATTTTCATTCTTTGTTTTACCAGATTTGTACATTAGTACATTGGGCCGCTTTAACACGCTCCATATCGGCCCCAATGCCTCTGTTGGAGTTAAGAATAAGCAGTCGTAAGACCTCTGAGGCGGCGGACAGCAATCAGCCTGATCGCATATGATCGGGTTGATTGACACCCCTTGCTAGCGGCCGCGAATCTGCAGGGGGCGGCATTGCACAAGCATTTCACAAGGAATGCTTGTGCAATGATAAATGCTGACAGCGTATGCTGTCGGCATTTATCGTTGTCTGGCTAACATGATAAATCGGCCCTTTACTATTAACATTAACCGTACTGTTCAGAATTTCTGTGTAGTAACAGTAAACACAACAAAGGTGTGTTGTGCTTTTCTGAGAAGCTTTGCACACAGTTGTCGGTCAGTGGTTTTCCAGTATTCGGTCTGCTGTTATAAAAAAACAACTCATGTTTATTGCGAAGTACATAACAGTTTCGTGAGTAGAACACACTTTCCATAAAATTTGCTTATTGGTGCAGTTGTACAACTATGCTTCAAGCACAAAAATCGATTTTAGATTTCCAAACATGACGATTTAAGACTCTTGCTTACTGACATGAAACCAGATGTTGGTAAACTAGTAACACTACATCAACCTCATCCATCAAATTAACCATTCTTTCAAAAAGGTACGGCCTGTTGATCTAACTCTCTGTGATCTTGTGAGTACTGCAAGGGTTTTATAATGGCAAATGTTAGCTTGAGAACTGTTTATTTAGCTATGCAGAGTTCTGGATGTGAAGGATAGACACATACATCACAATTTAATGCTCAACAAATTTGATTTCTCTCAATGATGGCGAGCTTTTGATCATCGGGCCATAAATGTGGTAGATAAAACTTAAAAAGCTGGTATCACAAGGTTAAAATAATACTTTTTTAAATTAATGGAGCTACAAAATTAATTTAAAATTTTAATAAATATTTAAATTGTCAATCTTTTAAATTGTATTGTGTTGTTATTTTTATTAACAAAATTAACAAAATTCACTGCTATTCTAAATAATATTTTGACTGGGTAAGGTAGGGGGCGCTAATGGTGAGTTAATGGGACCAATGGAGCAGGAGCCAGAATTTTTTTTTGTTAACCACTATTTTATATAGAATACAGTTATTTAACTCATACTAATATAAAAAAGTAATGCATTAATGGAACCTAATTATTTTGTTAATCTTTCCTTCAAGGGTATGTTAACTATGATTATATAAACAACAGCACATTGTTCACAGGGTTCCAACTAACATCTTTCTTGAGTTTGCAAGCAAATCATCTCGCAGTATTTTATGGTCTTCTTTTTCTGTATGTTCTGGCTGTGCTTGGGAACCTTATTATCATCATACTTGTGTGTTTTGTATCCCAACTACATACACCTATGTATTTCTTTCTGTTCAACCTATCAGTTCAGGACATTGTGTACGTCTCTACCATATTTCCAAAACTGTTGGCCATCACACTTACGCATGACACAAGAATTTTTTTCTCAAGCTGTTTTGTACAGTTATTTGTCTTTGTATTGTGTCTTGGCACTGAATTTTTCCTTCTGACCTCCATGGCTTATGATCGTTACGTAGCCATCTGTGTTCCTCTTCGCTATTCTCTAATCATGAACAGAATAATGTGCATTATATTAGCTACTTCTTCCTGGTTTCTAAGTTCTCTAAATTCATTGACTATATGTGTTATGATGTCACAATTATCATTCTGCAATGTACAAGAAATGAATAATTTTTTTTGTGTTATCCAACCAATTATAAAACTCTCATGCAGCTACACCACAAGTATCACACTTTATATAAATATAACTGGTGTATTCTTGGGGTGGTGTCCATTTATATTGATCCTGACTTCCTATAAATACATCATATCTACCATCCTAAAGATCCAAACCTCAGATGGAAGACGCAAGGCTTTCTCAAGCTGTTCCTCACACCTTATGGTGGTTATTTTATACTTTGGAACATCTCTAAGTTTGAACATGAAACCCATGTCTGAGCAATACCAGGAAACTGACCAAATCCTTTCCTTATTGTACATAGCTGTGGTTCCTGTGTTAAACCCATTAGTGTACAGCTTGAGAAACAGAGATGTTTTAAAAGCAATTAAACATTTTTTGAAAAACTTTAAATAGACATGAGAATGAAATCACAGGTGGAGCCTCTGAATTAACATTGAATATTATGATTATAATGAACAGAATGAAATAAACAATGCAATCATCTGAACATTTATGGCTAAAATGGTAATTTTTCATGCCAATAAGAAGTTTCTAGTGCTGATTTTAATATGGATCTACTGTAGTTTTTTTTAGCGAATCAATAGTTTAGCGACAAGGAAATATAGTTAAATAGGAAGCAAGAAAAATGAATCTTTAATCATGAACAGAATGTTGTGCATTACATTAGCTGCTCCTTCCTGGCTTCTACGTTCTCTAAATAAATTGGCTAGATTACAAGTGGTTTGCTAATGTTAACACAAAATCATGACTACGCTAACTAGCGCGCAAATTACAAGTTGAAAGTAAATGGTTGCGGGACTACTTTCTCTGCCTGATGTTTCCGGCTTAACTTGTCCACCACCTCTTAAGTGGCGGACTGCAATCAACCTGGTCAAATACGATCGAATGATTGACACCCCCTGCTAGCGGCCGATTGCCCGCAAATGTGCAGGGGGCGGCATTGCACAAGCATTTCACAAGAAATGCTTGTGCAATGTTAAATGCCGATAGAGTATGCTTTCGGCATTTAGCGATATTGAGTGGACAGGATTCACTACAGTGAATCGTATCTGCTTGACATTTAATAAATTGACCCCCTAGCGTCAAATGTGAGGATTAAAAAAATGTTCAGAAAAGACACTGAAAACAAATTAATATAAACTATTACACTTATATATACACTTTATGATCTTTTTTTAAAAAAAAATATTAATAAAAATGTTTTATAAGATTTAAAATATATATTGTATATGACAATGGATTTGACTAGAAAGGGCTATATTTATGTGTGTGTGTCTAAAGATGTGTACATGTGTGTATCTACATGTCTATATATGTGTATACATGTATATTTATGTGTTTACATGTCTATATATGTGTATACATGTGTATTTATGTGTTTACATGTGTATATATGTGTATACATGTGTATTTATGTGTTTACATGTCTATATATGTGTATACATGTGCATTTATTTGTTTACATGTTTATATATGTGTATACATGTGTATTTATGTGTTTACATGTGTATTTATGTGTTTACATGTCTATATATGTGTACACATGTGTATGTGTTTACATGTCTATATATGTGTATACATGTGTATTTATTTGTTTACATGTCTATATATGTGTATACATGTGCATTTATTTGTTTACATGTTTATATATGTGTATACATGTGTATTTATGTGTTTACATGTGTATTTATGTGTTTGCATGTCTATATATGTGTATACATGTGTATTTTTGTGTTTACATGTCTATATATGTGTATACATGTGAATTTATGTGTTTGCATGTCTATATATGTGTATACATGTGTATTTATGTGTTACATGTCTATATATGTGTATACATGTGTATTTATGTGTTTACATGTGTATATATGTGTATACATGTGTATTTATGTGTTTGCATGTCTATATATGTGTATACATGTGTATTTATGTGTTTGCATGTCTATGTATGTGTATACATGTGTATTTATGTGTTTGCATGTCTATATATGTGTATACATGTGTATTTATTAGTTTGCTTGTCTATATATGTGTATACATGTGTATTTATGTGTTTGCATGTCTATATATGTGTATACATGTGTATTTATGTGTTTACATGTCTATATATGTGTATACATGTGTATTTATGTGTTTGCATGTCTATATATGTGTATACATGTGTATTTATGTGTTTACATGTCTATATATGTGTATACATGTGTATTTATGTGTTTACATGTGTATATATGTGTATACATGTGTATTTATGTGTTTACATGTCTATATATGTGTATACATGTGTATTTATGTGTTTACATGTGTATATATGTGTATACATGTGTATTTATGTATTTACATGTGTATATATGTGTATACATGTGTATTTATGTGTTTACATGTGTATATATGTGTATACATGTGTATTTATGTGTTTACATGTCTATATATGTGTATGCATGTGTATTTATGTGTTTGCATGTCTATATATGTGTATACATGTGTATTTATGTGTTTACATGTCTATATATGTGTATACATGTGTATTTATGTGTTTACATGTCTATATATGTGTATACATGTGTATTTATGTGTTTGCATGGCCACCCCCCATGGCCAAAAAACACACGGGGGGTGGGGGAAACAGGTACATGCTCCCAAACACAGATATACTCTGAGGGACCCCAAACAGATAAAACAGTGACCTCCAGTAGTGTAATAAACTTGTCCTCATATGTACTCAACAAAGCTGAACTTAAGATTTTGGAATTGGGTTTGGGCTTCTGCCCGAACAGGAAATTTAATCTTTTCCAAACCATAATCGACTTGAATCGATTTATAAGAAAAATTACCCTAAACAAACATTTTGAGATGACAGCAACAACTGATGACACTAGACTCAGCACACTTAACAGCACTGATCCCACACACATAATTGACTTGAATCGATTTATAAGAAAAATTACCCTAAACAAACATTTTGAGATGACAGCAACAACTGATGACACTAGACTCAGCACACTTAACAGCACTGATCCCACACACTTTCCCTCTCTCACTTTTCAAGAGGCATGTAGCATAACATCATTGGAAAGTTTAGAGAGGGAGTCTGCAGTACCTAGCACAACAACTGAGTATAAATTTCCACAGAGGAAAGTTGCTTCTAATTTTTACCCAATACATAACAGTATACACGAGTGGTGGATGACCTGAAGAAACTCAGTGTATCCACTGCTCCTATTACACATAATCTCTCCAAAATGGAAAAAGAAGCCATTCTCTCAATACAAAATAATGCCAATATTGTGATTAGGCAATCAGATAAGGGAGGCAGTGTGGTGATACTTAATCGAGTGGACTATGTAAATGAGGCACTGTGCCAATTAAATGACCACAACACATATTCTGTTGTGGACCAAAATCCAACAAAACGTTTCTAATATGAGCTTGGGCAGATGTTGGATGATGGGGTTGATTTAGGAATCTTTGACCAACATACAGCTGATTCCTTATATGTTACGCACCCAATTATCCCCATCTTCCACCATCTGCCCAAGGTCCACAAGAGTGTATCTAATGTGAAGGGTCGCCCCATCATATCAGGGATTGGTTCCCTCCTGGAACCCTTATGTGACTGGTTGGATGGGGTATTGCAGCCATATGTTTTGGCTTTGCCAAGCTACATTCGTGATACCTCACATGTTTTGGGTATGCTGGAGTGTATTGAATGGCATGAACAATACAGCTGGCTGACCATTGATGTGGTTTCTCTATACTCCAGCATACCCCATGACATGGGCCTGAAGGCCATTGAATTTTTCCTACAGTCCAGTGCTGATATGTCATCTGAAAGTATAGGATACATTTTACGAATTACCCAGTACTTATTAGAGCACAACTACTTCTGCTTCGAGGGGGTCTTTTACCTCCAAAAACAAGGCACAGCCATGGGGGCTAAGTTTGCCCCCTCCTATGCAAACTTGTACATGGGCTGGCTTGAGCGGTTTTTCATCTATGGAGGTGACAGCCCCCTCGGAGCGGAGGTAGTTTTCTACCGCCGCTTCATAGACGACCTGATTTTCATCTGGTCGTCGGGTGAAGAAAAGGCCAAATTATTTTTTGGGTTTCTAAATGAAGCCAGTCACAGTCTAAAATTCACATATGAGTGGCATCACTCTATGGTGAATTTTTTGGATGTCACACTAATTGGAAACTCTGTGACACAAAAAATTGAGTCTAAACTTTACAGGAAACCTATTTCAGGAAATACAATCCTCCACCATAAAAGTGGACATCCACCACATGTATTTAGTGGCATCGCAAAAAGTCAGTTCCTGAGGGCAAGAAGGGTTTGCAGCAATGACAGAGACTTCCATGCAGAAACTAAAGATATAAAACAGAGACTTAAGAACAGGGGTTATCCCTCAAAATTACTAGACAATGTAGCCAAAAAAGTGGTCACAGCAGAAAGAAATCCAAATAACCAACAGCGCAAAGTGAAAGAGCAAGACAGACCACTCACCTTCATTACTCAATATTCCTCAGACTATTCTGCTGTATGTAACATCATTAGGAAATACTTTCCTATCCTTTTGGGTGATGTACATTTAAAAACAACTGTAGAAAAAGGGTTCAGATGTGTTTACTCAAAAAATCTGTCTTTGGGTAACCTTCTGTCCCCTAGTCTTTTACCATCTAAAAAAGGGAAGAAAGGTTCCTGGTTACAAGTCAATGGCACTTACAAATGTGGGGACCACAGGTGTAAGGCCTGCGACACCGTTGTTGAAGGCAAAGACTTTTTTTCATGCTCAACCGGGGACAAGTTTTTGTCCAAGGGATGCATTAAATGCTCAAGTGTCTATGTTGTGTACCTCATAGAGTGAGAGGAACACTCCAAACAGTATGTTGGAATGACAAGTAGGGAAGTCCGGACAAGGATTAGAGAGCATCTTGGTTATATCAAATATGATAAACCATGTTCGGCACTCTCACAACACTTTATTGAGGTGCACGGCAAGGACACCAAATCTTTCAGATGGCAAGGCATTGAAACCATCAATTTGCCTCCCAGAGGAGGGAACAAGGATGAAATTTTGGCCAGGCAAGAGGTGTACTGGATCATGAAGCTAAACACTCAGATACCACGTGGATTTAATTCTGAGATTGATATTATAAACCATTGGAAATAATGATTGGCTTCATGGTCCGGCACACCTCTTATAAACTAATATCTTTAGAATATAGGATAATTCTTTCACGAGAGGGCTAGCTCAGAATAAAAACACCAGCACTACACTAATATAATATATTTTCTTTAAAATAATATGCACTAATCTGAACAATTGATTGATAATCTTATAGGGACATGAGAAGAGTTATGTATTATCTTCTTCTGTTTGATTATTCAAAATTGTTTAAATATTAAATTAAAGGGCTTGTTTATAAATAATCAGTGTAAGTTTAAATCAAATGGTTAGCAAAGCTACCTTGATATTTATTATCCCATTTTGATCCTGTGTTTCTTATACAGTGGCTTATGTTCAAAACAATGTTGGAATAGAATGTTCCCATTGTTTCTAAATACCAATGGGTCTAGTTTATCAAATGTACATGCACTCAATGTTGTTTTATTATTCCTACATTTTTGTTTTGTCATTTAATATGCCTTTTCATTCTGCAACATAGCAATAACATGCTTGTTTTCCCTATATTCAAAATATTCAAAATATGCTTTGCAGCATACATGTGGATCTAAACCTGTATGTACTGGCCATTCATCACCCTTCTATCTTGTTACTAAACACCAGACCTTAAATACATGTATATAATTTTCTATGTTTATTCCCATTCTCCCATTTTATCTAAAGTGTGATATAATTAATTGATTGTGTGCTCTCAGTACTTTGATGGTTAATAGGGGTGTGTTGAACACCAACCAATAACCATCTCTTCTGTTACCTTTTTAAGCGGGCACTCACCTGTGCCTAATCAGGTTTATGAGTACGGCACCAGCCGAAAGGCGTAAAACCTGATACTTCTCTTGTGTGTGTATCATGTTTGTATTTTAAAATTTGGAAAATAAAGGCTGTTTTTTATATTACGGATATTGGGATCGAACTTCTTTTTCTATGTGTAATTATGTGTTTACATGTGTATATATGTGTATACATGTGTATTTATGTATTTACATGTCTATATATGTGTATACATGTATATTTATGTGTTTGCATGTCTATATATGTGTATACATGTGTATTTATGTGTTTGCATGTCTATATATGTGTATACATGTGTATTTATGTATTTACATGTGTATATATGTGTATACATGTGTATTTATGTATTTACATGTCTATATATGTGTATACATGTGTATTTATGTGTTTACATGTGTATATATGTGTATACATGTGTATTTATGTGTTTGCATGTCTATATATGTGTATACATGTGTATTTATGTATTTACATGTGTATATATGTGTATACATGTGTATTTATGTATTTACATGTCTATATATGTGTATACATGTGTATTTATGTGTTTGCATGTCTATATATGTGTATACATGTGTATTTATGTATTTACATGTGTATATATGTGTATACATGTGTATTTATGTATTTACATGTGTATATATGTGTATACATGTGTATTTATGTATTTACATGTCTATATATGTGTATACATGTGTATTTATGTGTTTGCATGTCTATATATGTGTATACATGTGTATTTATGTATTTACATGTGTATATATGTGTATACATGTGTATTTATGTATTTACATGTCTATATATGTGTATACATGTGTATTTATGTGTTTACATGTCTATATATGTGTATACATGTGTATTTATGTGTTTACATGTCTATATATGTGTATACATGTGTATTTATGTGTTTACATGTGTATATATGTGTATACATGTGTATTTATGTGTTTGCATGTCTATATATGTGTATACATGTGTATTTATGTATTTACATGTGTAAATATGTAAAGCAATAAAAAAATAAACAGCAACATGACTTTGTAATGTAATGACATGCCCTCTTACCTTATGGGAACTACGTATTTCATATCCCCCTCCCCCTGTCTACTGCAGAGGTCGTTCACTGCACAGTTATGGTTTCTTTTACCGAGGATTCTTCACCCCTCTCTATATACCTGTTGTATCCCTTGATGATACAAATAAAATAGTTTGCAATATAATAAAAAACAATAACAAAACAATTGTACTAAATAAGTAATTAGTAATGAATGTCTTAAAAAGAGTGAACACCTTGAGATTTATATATAAAATATTTAGTTATGCGTAATGAAAAAACTTAACAACATGGCCCCTATTTATCAAAGGTCTTGCGGACCTGATCCGACAGTGCAGATCAGGTCCGCAAGACCTCGCTAAATGCGGAGAGCAATACGCTCTCCGTATTCAGCATTGTACCAGCAGCTCACAAGAGTTGCTGGTGCAACGCCACCCTCTGATGACTCGCGGCCGCCAGCAGGGAGGTGTCAATCAACCCGATCGTAATCGATTGGGTTGATTTCCGGCGATTCCTGCCCACCTGCTCAGAGCAGGCGGACAGGGTTATGGACAGGGTTATGGAGCAGCAGTCATTAGACCGCTGCTTCATAACTTGTGTTTCTGGCGAGTCTGAAGACTAGCCAGAAACACGGCCTTTCAAGCTCCATACGGAACTTGATAAATATGGGCCCATATCTGTATTATTTATTTGCCCCCTTTTTAGGTAATTTAGCTCTGAAATTTAATCAATTTCTCAATTCTCAGAACTTGAAAAGCACCTGCTGAGTTATTGAGGCTAACTCCGCTACATATCTGTCTTTAATTGGCGTTATCAGATAACAAGCACAAATCAGTGGTCTTTATCCTAACATTATGACTATGGTTAGCCTTGTTGCCTGTAGACTAAAGGCTGGATTGGCTCACCTAAATAAGGTGAATGGTGGATAGAGTTTGGCAATTGAAAACTTATTGCAGTAAAAAGGGTGTTAATTTGTTATTAAAATGTCAAAACTAAGGGTGTGTGTCATTCTATAGCAACACAACAGGAATGTCTTGTAATTAAGCTTATAACTTGGAGATATTCAGGTGAGCTTCAGTCATTTTGATAATAATAATAATGTTGATTAGAAGGAAAAGATTAAATAAATATCGCAATATTGTAGAAAGAAATGGATAATATTAGCTACTAGGTCGAGTGTAACTCATATGAATTCAAACTTATATGAGCTCTAGCACGAAGAAATAAGTGTTTTACCATTTCCAGAAAATCCCCTTAATAGGGGTCAAAAGGGGGAGGCTGATTTATGAGGATACCTATTTCTCAAAAAACAAAGATGTTACAGACACGAAAAAGTGGTATTTACATTACAAGAAACACAGAGAATTAACGAAACCTCAAGAAGTTCATGTCAGCGAGTGTGCAACCTGAACAGGCACACACGTGAGGCTACACGTCATTGTGAGTGGTCACGTTTTTTGCAATTTTTTTACAAATGACAAAATCCATGTGAGCGAAGCCGTAGGCCACAACTAGCATTTAATAAAGTGTTAATAACTGTGTTTGTATTGTAAATATTTCACATTCCAATGTTCTTCACATAGGGGAATATGTTCTATGTATTTTTAAAATTATATTCCTTTATATATCTGCATATTTCTATACCTATATATAATCATATATATATGCACACACACACACATATATATATATATATATATATATATATATATATATATATACAAAAGGGGGTGAGTCAGCGCTTAGGGATGTGGTGCTAAAACTTAGTAATGTACCAGAGTACAGCGACTTAATACAATGGTGTACTACTATATATATATATATAGCAACAGAAAGGAGTATTCACAGTCAATCAGAGAAAAATATCAACTGAAAGACTTACCAGCGCTATCTTAAAAAGTTAACCACAAACTACCTTTAAATTACAGATATTTCTCTGAAAAGTAGTATAATAATATTTGTATATAGCTTCCTATCCAGATAATAAAACACAAATAAGTCCCTCAGGCTTATTTTCAAAAGATGAGTACAAAAAAGAGGCCTGGATGGCGCTTATATGCAAATATAAGTATAAATTAGCAAATGGTGCAGGTAGTGATAAAGATATTGTTAAAATCAATCCTGAATTATATATGCATGACTTGAAATTTATGTATTAAAACAATTGGAATGCACAATTCATATATATTGTAACAGACGAAAAGTTCATATAAAATGTAATATATAAAAATATAAGATGATGTAGACAGGTGTGGGATCTTCTCCTATATATCCCCCACTCAGATGTGCACTTACTTCAAAAACCCTCAATCATATGAGGTAAGGATGATTCGTGTCAGCGAAAAAATGACCTCTGAGGAAGAAGGGGATTTTACTTACATACAGCCCTTCGAAACGCGGTCCGGTACTCTACGGCATTGTGTTTGCCTGGTAATATTTTATGGACTCAATCGAACTCTGGACTATATATTGATTTATCTATATTACCTATATGAACTGTACCTTTATATTTATATACATAAGGCGGTCTTCCTCTTTTGGATAATATTGGATGCAATCCGTGTGTATATTTCATTTGGATTGCTTGATACCTCATTCATTGAGGGTTTTAAATGTGAGTTTTTAGATGTTTTATTTAAACATTAAAGTATACAGTGTTGCACTATGAATCTCTTTCTGGTTCTTTTCTCTGTATATATATATATGACCGGGAGTTTTCATTTGAATCTGCACACAAGCTGTGAAGCAAGACTGACAACCAGGTGCTAATACAAAGTTCTTTACTACTGACATCAGGGGGAGATACAGCTCCGGTGATCCAGTTTCCATACTCCAGGAGGTGCCACTTTTTTGCTGACACGAATCATCCTTACCTCATATGATTGAGGGTTTTTGAAGTAAGTGCACATCTGAGTGGGGGATATATAGGAGAAGATCCCACACCTGTCTACATCATTTATATTTTTATATATTACATTTTATATGAACTTTTCATCTGTTACAATATATATGAATTGTGTATTCCAATTGTTTTAATACATACATTTCAAGTCATGCATATATAATTCAGGATTGATTTTAACAATATCTTTATCACTACCTGCACCATTTGCTAATTTATACTTATATTTGCATATAAGCGCCATCCAGGCCTCTTTTTTGTAGTCATATATATATATATATATATGCAAATAATTATAAGCAGGTGTATATGTAATTATATAGTAGATATACAAGTGAGACCGGTATATGTAGACACCAGTAAATCTATTGCTCGTACCACTTGGGTGCAAGACCAGTCCAGCAATGGTGGATATTAATGAGGCAGTCCACAGCAGTGTCAGACTATAACATCATGTGTGACAGTTCCCAAATGCCTCTAGTCTCAGCTGCTTCGTCCGGTAATGAGAGTTCCCTCTTAGAAAAGAAGATCCTCCCCAGGCAGTTCTGAAAAGATAGAGGGTGGACAAGCTCACGAGAAGGTACTCCTAGTGAAGCTCGTTTATACCAGAGTTGCTCACTAAAATATATGTATAAATGCCACTCACGTGATTCAACCTCATCCAGGTATAGATAAGACACTTGGTTAAAGGTGATATCTGTTCCTGCTATCCTTGTACTGCTCTTGCTGTGGTCCTCTTTTTCCTTTTCCTGTTAATTTCCAGGAGTGTGGTCCCAAAAAACAGTGGAGGCTCAGATGGACAACTCTCTATATAACCAGGGGGCTATTGGTGAGTGAGGCTATGCAGACCAAGTGTATAATATGATACAATTTAATGGTATAAATGAGCTTCACTAGGAGTGCATTCTTGTGCGCTTGTCCACCCTCTATCTTTTCATATATATATACATATTTTCCACACAAAAAAACACTTTCGTTATTACACTAGTGGGCGCCTCTTTCTTTCCTTGCATCCAGGATGATGTTTGTTGATTTACTTTCCTCATGAAGAGAGCTGCCCAACTGTTGGTTCATTGTCATCAAGCAAGAACAGCCACTTATATGAAAATATTCAAGTAAAAATTCATTTTTATTATCATCACTTTTTGACTACAACTGGTTGGTTATTTGTGGTTTGGACTTATTTCTGAACTTTTGTTTCATTGTTAAAGAAAGACTATTATTTTATATATTTTTTTCCTATTAATGAATTTATCTTTCCACTTCATTTAGAGTCACAAATCAATCATTAAAATTTTTAATTTTTGATTTTCTTTATTATTTTATTATCTTATAAACGGCATTTTTTACACTTATATTTATCAATTATTTTTACACAGCTACACATTTCATCATACATTTGATATTATGGTTTGAATGTTATATTTATGCATTAGCATTTTACCATTATATTTTTAGTATAAATTCTTTATGAATTTGTAATACACTTTTACACTATTATTGTACACATTTTTATGGAATTGGCGCACCCTTGTTATCCACCCAATCCTCTGAGGTTGATATTCTTGCATATATATAAAACTATGTATTTAAGAGTAAACAGAACATATTATTTTATGTCAAGAACGTTGGAATGTGAAATATTCATATTTCATGTCATTTTAGTGCACTATAGAAAATGTGATCGGGCTTGTGTGCGAGGGGCGTTAGTTTTTTTTTTGCTTTTATGTGCTCCATTGTAGTCTATGGGGTAATACGCTAACGTGGCGCAATATTATAACTTTAGCTTTTTGCGCACGTCGGGTTAGTGCTTATGAGAAAACGTTTTACTTTCAACTTGTAATACGTTCGCTACCCGATGCGTGCAAAAAAACTCAGTGTAGCGGAGTTAACGCATGAGCAAGAGGGATTAAGAGCACTCCACTCATAATCTAGCCCTAAATAGGAACACAAATGTCCAAATTAAAAGAATTAACAGAATTTCCTGGTCTTAAAGGAATAAGAATTTATGAACAGGGATGGTTTGAAATATATTTTCATTATATCTCATGTAAAAAGCCAATTTGCAAAAGAGAGATTGGGGCTTTTATTCAAAAGATACTATAGCTATTTTTTAATGTGTTGACTTACAGTTCACATCAGTATACCATGTATTCTCATGCTCATCCAGAAAGAAATGCAAAAAAATAAAAAAAATAAAAATAATGGGCCCTATAATTCAAGCAAACGGGTTCATAGTGCAAATGGGTGAAACTTTTGCAAATGAATTCAAATACTAGTATAATGTGTTTAATGTTTAATGCTGAATTCTAATGTAATTCACAGTAAATTTAAAGGCCGTGATTACAACTGTAGAGGTAAATCTTAATTTAGCGTTAGTGATCCGCTGGTATTACAATTTGAAAAAATAAGTTTTTTTGCTAGTGGTAGCCCGATTTTAGCAAACATTGCTAGAGGAGTTTTGGTGAGCGTGTGCATCTGTTCTCCCATAGAAATCAATGGAGAAAAAAACTTAACACCATACTCGTGAAAATGACAAAAAAAGTGAAAAAATCCTAACACACTACCATAGCCCAATAACCCCTAATTCACCCCCCCACATCAAAACACTAAATAAAACTACTAAAAGGGACAGTCTACACCAGAAACATAATTTATGTAAGAACTTACCTGATAAATTCATTTCTTTCATATTGGCAAGAGTCCATGAGCTAGTGACGTATGGGATATACAATCCTACCAGGAGGGGCAACGTTTCCCAAACCTCAAAATGCCTATAAATACACCCCTCACCACACCCACAATTCAGTTTAACGAATAGCCAAGTAGTCGGGTGACGAAGAAAGGAGTAAAAAGCATCAACAAAGAAATTTGGAATAATTGTGCTTTATACAAAAAAATCATAACCACCATAAAAAAGGGTGGGCCTCATGGACTCTTGCCAATATGAAAGAAATTAATTTATCAGGTAAGTTCTTTCATAAATTATGTTTTCTTTCATGTAATTGGCAAGAGTCCATGAGCTAGTTACGTATAGGATATCAAATACCCAAGATGTGGAACTCCACGCAAGAGTCACTAGAGAGGGAGGGATAAAAATAAACAACAGCCATATGCTGAAAAATTAGTCCACAACCCAAAATATAAGTTATTCTCATGAAGAAAAGAAAAACCTAAAACATCAGCAGAAGACTCAAACTGAAACAGATGCCTGAAGAACTTTTCTACCAAAAACTACTTCAGAAGAAGCAAATACATCAAAATGGTAGAATTTAGTAAATGTATGCAAAGAGGACCAAGTCGCTGCTTTGCAAATCTGATCAACTGAAACTTCATTCTTAAAAGCCCACGAAGTGGAGACTGATCTAGTAGAATGAGCTGTAATTCTCTGAGGCGGGGCTTGACCCGACTCCATATAAGCTTGATGAATCAAAAGCTTTAACCAAGAAGCCAAGGAAATAGCAGAGGCCTTATGACCTTTCCTAGGACGAGAAAATATAACAAATAGACTAGAAGTCTTCCTGAAATCTTTAGTATCTTCAACATAATATTTCAAAGCTCTTACCACATCCAAAGAATGTAAGGATCTTTCCAAAGGATTCTTAGGATTAGGACACAAGGAAGGGACAACAATTTCTCTACTAAAAGAGAAAAGAGAGAAGAGGCGCCAAATGGTGTGTATCGTTTTAAATTCAGTAGGCCATGCCCCCAAATAAAAACTACTTACAAAATTTCCAGCACTTGAGAAGTGCCACAAATGCCTTCTGAACTGTTAGCAGCCGTCCAGCTAGCTGAATTGTATCAGAACTGCTTCTATATTATGCTGTTCAAGACAAAAAACACAAAAGTGCCACAATAGTGTGTATCAGTGTGATCGTTTGATAAAGCGCAACAAATGTAATGTACTCACAGGATATAGGGCACTTGAGAAGTGCCACAAAAGCCTCCTGGACACTTGTCAGCTGTCCAGCTCACTGATAGCACCGATATCCCCTAGGTTCACTTGTTCAGGTCACAAACGGGCTCCAATGCAGCACCCTTGGATATGCCTGCAACTCGATGTTCAGATGAATGCAAGTATGGCTACCAATGTTGGATGCAAAAATTTGCTAAAAATTACCGTGCTACTTGTACTGATATAGTTAAAAATAGAAATTTATTAAAAACAATGTTACACTACGCGTTTCCCGGTTCCTCAGACCGCTTCCTCAGGTGTAATTACAGATACAAAGTAGCAAAGTTTTATAGCCCAATGTCGGCGTCTATCCCGACCCAGGGCGCATGCGTGAGCAACTAAAAGAACATTAGCCAATCAGTGCCTTAGTTGAATTTCTCTCTAATGTAATAGGTTCCCACTAAGGGGCTTGGCTAGTGACGATGCCCGCTATCAAATGTATAATGTTTGACATCGGCCCGATGTGCTCTCATGTCAGTTTTAAACTGACAGATAAACAAATCGTAAGTGTTATAATGCCTAGTGGTACATTGTTATTTAAATGTCTCCCCGGTGTTTATAATATTACTCACTTTGGCACCAATTTACTAAAGTTAGTTGATCAAGCATTTACAAAATGTGTAAAATAAATAGAAACAATATCACAATACAAATGTTTATGTCGTAGCTCATTTCTCAAAATCTACATGTATTATCTGATCTTAAAGCCACTGTGATCGGACAGATGTACACATTCTTATAACTAAACTGAAATAGGTGTTGATATTCAATAATAATAATGAAAATTAACACTAATATTGGAAATTATAAATATAGAATTAAATAACTTAACATAAAATATATATTAATCTAGAATACGATCTAGAATCAAATAGTATAAATCAAATTAGTTATAATATGACTATTGTTGCTATTGTCATAAACTACAGCTGCTGATTAATAAGTCCTATACCTTAATTAAAAGCAGCCATGTCTATATTTTCGTTGAGGCCATATGGTTGGAGAGTCTTAAGCTTCCAAATCCAAAATGTCTCTCTCTGTCTCAGATAGGTCAGCCTATTCCTACCCCATTTGGGAGCAATATATTCTAAAGGAAAAATGTTAAATAAATCTGTTTGTCCATCATGACAGTTTTTGCTGTGTCTTGGGACACTATGATTGACCACCCCATTTTTTATATTTCTGTTATGTTCCCCCCATCTCTTCTTTAGGGGTCTTGAAGACCTACCAATATACTGAATTCCACATTGACACTCAAGGAGATATACCTCATAACTTGAATCACAAGTGAATCTAGAGTTTATCTCAAATACTTCCTTAGTGGAAGCAGATTGAAACTTGATCCTATTCCCTGAAGTGTATTTACAAAGACCACAGTTTGGTCAATTGCATCTATAAAAGCCCCTTTTCCCCATTGGCCAACTATTTTTAATAGTTCTTATATTGCTCCCTTTGGTATATTTCTTCATTACCACCTTGCTCGGTGCTAATTTATTTTTTAGAGTAGGAGCTCTCTTGAAAGTGCAGATGGGGGACTCTTCTAAAATATTTTTAAGAATGCAATCATTTCTTAAAATATACCAATGTTTGCACAAAATGTGTTTAATTTTGTTGTGGTTGCTATTAAATTTGGTGATAAATCTTAAATTGTTAGATTTGGACTGTGTATTTTTGGATTCCTTCCCTCTAGTATCATTAATATTTATAATGCCTTCATGTTTCTTTTTGAAAAATTCCTCTCTATCTTTAATCCTTGCTTTTCTATAGCCTTCTTCAATCAGGTCTCTTGGGTATCCCTTTTCTAGAAATCTTGATCTTAAAGTCTCTGCCTGATCATCAAAACTATTTAAAGTTGTACAATTTCTGCGGATCCTCGAAAACTGGTTATATGGTATATTTTTTACCCAGGCTCTGTAATGATTACTTTTATAGTTTAAAAAGCTATTTGTGTCAACTGATTTGAAATATGTTTTTGTGGTTACTCGTCCATACACATCCCAGCTCAAGACTAAATCCAGAAATTCTATGGTGTTCCTATTAATATTTGATGTTAGTTTTAAGCCCATATTATTATTATTTAAAGATATGATAAATTCCTTTACAGAGTCTTCTGTGCCCTCCCATACCAGTAATAGGTCATCAATGAAACGGCCATAGTACACCAGGCTTGCCCCCAAAGGAGACTTGTATATATATTTCTCCTCAAATATCCCCATGAACAAATTCGCAAAACTGGGGGCAAACCTGGTGCCCATGGCCGTTCCCTTGATTTGTAAAAAAAACCTTTCCTGGTACACAAAATAATTGTGTTTTAACACAAAAGATATGGCTTCCAACAAAAACTGTCTTTGATTGGACGGTAGATATTGATCCCTTTTTAAAAACTCATCTATTGCTTCCAAGCCCAGACTGTGACAGATATTTGAATATAAAGAGGATACATCACATGTACACCAAATAAGATCACGCCCTGCTTTTTCAATTTTAGAGATCTTCGATATAAGGTCTGGGGTATCTTTGATATAAGATTCTAGACCCATAACCGTTTTTTTAAGATAGGTGTCTACATATTCAGATAAATTGCAAGTAAGATTTCCAATACCAGAAATAATAGGTCTCCCTGGTGGACACTTTGGGTCTTTGTGTATTTTCGGAAGATGGTAATAATAAGCCAAATTGGGTGATGTAGGTATCAAATAATCTCTCTCTTTTTTGTTGAGAATCCCTTCTGAAAAGCCTTTATCTATTAGTTTGGTGAGTTTAGCCATATATGTTAATGTGGGGTTAAAGCTCAATTCCCTATAGTAACAAGGATCTAACAGAATTTTATTGGCTTCTGCAATGTAATCTGACATATCTTGTAAAACCACCCCTCCCCCCTTGTCCGCCTGCCTGATGACTATATCTTTGTTATTAGCCAAATTGACAAGAGCCTTGTATTCAAATTTATTCAAATTATGATTATTAATTTCAAGGTTCATAGTTCCAAACTCTTCTAACACTAGATTTTGAAAAAGAGTGATATTGGGACATGTAGTGGGGGGATTGAAATTGGATCTAGGTGCAAGATTAGAGTGTATGTAATCATCGAATAGTGATTCACAAAATTCTTCAGGTTCACAATAAACAATTTCTCTAGTAGGTCTTTCAGGCATGTCATTTGTGATGATGGGAAATTGATTTGTTGACTTTAATTTTTTGTCACAAAAATACCTTTGTAAATTTAACTTTCTAATGAACCTATTGAGGTCAACAAACAACTCAAACATATTGTGTCTGTTGGAGGGACAAAATGAAAGTCCTCTACTTAAAATACAGATTTCCTCATTGGTTAATGTGTGACTAGATAGATTGAAAATACCTTCTTTCATTTTCGCAAGTTTTTGTTTTTTGGTTGATTTTGCTCTACCTCTGCAGCCACGCTTGCGTAGCTTCTCTTTCTTGGGGTTGACACTGGGATGTATTCCTCTCTTATAGGTGTTCTGTCTAATTGTTTCAGGTGCACGGGTAACCTTCTCTGGTTCGACTGAAAAGAATTTTGTTGTTTGTGCATCTGAAAAACCTGAGCGTTTCCAGGTTCAAAAAAATCTTCTCTATTATCTGATCTATGATTGTATGTATGATGAAATCTATTTTGTTCCTCATAATTTCTAGATTCCTTCATTGAATTGCCATTGTGTGACTCTCTATATTCATGGTGAACATTAGGGGATTCAGTTCTCCTTCTATAATTATTGGAGTAAAAATTCCCCATATGATTTTCTGATCCCTTACTTTTCTCCATGTACTCTTTTCTATGGTTATTCCCTGCTTGGTAGTTTTTATGCCAATTGCTCTCATTTTTGAAATTGTAATTCCCTTTAAAGTTTATATTTTTCTTTTTATCTTTAGGTTTTTTGTAATAATTTACCCTTTTCCAGTTGGGGGAATTTACCGCTGACTGGTCTCTCTGATTTATCAGTATGGGATTGCTCTCAATATTGGGCTCTGTTGTTTCATCTTTGTTATCTGTTTGTTGGGTTCTATATATACAACCCTCCAGGTAATCTTTTTCATCTCTTGCTAATTTTTTAACTAACATCAAATATTAATAGGAACACCATAGAATTTCTGGATTTAGTCTTGAGCTGGGATGTGTATGGACGAGTAACCACAAAAACATATTTCAAATCAGTTGACACAAATAGCTATTTAAACTATAAAAGTAATCATTACAGAGCCTGGGTAAAAAATATACCATATAACCAGTTTTCGAGGATCCGCAGAAATTGTACAACTTTAAATAGTTTTGATGATCAGGCAGAGACTTTAAGATCAAGATTTCTAGAAAAGGGATACCCAAGAGACCTGATTGAAGAAGGCTATAGAAAAGCAAGGATTAAAGATAGAGAGGAATTTTTCAAAAAGAAACATGAAGGCATTATAAATATTAATGATACTAGAGGGAAGGAATCCAAAAATACACAGTCCAAATCTAACAATTTAAGATTTATCACCAAATTTAATAGCAACCACAACAAAATTAAACACATTTTGTGCAAACATTGGTATATTTTAAGAAATGATTGCATTCTTAAAAATATTTTAGAAGAGTCCCCCATCTGCACTTTCAAGAGAGCTCCTACTCTAAAAAATAAATTAGCACCGAGCAAGGTGGTAATGAAGAAATATACCAAAGGGAGCAATATAAGAACTATTAAAAATAGTTGGCCAATGGGGAAAAGGGGCTTTTATAGATGCAATCGACCAAACTGTGGTCTTTGTAAATACACTTCAGGGAATAGGATCAAGTTTCAATCTGCTTCCACTAAGGAAGTATTTGAGATAAACTCTAGATTCACTTGTGATTCAAGTTATGTGGTATATCTCCTTGAGTGTCAATGTGGAATTCAGTATATTGGTAGGTCTTCAAGACCCCTAAATAAGAGATGGGGGGAACATAACAGAAATATAAAAAATGGGGT
This sequence comes from Bombina bombina, assembly GCF_027579735.1. Classification (NCBI taxonomy): domain Eukaryota; kingdom Metazoa; phylum Chordata; class Amphibia; order Anura; family Bombinatoridae; genus Bombina; species Bombina bombina. Next base: position 613,930,995 of record NC_069505.1, on the reverse strand, counting down.
GGTCAATCATAGTGTCCCAAGACACAGCAAAAACTGTCATGATGGACAAACAGATTTATTTAACATTTTTCCTTTAGAATATATTGCTCCCAAATGGGGTAGGAATAGGCTGACCTATCTGAGACAGAGAGAGACATTTTGGATTTGGAAGCTTAAGACTCTCCAACCATATGGCCTCAACGAAAATATAGACATGGCTGCTTTTAATTAAGGTATAGGACTTATTAATCAGCAGCTGTAGTTTATGACAATAGCAACAATAGTCATATTATAACTAATTTGATTTATACTATTTGATTCTAGATCATATTCTAGATTAATATATATTTTATGTTAAGTTATTTAATTCTATATTTATAATTTCCAATATTAGTGTTAATTTTCATTATTATTATTGAATATCAACACCTATTTCAGTTTAGTTATAAGAATGTGTACATCTGTCCGATCACAGCGGCTTTAAGATCAGATAATACATGTAGATTTTGAGAAATGAGCTACGACATAAACATTTGTATTGTGATATTGTTTCTATTTATTTTACACATTTTGTAAATGCTTGATCAACTAACTTTAGTAAATTGGTGCCAAAGTGAGTAATATTATAAACACCGGGGAGACATTTAAATAACAATGTACCACTAGGCATTATAACACTTACGATTTGTTTATCTGTCAGTTTAAAACTGACATGAGAGCACATCGGGCCGATGTCAAACATTATACATTTGATAGCGGGCATCGTCACTAGCCAAGCCCCTTAGTGGGAACCTATTACATTAGAGAGAAATTCAACTAAGGCACTGATTGGCTAATGTTCTTTTAGTTGCTCACGCATGCGCCCTGGGTCGGGATAGACGCCGACATTGGGCTATAAAACTTTGCTACTTTGTATCTGTAATTACACCTGAGGAAGCGGTCTGAGGAACCGGGAAACGCGTAGTGTAACATTGTTTTTAATAAATTTCTATTTTTAACTATATCAGTACAAGTAGCACGGTAATTTTTAGCAAATTTTTGCATCCAACATTGGTAGCCATACTTGCATTCATCTGAACATCGAGTTGCAGGCATATCCAAGGGTGCTGCATTGGAGCCCGTTTGTGACCTGAACAAGTGAACCTAGGGGATATCGGTGCTATCAGTGAGCTGGACAGCTGACAAGTGTCCAGGAGGCTTTTGTGGCACTTCTCAAGTGCCCTATATCCTGTGAGTACATTACATTTGTTGCGCTTTATCAAACGATCACACTGATACACACTATTGTGGCACTTTTGTGTTTTTTGTCTTGAACAGCATAATATAGAAGCAGTTCTGATACAATTCAGCTAGCTGGACGGCTGCTAACAGTTCAGAAGGCATTTGTGGCACTTCTCAAGTGCTGGAAATTTTGTAAGTAGTTTTTATTTGGGGGCATGGCCTACTGAATTTAAAACGATACACACCATTTGGCGCCTCTTCTCTCTTTTCTCTTTTTGAACAGAACCTGTGATTGCCAACACCTTTCTGGAATGAGATTGCTGCCTGGAGATTACAAACACCTCTGAGAGTGTGGACTATCTTATTACATTATATCATTATTATTGTTAGAGAGATAGTTTATCCATCATAGTATACTTAATCATATTAAGATACTCTTAACCGAACAAGTTATATATCTATTTGTAGGTTGTTATTATTTTTCTTGTTGTATTATTGTCAATATCAACACCAGTTGTGATAAGTCAAACTTTTCTATGACATTATTGCAGCACATTGCACATAAATACTGGCGGATTATTGCTAGTATTTGGGGGCGCCTCTAATTTTACTTTAATAATTTCTCTACTAATGTTGTTAGAATTCACAACCTTAGGTAAAAATTCAAATGAAGTCCGCAAAACCGCCTTATCCTGATGAAAAATCAGAAAAGGAGATTCACAAGAAAGAGCAGATAGCTCAGACACTCTTCTAGCAGAAGAGATGGCCAAAAGTAACTTCACTTTCCAAGAAAGTAGTTTAATGTCCAAAGAGTGCATAGGCGCAAACGGAGGAGCCTGTAACGCCTTTAAAACCAAATTAAGACTCCAAGGAGGAGAAATTGATTTAATGACGGGCTTAATAAGAACTAAAGCCTGTACAAAACAGTGAATATCAAGAAGTTTAGCAATCTTTCTGTGAAATAAAACTGAAAGAGCAGAGATTTGTCCCTTCAAGGAACTTGCAGACAAACCCCTATCCAAACCATCCTGGAGAAACTGTAAAATTCTAGGAATTCTAAAAGAATGCCAAAAGAGTTTATGAGAAGAACACCATGAAATGTAAATCTTCCAAACTCGAAAATAAATCTTCCTAGAGACAGATTTACGAGCTTGTAACATAGTATTAATTACTGAGTCAGAGAAACCTCTATGACTTAATACTAAGCGTTCAATTTCCATATCTTCAAATTTAATGATTTGAGATCCTGATGGAAAAACGGACCTTGAGACAGTAGGTCCGGCCTTAACGGAAGTGGCCAAGGTTGGCAACTGGATATCCGAACAAGATCCACATACCAAAACCGATGGGGCCATGCTGGAGCCACCAGCAACACAAACGATTGTTCCATGATGATCTTGGAGATCACTCTCGGAAGAAGAACTAGAGGCGGGAAGATATAAGCAGGTTGATAACACCAAGGAAGTGTCAGCGCATCCACTGCTTCCGCCTGAGAATCCCTGGACCTGGACAGGTATCTGGGAAGTTTCTTGTTTAGATGAGAGGCCATCAGATCTATTTCTGGAAGACCCCATATCTGAACAATCTGAGAAAACACATCCGGATGGAGAGACCACTCCCCTGGATGTAAAGTCTGACGGCTGAGATAATCTGCCTCCCAATTGTCTACACCTGGGATATGAACCGCAGAAATTAGACAAGAGCTGGATTCCGCCCAAACAAGTATCCGAGATACTTCTCTCATAGCTAGGGGACTGTGAGTCCTACCCTGATGATTGACATATGCCACCGTTGTGATATTGTCTGTCTAAAAACAAATGAACGGTTCTCTCTTCAACAGAGGCCAAAACTGAAGAGCTCTGAGAATTGCACGGAGTTCTAAAATATTGATTGGTAATCTTGCCTCTTGAGATTTCCAAACTCCTTGTGCTGTCAGAGATCCCCAGACAGCTCCCCAACCTGAAAGACTCGCATCTGTTGTGATCACAGTCCAGGTTGGCCGAACAAAAGAGGCCCCTTGAACTAAACGCTGGTGATTTAACCACCACGTCAGAGAGTGTCGAACATTGGGTTTTAAGGATATTAATTGTGATATCTTTGTATAATCCCGGGAACCATTGATTCAGCATGCAAAGCTGGTCTCATGTGAAAATGAGCAAAAGGAATTGCGTCCGATGCTGCAGTCATGAGGCCTAAAACTTCCATGCACATAGCCACTGAAGGGAATGACTGAGACTGAAGGTGCCGACATGCTGCAACCAATTTCAAACGTCTCTTGTCTGTTAGAGACAGAGTCATGGACACTGAATCTTTCTGGAAAAAGGCAACCCTTGTTTGAGGAATCAAAAAACTTTTTGGTAAATTGATCCTCCAACCATGTTTTCGAAGAAACAACAAAAGTTGATTAGTGTGAGATTCTGCAGAACATAAAGACTGAGCTAGTACCAAGATATCATCCAAATAAGGAAACACCACAATACCCTGTTCTCTGATTACAGAGAGTAGGGCACCCAGAACCTTTGAAAAGATTCTTGGAGCTGCTGCTAGGCCAAATTAAAGAGCAACAAATTGGTAATGCTTGTCTAGAAAAGAGAATCTCAGGAACTGATAATGTTCTGGATGAATCAGAATATGAAGGTAAGCATCCTGCAAGTCTATTGTAGACATATAATGTCCTTGCTGAACAAAAGGCAGAATAGTCCTTATAGTTACCATTTTGAAAGTTGGTACTCTTACATAACGATTCAAAATTTTCAGATCCAGAACTAGTCTGAATGAATTTTCTTTCTTTGGGACAATGAATAGATTCGAATAAAACCCCAGGCCTTGTTCCTGAAAAGGAACCGGCATGATTACCCCTGAAAACTCCAGATCTAAAACACACTTCAGGAAAGCCTGAGCTTTTACTGAATTCACTGGGATACATGAGAGAAAAAAATCTCCTCACAGGAGGTCTTACTCTGAATCCAATTCAGTACCCCTGAGAGACAATGCTCTGAATCCATTGATTTTGGACAGAATTTATCCAAACATCCTTGAAAAACCTTAATCTGCCCCCTACCAGCTGTGCTGGAATGAGGGCCGCACCTTCATGCGGACTTAGGGGCTGACTTTGGTTTCTTGAAAGGCTTGGATTTATTCCAATTTGAGGAAGGCTTCCAATTGGAAATAGATTCCTTCGGGGAAGGATTAGGTTTTTGATTCTTATTTTGACGAAAGGAACGAAAACAATTAGAAGCCTTAGATTTACCCTTAGGTTTTTTATCCTGAGGCAAAAAACTCCTTTCCCCCCAGTAACAGTTGAAATAATAGAATCCAACTGAGAACCAAATAAATTATTACCTTGGAAAGAAAGAGATAATAATCTAGACTTAGATGTCATATCAGCATTCCAAGATTTAAGCCACAAAGCTCTTCTAGCTAAAATAGCTAAAGACATGGATCTAACATCAATTTTGATAATATCAAAAATGGCATCACAAATAAAATGATTAGCATGTTGCAGTAAGCGAACAATGCTAGATATGTCAGAATCCAATTCTTGTTGCGCTAAATTCTCCAACCAAAAAGTTGAAGCAGCTGCAACATCAGCCAAAGTAATTGCAGGCCTAAGAAGATGACCTGGATATAAATAGGCTTTCCTTAGATAAGATTCAAGCTTCCTATCTAAAGGATTTTTAAAGGAAGTACTATCTTCCATAGGAATAGTGGCTCGTTTAGCACGAGTAGAAATAGCCCCATCAACTTTGGGGATCTTTTCCCAAAACTCTATTACAACCGCTGGTAAAGGATACAATTTTTAAAACCTTGCAGAAGGATTAAAAGAAGTACCTGGCTTATTCCATTCCTTAGAAATCATGTCAGAAATTGGAAAAACCCCTGGAGTAACCACAGTAGGTTTAAAAACAGCATTTAAACGTTTACTGGTTTTAATATCAAGAGGACTAGCTTCCTCAATATCCAAAGTAATTAAAACTTCTTTTAACAAAGAATGCATATACTCTATTTTAAATAAATAAGTAGATTTGTCAGTGTCAATGTCTGAGGAAGGATCTTCTGAATCAGATAGATCCTCATCAGAAGTGGATAATTCATTATGTTGTCGGTCATTTGAAATTTCATCAACTTTATGAGAAATTTTAAAAGACCTCTTACGCTTATTAGAAGGTGGAAATGCAGACAAAGCCTTCTGAATAGAATCAGTAACAAATTCTTTAAAATTCACAGGTATATCCTGTACATTAGAAGTTGAAGGAACTGCAACCGGTAATGTACTATTACAGATGGACACTCTATCTGCATGTAAAAGTTTATCATGACAACTAATACAAATGACATTAGGAGATATAATCTCCACAATTTTACAACAAATGCACTTAGCTTTGGTAGAACTGATGTCAGGTAGCAAAGTTCCAGCAGATACTTCTGAGGCAGGATCAGGTTGAGACATCTTGCAGAATGTAAAAGATAAAACAACATATAAAGCAAAATGATCAATTTCCTTATATGACAGTTTCAGGAATAGGAAAAAATTCAAATAGCATAGCCCTCTGATTTAGAAAAAAGCAAGAGGCAAAAGCAATGGGGCAATAAATAATGAAAAAAGTTTGGCGCCAAATATGACGCACAACGTAACTAGACATTTTTTACAATACATATAGTTAGAACTTTATATAAATGTATAAAGTGCCAAACCATAGCTGAGGTGTCTTAAGAAATAAAAACATACTTACCAAAGACACCCATCCACATATAGCAGATAGCCAAACCAGTTCTGAAACAGTTATCAGTAGAGGCAATGGTATATGAGAGTATATTGTCAATCTGAAAAGGGAGGTAGGAGATGAATCTCTACGACCGATAACAGAGAACCTATGAAATAGACCCCCGTTAGGGAAATCACTGCATTCAATAGGTGATACTCTCCACGTCCCTCTGACATTCGCTATACTCTGAGAGGAATCGGCTTCAAAATGCTGATAAGCGCATGTCAACATAGAAATCTTAGCACAAACTTACTTCACCACCTCCATAGGAGGCAATGTTTGTAAAACTGAATTGTGGGTGTGGTGAGGGGTGTATTTATAGGCATTTTGAGGTTTGGGAAACTTTGCCGCTCCTGGTAGGATTGTATATCCCATATGTCACTAGCTCATGGACTCTTGCCAATTACATGAAATAAATTGTTATTGTTTAAAAAGATAGATAATCCCTTCATTACCCATTCCCCAGTTTTGCATAACCAACACTGTTATATTAATATACTTTTTACCTCTGTGATTACCTTGTATCTAAGCCTCTGCAGACTGCCCCCTTATTTTAGTTCTTTTGACACACTTGCATTTTAGTCAATCAGTGCTGACTTGTCGGTAACTCCACATGCATGTGCACAATGTTATCTATATGGCACACATGAACTAACACCCTCTAGTTGTGAACAACTGTCAAATGCATTCAGATAAGAGACGGCCTTCAAGAAATTAGCACACTACCTACCTAGGTTTAGCTTTCAATTAAGAATACCAAGAGAACAAAGCAAAATTGACAAAAAAGTAAATTGGAAAGTTGTTTAAAATGACATGCCCTATCTGAATCATGAAAGTTTATTTTTGACTAGACTGTTCCTTTAAACCTTAAACCACAACCCCCACATAGCAAAGTACATAAATAAACTATTTACCCCTAAAACACCATCCCTCCACATCTCAAACTATCTAAATAAACTATTAAGCCCTAAACCGCCATCCCCCACATTAAAGTAATAAACTAATAACTAAACCCCCTAACCTAATACCCCCTAACTTAACCCCAATTAAAATATCCATACATTACATGAAAACTATACTAACTAGCTTAAAAAAAAAAAACTTACCTGTAAAATTAAATTAAAACCTAAGCTTACCCTAAAAAAACATTAGTTAAAAAAAAAATACATTTAAAAAAAATTAAAAACCTACATTAACAAAAAAAAACCCTACCCTTTACAAAAACTAAAAAAGCTAACATTTACACACAAAAAACTACCAATACAAAAAATGACAAAACCTAACCTTACAAAAAATAACAAATGAAATTTACAAAAATAATACAAATTATTCCTATTTAAAACTCCTAAAAAAAAAAAACACGCCAAAAAAAAATAATTCTACAAATAAACTACAAATAGCCCTTTTGTAGGGCATTTCCCTAAAGCTAACAACTCTTTTGCATAAATTTATAGTACATCTACACCCTAATAGTACAAACCCAACCCCCCAAAATAAAAAATCCTGACTAAAAAAAAACTAAACTACTCATTGCCCAAAAAAGGGCATTTGGATGGGCATTATATATGCGGTGTCGCCCGCAAAAGCCGACTATGCCGGTTTTTAGTCCGGTATGGCTATCACATTGACAGTGCCGCCCACGTATATTTCACCCATTGCCCGCTAATTTTACTCCCATAAACTAACATATAACCCATAAACTAACATATAACCGCGTCACAAATCGGTATCACATATTCAGCGCAAGGACTTAAGCAGCGAAAATGGAGAAATCTTACTCCATTTTCACCTCGCCACACATAGGCAGGCGCAGGAAGCCTTGCATTGAATATCACCTAGATGACGAGTTTTGCGCTAAACAGGGTGCGAACATAACACCAAAAAACTTGCATTATCGCACTCTCAATAGTGCTGCCATTACGAATTACTGAAAAGCCTCCTTGTGCTGTGCGTTATGGTGCGTTAAGCTCCATACCGCACAAAATCCAAGGGATGAGTTTACGTGCTCGTGTACGCTTTCCCCCGTAGACATCAATGGGGAGAAAGTGTTAGGAAAAAAACTAACACCTGTGATCACGGAATGGAGATCGCCATAATGCATCCCCATTGATGTCTATGGGGAAAATAAAGTTACGTTTAAACCTAACACCCTAACATAAACCCCTAGTCTAAACACCCCTAATCTGCCCCTCCCCTACATTGCCAACACTAATAAAAGTTATTAACCCATATTCCGCCGCTCCTCGTCATTGCCAACACTAATAAAAGTTATTAACCCCTAATCCGCTGCTCCCCAACATCGCTGACACCTAAATAAACCTATTTACCCCTAAACTGTTGACCCCCCACATCGCCAACACTATAATAAAGTATTAACCCCTAACCTCCAACCCCCCACATCGTACCTACTAAACTAAACCTATTAACCAATAAACTGCCGCCCCCCCTTAATTGAACAGCCAATAGGATTTCAGAAGCTCTCATCCTATTGGCTGATTTGAATTTGAAGAATCAAATCAGCCAATAGGAATGCAAGGTACGCCCCTTTGAAACGGGTACCTTGCATTCATTTTCAGTGTACGGCAGTGATCATATGAAGAGGATGCTCCAAGCAGGATATCATCACCCTCCAGGATAGCTCCGCGCCGCCGGGATGAAGATAGAAGACATCCCCGAGATGGATGAAGGTGTTTTCGCCTGGATGAAGACTTTTCGCCGCCTGGATGAAAATTGACAAAAAAGTAAATTGGAAAGTTGTTTAAAATGACATGCCCTATCTGAATCATGAAAGTTTATTTTTGATTAGACTGTCCCTTTAAACCTTAAACCACAACCCCCACATAGCAAAGTACATAAATAAACTATTTACCCCTAAAACACCATCCCTCCACATCGCAAACTATCTAAATAAACTATTAAGCCCTAAACCACCATCCCCCACATTAAAGTAATAAACTAATAACTAAACCCCCTAACCTAATACCCCCTAACTTAACCCCAATTAAAATATCCATACATTAAATGAAAACTATACTAACTTGCTTAAAAAAATAAAACTTACCTGTAAAATTAAATTAAAACCTAAGCTTAACCTAAAAAAATCATTACTTAAAAAAAAATACATTTAAAAAAAATTAAAAACCTACATTAACAAAAAAAAAACCCTACCCTTAACAAAAAAAAAAGCTAACATTTACACACAAAAAAACTACCAATACAAAAAATAACAAAACCTAACCTTACAAAAAATAACAAATTAAATTTACAAAAATAATACAAATTATTCCTATTTAAAACCCCTTAAAAAAAAACACGCCAAAATAAAAAAAAAAATCTACAAATAAACTACAAATAGCCCTTTTGTAGGGCATTTCCCTAAAACTAACAGCTCTTTTGCATAAATTTATAGTACATCTACACCCTAATAGTACAAACCCAACCCCCCAAAATAAAAAATCCTGACTAAAAAAAAACTAAACTACTCTTTGCCCAAAATAGGGCATTTGGATGGGCATTACATATGCGGTGTCGCCCGCAAAAGCCGGCTATGCCGGTTTTTAGTCCAGTATGGCTATCACATTAACGGCGCCGCCCACGTATATTTCACCCATCATCCGCTAATTTTACTCCCATAAACTAACATATAACCGCGTTGCAAATCGGTATCACATATTCAGCACAAGGACATAAGCAGCGAAAATGGAGAAATCGTACTCCATTTTCACCTCGCCACACATAGGCAGGCGCAGCAAGCCTTGCATTGAATATCACCTAGTTGACGAGTTTTGCGCTAAACAGGGTGCGAACATAACGCCAAAAAACTTGCGTTATTGCACTCTCAATAGTGCTGCCATTATAAGTTACTGAAAAACCTCCTTATGCTGTGCGTTATGGTGCGTTAAGCTCCATACCGCACAAAATCCAAGGGGTGAGTTTACGTGCTCGTGTACTCTTTCCCCCGTAGACATCAATGGGGAGAAAGTGTTAGGAAAAAAACTAACACCTGCGATCACGGAATGGAGATCGCCATAACGTAACCCCATTGATGTCTATGGGGAAAAGAAAGTTACGTTTAAACCTAACACCCTAACATAAACCCCTAGTCTAAACACCCCTAATCTGCCCCTCCCCTACATCGCCAACACTAATAAAAGTTATTAACCCCTATTCCACCACTCCCCATCATTTCCGACACTAATAAAAGTTATTAACCCCTAATCCGCTGCTCCCCAACATCGCTGACACCTAAATAAACCTATTAACCCCTAAACCGCTGGCCCCCCACATCGCCAACACTATAAAAAAGTATTAACCCCTAACCTCCAACCCCCCACATACCTACTAAACTAAGCCTAATAACCAATAAACTAATGTCCCCCCCTTAATTGAATAGCCAATAGGATTTCTGAAGCTCTCATCCTATTGGCTGATTTAAACAGCCAATAGGATATTAGAAGCTCTCATCCTATTGGCTGATTTGAATTTGAAGAATCAAATCAGCCAATAGGAATGCAAGGTACAGCCCTTTGAAACGGGTACCTTGCATTCATTTTCAGTGTACGGCAGTGATCATATGAAGATGATGCTCCAAGCAGGATATCATCACCCTCCAGGATAGCTCCGCGCCGCTGGGATGAATATAGAAGACGTCCCCGAGATGGATGAAGGTGTCGTCACCTGGATGAAGACTTTTCACCGCCTGGATGAAGATGGATGTCTAGACTCCAGGAACCGTGAGTAGATTTTATGGGGTTAGTGTTAGTTTTTTTTTGGGGGGGTGTTTTTTTTTTTTTAGATTAGGTATGGGCACTTGTAAAAGAGCTGAATGTCCTTTTAAGGGCAGTAAAAGAGCTGAATTCCCTTTTAAGGACAATGGCCATACAAATGCCCCTTTAGTAGCAATAGGTAGTTTAGTTTTTTTTAGTGTTAGTCTTTTTTACTTTGGGGGGTTTGGTGGGTGGGGGGTTTTATTGTTAGGGGGGGACATAGTATTTTTTAAATGTAAAAGAGCTGTTTAACTTAGGGCAATGCCCTACAAAAGGCCCTTCTAATGGCTATTAGTAGTTTAGTTTAGATTAGGGGGTGTTTTATTTTGGGGGGCTTTTTTATTTTCAAAGGGATTAGGTTTAATTTTTTTTTTTTGATAATTTGGTTTCTTTTTTTCAGTAATGTTAGACTTTTTTATTTTTTGTAATTTTAGATTAATTTAAACTTAGTTTTTATTATTTTTAAAGTAATGTAGTAATGTAAAGTTAGTTTTTTTATTTTAATTGTAATTTAGTATTTTTTAATTTGAGGTAATTGGGGTTAATTTAGGGGGTGTTAGGTTAAGGGGCTTAGTCATTAAATTAGTTATTTGTGTTGTGGGTGGTTGGCGGTTTAGGAGTTAATAGATTCATTATGTTTCTTTCATGTAATTGGCAAGAGTCCATGAGCTAGTGACGTATGGGATATACAATCCTACCAGGAGGGGCAAAGTTTCCCAAACCTCAAAATGCCTATAAATACACCCTTCACCACACCCACAATTCAGTTTTACAAACTTTGCCTCCTAAGGAGGTGGTGAAGTAAGTTTGTACTAAGATTTCTACGTTGACATGCGCTTCTCAGCATTTTGAAGCCTGATTCCTCTCAGAGTACAGCGAATGTCAGATGGACGTGGAGAGTATTACTTATTGAATGCAGTGATTTCCCTAACGGGGGTCTATTTTATAGGTTCTCTGTTATCGGTTGTAGAGATTCATCACCTACCTCCCTTTTCAGATCGACGATATACTCTCATATACCATTACCTCTACTGATAACTGTTTCAGTACTGGTTTGGCTATCTGCTATATGTGGATGGGTGTCTTTGGTAAGTATGTTTTTATTTATTAAGACACATCAACTATGGTTTGGCACTTTATGCATTTATATAAAGTTCTAAATACATGTATTGTACTTATATTTGCCAAAAGTCAGGTTGATGTATTTCCTTTTGCAGATTGTCAGTTTCATATTCTGGGGTTTAGTCTTTTTTTCAATTGACTACTTGTTTTAATTTGCGGACTGTCTTAGGCTCGCGGGTGCGCTAAATGCTACACTTTATTGTGTCATTCTTGGCGCGATAATTTTTTGGCGCAAAAAGCACGTCCGTTGACGCAAGTTCGTAATTTCCGGCATCTTAGTTGACGCAGGGGTTCACACAGGGTTGAGTCCTTAGTGATGCGAGTGTGTCATTTCCGGACATGGTAGGCGCCAAAAAAATTTCTAGTTAAGTTGTGCGTCATACTTGGCGCCAAACTTTTTTCATTATTTATTGCCCCATTGCTTTTGCCTCTTGCTTTTTTCTAAATCAGAGGGCTATGCTATTTGAATTTTTTCCTATTCCTGAAACTGTCATATAAGGAAATTGATCATTTTGCTTTATATGTTGTTTTATCTTTTACATTCTGCAAGATGTCTCAACCTGATCCTGCCTCAGAAGTATCTGCTGGAACTTTGCTACCTGACATCGGTTCTACCAAAGCTAAGTGCATTTGTTGTAAAATTGTGGAGATTATATCTCCTAATGTCATTTGTATTAGTTGTCATGATAAACTTTTACATGCAGATAGAGTGTCCATCTGTATTAGTACATTACCAGTTGCAGTTCCTTCAACTTTTAATATACAGGATATACCTGTGAATTTTAAAGAATTTGTTACTGATTCTATTCAGAAGGCTTTGTCTGCATTTCCACCTTCTAATAAGCGTAAGAGGTCTTTTAAAATTTCTCATAAAGTTGATGAAATTTCAAATGACCGACAACATAATGAATTATCCACTTCTGATGAGGATCTATCTGATTCAGAAGATCCTTCCTCAGACATTGACACTGACAAATCTACTTATTTATTTAAAATAGAGTATATGCGTTCTTTGTTAAAAGAAGTGTTAATTACTTTGGATATTGAGGAAGCTAGTCCTCTTGATATTAAAACCAGTAAATGTTTAAATACTGTTTTTAAACCTACTGTGGTTACTCCAGAGGTTTTTCCGATTCCTGATGCTATTTCTGACATGATTTCTAAGGAATGGAATAAGCCAGGTACTCATTTTAATCCTTCTGCAAGGTTTAAAAAATTGTATCCTTTACCAGCGGTTGCAATAGAGTTTTGGGAAAAGATCCCCAAAGTTGATGGGGCTATTTCTACTCTTGCTAAACAAACTCCTATTCGTATGGAAGATAGTACTTCCTTTAAAAATCCTTTAGATAGGAAGCTTGCATCTTATCTAAGAAAAGCCTGTTTATATTCAGGTCATCTTCTTAGGCCTGCAATTACTTTGGCTGATGTTTGAGCTGCTTCAACTTTTTGGTTGGAGAATTTAGCGCAACAAGAATTGGATTCTGACATATCTAGCATTGTTCGCTTACTGCAACATGCTAATCATTTTATTTGTGATGCCATTTTTGATATTATCAAAATTGATGTTAGATCCATGTCTTTAGCTATTTTAGCTAGAAGAGCTTTGTGGCTTAAATCTTGGAATGCTGATATGACATCTAAGTCTAGATTATTATCTCTTTCTTTCCAAGGTAATAATTTATTTGGTTCTCAGTTGGATTCTATTATTTCAACTCTTACTTTCGTTCCTTTCGTCAAAATAAGGAACAAAAACCTAATCCTTCCCCCAAGGAATCTGTTTCCAATTGGAAGCCTTCCTCAAATTGGAATAAATCCAAGCCTTTCAAGAAACCAAAGTCAGCCCCTAAGTCTGCATGAAGGTGCGGCCCTCATTCCAGAACAGCTGGTAGGGGGCAGATTATGGTTTTTCAAGGATGTTTGGATAAATTCTGTCCAAAATCAATGGATTCAGAGCATTGTCTCTTAGGGGTACCGAATTGGATTCAGAGTAAGACCTCCTGTGAGGAGATTTTTTTTTCTCTCACGCATCCCAGTTAATCCAGTAAAAGCTCAGGCTTTCCTGAAGTGTGTTTCATATCTGGAGTTTTAAGGGGTAATCATGCCGGTTCCTTTTCAGGAACAAGGCCTGGGTTTTATTCAATTCTATTCGTTGTCCCAAAGAAAGAAAATTAATTCAGACCAGTTCAGGATCTGAAAATTTTGAATCGTTATGTAAGAGTACCAACTTTCAAGATTGTAGCTATAAGGACTATTCTGCCTTTTGTTCAGCAAGGACATTATATGTCTACAATAGACTTGCAGGATGCTTACCTTCCTATTCCGATTCATCCTGAACATTATCAGTTCCTGAGATTCTCTTTTTAGACAAGCATTACCAATTTGTTGCTCTTCCATTTGGCCTAGCAACAGCTCCAAGAATCTTTTCAAAGGTTCTAGGTGCCCTACTCTCTGTAATCAGAGAACAGGGTATTTAAGTGTTTCCTTATTTGGATGATATCTTGGTACTAACTAACCGCTAGATTTGGAGTTTTGCATTAGAAGGGGTGCGTTAGCTACGCATGCTTTTTTCCCCCCACACCTTTTAAATACCGCTGGTATTTAGAGTTCACAGAAGGGCTGCGTTAAGCTCCAAAAAGGGAGCGTAGAGCATAATTTACCGCCACTGCAACTCTAAATACCAGCGGTGCTTACGGACGCGGCCAGCTTCAAAAACGTGCTCGTGCACGATTCCCCCATAGGAAACAATGGGGCAGTTTGAGCTGAAAAAAAACCTAACACCTGCAAAAAAGCAGCGTTCAGCTCCTAACGTAGCCCCATTGTTTCCTATGGGGAAACACTTCCTAAGTCTGCACCTAACACCCTAACATGAAGCCCGAGTCTAAACACCCCTAACCTTACACTTATTAACCCCTAATCTGCCGCCCCCGCTATCGCTGACCCCTGCATATTATTATTAACCCCTAATCTGCCTCTCCGTACACCGCCGCAACCTATATTATCCCTATGTACCCCTAATCTGCTGCCCCTAACATCGCCGACCCCTATATTACATTTATTACCCCCTAATCTGCCCCCCCCCCAACGTCGCCGCCACCTACCTACAATAATTAACCCCTAATCTGCCGACCGGACCTCACCGCTACTATAATAAATGTATTAACCCCTAATCCGCCTCACTCCCGCCTCAATAACCCTATAAAAAATAGTATTAACCCCTAATCTGCCCTCCCTAACATTACTGACACCTAACTTCAAGTATTAACCCCTAATCTGCCGACCGGACCTCACCGCTACTCTATTAAATTTATTAACCCCTAAAGCTAAGTCTAACCCTAACCCTAACACCCCCTAAGTTAAATATAATTTTTATCTAACTAAATAAATTCAATCTTATTAAATAAATTATTCCTATTTAAAGCTAAATACTTACCTGTAAAATAAACCCTAATATAGCTACAATATAAATTATAATTACATTGTAGCTATTTTAGGATTAATATTTATTTTACAGGCAACTTTGTAATTATTTTAACCAGGTACAATAGCTATTAAATAGTTAATAACTATTTAATAGCTACCTACTTAAAATAATTACAAAATTACCTGTAAAATAAATCCTAACCTAAGTTACAATTAAACCTAACACTACACTATCAATAAATTAATTAAATAAAATACCTACAATTATCTACAATAAAATAAACTAATTAAAGTACAAAAAAATAAAAAAAGAACTGTTACAAAAAATAAAAAAATAATTTACAAACATTAGAAAAATATTACAACAATTTTAAGCTAATTACACCTACTCTAAGCCCCCTAATAAAATAACAAAGCCCCCCAAAATAAAAAAATGCCCTACCCTATTCTAAAATTAAAATTGAAAAGCTCTTTTACCTTACTAGCCCTTAAAAGGGCCTTTTGCGGGGCATGCCCCAAAGAAAACAGCTCTTTTGCCTGTAAAAAAAAACATACAATACCCCCCCTCAACATTACAACCCACCACCCACATACCCCTAATCTAACCCAAAGCCCCCTTAAATAAACCTAACACTAAGCCCCTGAAGATCTCCCTACCTTATCTTCACCACGCCGGGTATCACCGATCCGTCTAGGCTCCGAAGTCTTCATCCAAGCCCAAGCGGGGGCTGAAGATGTTCATGATCCGGCTGAAGTCTTGGCCCAAGCGGGGGCTGAAGAAGTCCATGATCCGGCTGAAGTCTTGGCCCAAGCGGGGGCTGAAGAAGTCCATGATCCGGCTGAAGTCTTGGCCCAAGCGGGGGCTGAAGAAGTCCATGATCCGGCTGAAGTCTTCTATCAAGCGGCATCTTCAATCTTCTTTCTTCCGGATCCATCTTCATCCCGCCAACGCGGAACATCCATCCTGGCCGACGAACTCCCGACGAATGACGGTTCCTTTAAGGGACGTCATCCAAGATGGCGTCTCTCGAATTCCGATTGGCTGATAGGATTCTATCAGCCAATCGGAATTAAAGTAGGAAAAATCTGATTGGCTGATTGAACCAGCCAATCAGATTAAAGTTCAATCCGATTGGCTGATCCAATCAGCCAATCAGATTGAGCTTGCATTCTATTGGCTGTTCCGATCAGCCAATAGAATGTGAGCTCAATCTGATTGGCTGATTGGATCAGCCAATCGGATTGAACTTTAATCTGATTGGCTGATTCAATCAGCCAATCAGATTTTTCCTACCTTAATTCCGATTGGCTGATAGAATCCTATCAGCCAATCGGAATTCGAGGGACGCCATCTTGGATGACGTCCCTTAAAGGAACCGTCATTCATCGGGAGTTCGTCGGCCAGGATGAATGTTCCGCGTCGGCGGGATGAAGATGGATCCGGAAGAAAGAAGATTGAAGATTCCGCTTGATAGAAGACTTCAGCCGGATCATGGACTTCTTCAGCCCCGGCTTGGGCCAAGACTTCAGCCGAATCATGGACTTCTTCAGCCCCCGCTTGGGCCAAGACTTCAGCCGGATCATGGACATCTTCAGCCCCCGCTTGGGCTTGGATGAAGACTTCGGAGTCTGGACGGATCGGTGATACCCGGCGTGGTGAAGATAAGGTAGGGAGATCTTCAGGGGCTTAGTGTTAGGTTTATTTAAGGGGGGTTTGGGTTAGATTAGGGGTATGTGGGTTGTAATGTTGGGGGGTATTCTATGTTTTTTTTTTACAGGCAAAAGAGCTGTTTTCTTTGGGGCATGCCCCACAAAAGGCCCTTTTAAGGGCTGGTAAGGTAAAATAGCTTTTCAATTTTAATTTTAGAATAGGGTAGGGCATTTTTTTATTTTGGGGGGCTTTGTTATTTTATTAGGGGGCTTAGAGTAGGTGTAATTTGCTTAAAATTGTTGTAATATTTTTCTAATGTTTATAAATTATTTTTTTATTTTTTGTAACTTAGTTCTTTTTTATTTTTTGTACTTTAGTTAGTTTATTTAATTGTAGATAATTGTAGGTATTTTATTTAATTAATTTATTGATAGTGTAGTGTTAGGTTTAATTGTAACTTAGGTTAGGATTTATTTTACAGGTAATTTTGTAATTATTTTAAGTAGGTAGCTATTAAATAGTTATTAACTATTTAATAGCTATTGTACCTGGTTAAAATAATTACAAAGTTGCCTGTAAAATAAATATTAATCCTAAAATAGCTACAATGTAATTATAATTTATATTGTAGCTATATTAGGGTTTATTTTACAGGTAAGTATTTAGCTTTAAATAGGAATAATTTATTTAATAAGATTGAATTTATTTCATTAGATAAAAATTATATTTAACTTAGGGGGGTGTTAGGGTTAGGGTTAGACTTAGCTTTAGGGGTTAATAAATTTAATAGAGTAGCGGTGAGGTCCGGTCGGCAGATTAGGGGTTAATACTTGAAGTTAGGTGTCGGTGATGTTAGGGAGGGCAGATTAGGGGTTAATACTATTTTTTTATAGGGTTATTGAGGCTGGAGTGAGGAGGATTAGGGGTTAATACATTTATTATAGTAGCGGTGAGGTCCGGTCGGCAGATTAGGGGTTAATTATTGTAGGTAGGTGGCGGCGACGTTAGGGGGGGCAGATTAGGGGTTAATAAATATAATATAGGGGTTGGCGGTGTTAGGGGCAGCAGATTAAGGGGTACATAGGGATAATGTAGGTGGCGGCGGTGTGCGGTTGGCAGATTAGGGGTTAAAAAAATTATTATAGTAGCAGCGATGTGGGGGACCTCGGTTTAGGGGTACATAGGTAGTTTATGGGTGTTAGTGTACTTTAGAACACAGTAGTTAAGAGCTTTATGAACCGGCGTTAGCCCAGAAAGCTCTTAACTCCTGGCTTTTTTCTGCGGCTGGAGTCTTGTCGTTAGATTTCTAACGCTCACTTCAGCCAAGACTCTAAATACTGGCGTTAGAAAGATCCCATTGAAAAGATAGGATACGCAATTGGCGTAGGGGGATCTGCGGTATGGAAAAGTCGCGGCTGGAAAGTGAGTGTTAGACCTTTACCTACACGACTCTAAATACCAGCGGTAGCCCAAAACCAGCGTTAGGAGCCTCTAACGCTGGTTTTGACGGCTAACGCAGAACTCTAAATCTAGGCGTAAGTCTTTACATTTTGCAGAATCTCACACAAATCAACTTGTGTTGTTTCTTCGATAACATGGTTGGAGGATCAATTTACCAAAAAGTTTTTTGATTCCTCAGACAAGGGTCACTTTTTTAGGTTTCCAGATAGATTCAGTTTCCATGACTCTGTCTCTAACAGACAAAAGACGTTTGAAATTGGTTGCAGCATGTCGGCACCTTCAGTCTCAGTCATTCCCTTCAGTGGCTATGTGCATGGAAGTTTTAGGCCTCATGACTGCAGCATCGGACGTGATTCCTTTTGCTCATTTTCACATGAGACCTCTCCAGTTTTGCATGCTGAATCAATGGTGCCTGGATTATACAAAGATATCATAATTAATATCCTTAAATCCCAAAGTTCGACTCTCTCACGTGGTAGTTAAATCACCAGCATTTAGTTCAAGGGGCCTCTTTTGTTTGGCCAACCTGGACTGTGATTACAACAGATGCGAGTCTTTCAGGTTGGGGAGCTGTCTGGGGATCTCTGACAGCACAAGGAGTTTGGAAATCTCAAGAGGCGAGATTACCAATCAATATTTTAGAACTCCGTGCAATTCTTAGAGCTCTTCAGTTTTGGCCTCTGTTGAAGAGAGAACCGTTTATTTGTTTTCAGACAGACAATATCATGACGGTGGCATATGTCAATCATCAGGGTGGGACTCACAGTCCCCAAGCTATGAAAGAAGTATCTCGGATACTTGTTTGGGCGGAATCCAGCTCTTGTCTAATTTCTGCGGTTCATATCCCAGGTGTAGACAATTGGGAGGCGGATTATCTCAGCCATCAGACTTTACATCCAGGGGAGTTGTCTCTCCATCCGGATGTGTTTTCTCAGATTGTTCAGATATGGGGTCTTCCAGAAATAGATCTGATGGCCTCTCATCTAAACAAGAAACTTCCCAGATACCTGTCCAGGTCCAGGGATTCACAGGCGGAAGCAGTGGATGCGCTGACACTTCCTTGGTGTTATCAACCTGCTTATATCTTTCCGCCTCTACTTCTTCTTCCGAGAGTGATCTCCAAGATCATCATGGAACAATCGTTTGTGTTGCTGGTGGCTCCAGCATGGCCCCACAGGTTTTGGTATGTGGATCTTGTTCCGATGTCCAGTTGCCAACCTTGGCCACTTCCGTTTATTCCGGACCTACTGTCTCAAGGTCCGTTTTTCCATCAGGATCTCAAATCATTAAATTTGAAGGTATGAAAATTGAACGCTTAGTATTAAGTCAGAGAGGTTTCCCTGACTCAGTAATTAATACTATGTTACAAGCTCGTAAATCTGTCTCTAGGAAGATTTATTTTCAAGTTTGGAAGATTTACATTTCATGGTGTTCTTCTCATAAATTCTCTTGGCATTCTTTTAGAATTCCTTGAATTTTACAGTTTCTCCAGGATGGTTTGGATAGGGGTTTGTCTGCAAGTTCCTTGAATGGACAAATCTCTGCTCTTTCAGTTTTATTTCACAGAAAGATTACTAAACTTCCTGATATTCACTGTTTTGTACAGGCTTTAGTTCGTATTAAGCCCGTCATTAAATCAATTTCTCCTCCTTGGAGTCTTAATTTGGTTTTGAAGGTGTTACAGGCTCCTCCGTTTGAGCCTATGCACTCTTTGGACATTAAACTACTTTTTTTGGAAAGTGTTGTTCCTTTTGGCCATCTCTTCTGCTAGAAGAGTGTCTGAGCTATCTGCTCTTTCTTGTGAATCTCCTTTTCTGATTTTTCATCAGGATAAGGTGGTTTTGCGGACTTCATTTGAATTTTTACCTAAGGTTGTGAATTCTAACAACATTAGTAGAGAAATTGTTGTCCCTTCCTTGTGTCCTAATCCTAAGAATCATTTGGAAAGATCCTTACATTCTTTGGATGTGGTAAGAGCTTTGAAATATTATGTTGAAGCTACTAAAGATTTCAGGAAGACTATTTGTTATATTTTCTGGTCCTAGGAAAGGTCAGAAGGTCTCTGTTATTTCTTTGGCTTCTTGGTTAAAGCTTTTGATTCATCAAGCTTATTTGGAGTCGGGTCAAGCCCCGCCTCAGAGAATTACAGCTCATTCTACTAGATCAGTCTCAACTTTGTGGGCTTTTAAGAATGAAGCTTCAGTTGATCAGATTTGCAAAGCAGCGACTTGGTCCTCTTTGCATACATTTACTAAATTCTACCGTTTTTATGTATTTGCTTCTTCTGAAGCAGTTTTTGGTAGAAAAGTTCTTCAGGCAGCTGTTTCAGTTTGATTCTTCTGCTGATGTTTTAAGTTTTTCTTTTCTACATGAGAATAACTTATATTTTGGGTTGTGTATTAATTTTTCAGCATATGGCTGTTGTTTATTTTTATCCCTCCCTCTCTAGTGACTATTGCGTGGAGTTCCACATCTTGGGTATTTGATATCCCATACGTCACTAGCTCATTGACTCTTGCCAATTACATGAAAGAAAACATAATTTATGTAAGAACTTACCTGATAAATTAATTTCTTTCATATTGGCAAAAGTCCATGAGGCCCACCCTTTTTATGGTGGTTATGATTTTTTTGAATAAAGCACAATTATTCCAAATTTCTTTGTTGGTGCTTTTTACTCCTTTCTTTATCACCCCACTACTTGGCTATTTGTTAAACTGAATTGTGGGTGTGGTGAGGGGTGTATTTATAGGCATTTTGAGGTTTGGGAAACTTTGCCCCTCCTGGTAGGATTGTATATTCAATACGTCACTAGCTCATGGACTCTTGCCAATATGAAAGAAATGAATTTATCAGGTAAGTTCTTACATAAATTATGTTTTATTGCGATGTGGGGGTTGGCGGTTTATGGGTTAATAGCTTAATTAGTTACTTTGCGATGTGGGTGATTGGCAGATTAGGGGTTAATAGTTTAATTAGGCATATTGCATTGTGTGGGGTTGGTGGCTTAGGGGTTAATACTTTTATTATTAGTCGCAATGTGGGAGGGGTTTTGACGTGTTGGGTTTATTTTTGGGAGGCGGGTTAGACTTTTACGGGAGATTTCAACTTTTTTTTAATTTTCTTAGGCGCCGGCAGTTTCTAAACTGCCATAAGTCACTGGTGACTCCAGAAAGCATATTTGTGCACATTTCTGGACATAGTTAGTTTATCCGACTTATCGCAGTTTATGAACTGCCGGTGGGGTTTATGTGATTCCCCGATGTGCAGGGTGAAATTATGGGTAAGGCGGGTTTAAGCAGTTGCGCTGAAGCCTGCGCCGTATATATAATCTCGCCCCTAATCTAAAAAAAACAAACACCCAAAAAACGCCTATAAAACTAAGTCTCACCCCAAAATTAAATTGGTACTCACCAATGATGATAGGCTGCGCTCCATCTTCATCCCCGCAGCGCTCCATCTTCATCCATCGTGGGTCCATCTTCTTACCAGCCACGGTCAATCTTCTATCTTTATCCCAGTGGTGGCGACTTCGGTCCTCATCTTCAGCCCAGCGACACGGAGCTCCATCTTCAAGTGGTCTCCAGCCGCACACTGAAGATTGAATGCAAATTACCCCTTTTATATAGGGGTGCCTTTGTATTCCTATTGGCTGATTTTATTTTTCAAATTCATAACAGCTAATAAAATTAAAGCTTTTTCCTTTCATCCTATTGGCTTATTTGAATTTGAAGAATCAAATCAGCCAATAGGAATGCAAGGGTTAAGTTTTTTATTTTTTTGTAAACAGTAGTTGTTTTTTTGCTAATGTATGTTTTTTTTTAAATGTATTTTTTTAATTTATTTTAGCAGGTAAGTTTTTATTTTTTAAGTTAGTATAGTTTTTAAATAATTTGTGGTTTTTTTAATTGGGGTTAAGTTAGGGGATGTTAGGTTGGGGGATTAGTTGTTAGTTTTTAACTTTTCGATGTGGGGGAGATAACGGTTTAGGGGTTAATAATTTATTTAGATAGTTTGCGATGTGGGGATGATGGTTTAGGGGTTCATACTTGAATTTAATGTTTGTGATGTGGGGGATGGCAGTTTAGGGGTTAATAGTGTAGTTTATGGGTGTTAGTGTACTTTGTAATACATTTTTGTTGTTTAGTGTTTACCACATACAAGACATTGTACCTCATGCCCACATCATTCCCACATATCATTTATTTTAATCATATATGATTCTAGGACAGGCACTTGAACCACACAATTTATTTATTTTATTTCATTTATTTCAATTAATTATTTGTATCAGTTATTTCAACTTATCCATTTGTTTTAATGTTTTAGAAGCAACCTATACATTTTAGTCTCACTTGTTTTAGAAATATAGACCTTGATTACAAGTGTTGTGGTATATCTTTACCTCTTGAAAAATGGTCTTTGTCTTTGCATGTGGAAGGGTCAGCTACTCTGTATTTCAATTTGTGAGGTATGACTTTACCTCGATTGTTATGGCCTACACCGCAACGATCCATTCCACTTTCAATCACCTGTAGCTATGTGTTTTGTTCCTGGACGGATCGGTGATACCCGGCGTGGTGAAGATAAGGTAGGGAGATCTTCAGGGGCTTAGTGTTAGGTTTATTTAAGGGGGGTTTGGGTTAGATTAGGGGTATGTGGGTGGTGGGTTGTAATGTTGGGGGGGTATTGTATGTTTTTTTTTTACAGGCAAAATAACTGAATTCTTTGGGGCATGCCCTGCAAATGGCCCTTTTCAGGGCTGGTAAGGTAAAATAGCTTTTCAATTTTAATTTTAGAATAGGGTAGGGCATTTTTTTATTTTGGGGGGCTTTGTTATTTTATTAGGGGGCTTAGAGTAGGTGTAATTTGCTTAAAATTGTTGTAATATTTTTCTAATGTTTATAAATTATTTTTTTATTTTTTGTAACTTAGTTCTTTTTTATTTTTTGTACTTTAGTTAGTTTATTTAATTGTAGATAATTGTAGGTATTTTATTTAATTAATTTATTGATAGTGTAGTGTTAGGTTTAATTGTAACTTAGGTTAGGATTTATTTTACAGGTAATTTTGTAATTATTTTAAGTAGGTAGCTATTAAATAGTTATTAACTATTTAATAGCTATTGTACCTGGTTAAAATAATTACAAAGTTGCCTGTAAAATAAATATTAATCCTAAAATAGCTACAATGTAATTATAATTTATATTGTAGCTATATTAGGGTTTATTTTACAGGTAAGTATTTAGCTTTAAATAGGAATAATTTATTTAATAAGATTGAATTTATTTCATTAGATAAAAATTATATTTAACTTAGGGGGGTGTTAGGGTTAGGGTTAGACTTAGCTTTAGGGGTTAATAAATTTAATAGAGTAGCGGTGAGGTCCGGTCGGCAGATTAGGGGTTAATACTTGAAGTTAGGTGTCGGTGATGTTAGGGAGGGCAGATTAGGGGTTAATACTATTTTTTTATAGGGTTATTGAGGCTGGAGTGAGGAGGATTAGGGGTTAATACATTTATTATAGTAGCGGTGAGGTCCGGTCGGCAGATTAGGGGTTAATTATTGTAGGTAGGTGGCGGCGACGTTAGGGGGGGGCAGATTAGGGGTTAATAAATATAATATAGGGGTCGGCGGTGTTAGGGGCAGCAGATTAAGGGGTACATAGGGATAATGTAGGTGGCGGCGGTGTGCGGTTGGCAGATTAGGGGTTAAAAAAATTATTATAGTAGCAGCGATGTGGGGGACCTCGGTTTAGGGGTACATAGGTAGTTTATGGGTGTTAGTGTACTTTAGAACACAGTAGTTAAGAGCTTTATGAACCGGCGTTAGCCCAGAAAGCTCTTAACTCCTGGCTTTTTTCTGCGGCTGGAGTCTTGTCGTTAGATTTCTAACGCTCACTTCAGCCAAGACTCTAAATACTGGCGTTAGAAAGATCCCATTGAAAAGATAGGATACGCAATTGGCGTAGGGGGATCTGCGGTATGGAAAAGTCGCGGCTGGAAAGTGAGTGTTAGACCTTTACCTACACGACTCTAAATACCAGCGGTAGCCCAAAACCAGCGTTAGGAGCCTCTAACGCTGGTTTTGACGGCTAACGCAGAACTCTAAATCTAGGCGTAAGTCTTTACATTTTGCAGAATCTCACACAAATCAACTTGTGTTGTTTCTTTGATAACATGGTTGGAGGATCAATTTACCAAAAAGTTTTTTGATTCCTCAGACAAGGGTCACTTTTTTAGGTTTCCAGATAGATTCAGTTTCCATGACTCTGTCTCTAACAGACAAAAGACGTTTGAAATTGGTTGCAGCATGTCGGCACCTTCAGTCTCAGTCATTCCCTTCAGTGGCTATGTGCATGGAAGTTTTAGGCCTCATGACTGCAGCATCGGACGTGATTCCTTTTGCTCATTTTCACATGAGACCTCTCCAGTTTTGCATGCTGAATCAATGGTGCCTGGATTATACAAAGATATCATAATTAATATCCTTAAATCCCAAAGTTCGACTCTCTCACGTGGTAGTTAAATCACCAGCATTTAGTTCAAGGGGCCTCTTTTGTTTGGCCAACCTGGACTGTGATTACAACAGATGCGAGTCTTTCAGGTTGGGGAGCTGTCTGGGGATCTCTGACAGCACAAGGAGTTTGGAAATCTCAAGAGGCGAGATTACCAATCAATATTTTAGAACTCCGTGCAATTCTTAGAGCTCTTCAGTTTTGGCCTCTGTTGAAGAGAGAACCGTTTATTTGTTTTCAGACAGACAATATCATGACGGTGGCATATGTCAATCATCAGGGTGGGACTCACAGTCCCCAAGCTATGAAAGAAGTATCTCGGATACTTGTTTGGGCGGAATCCAGCTCTTGTCTAATTTCTGCGGTTCATATCCCAGGTGTAGACAATTGGGAGGCGGATTATCTCAGCCATCAGACTTTACATCCAGGGGAGTTGTCTCTCCATCCGGATGTGTTTTCTCAGATTGTTCAGATATGGGGTCTTCCAGAAATAGATCTGATGGCCTCTCATCTAAACAAGAAACTTCCCAGATACCTGTCCAGGTCCAGGGATTCACAGGCGGAAGCAGTGGATGCGCTGACACTTCCTTGGTGTTATCAACCTGCTTATATCTTTCCGCCTCTACTTCTTCTTCCGAGAGTGATCTCCAAGATCATCATGGAACAATCGTTTGTGTTGCTGGTGGCTCCAGCATGGCCCCACAGGTTTTGGTATGTGGATCTTGTTCCGATGTCCAGTTGCCAACCTTGGCCACTTCCGTTTATTCCGGACCTACTGTCTCAAGGTCCGTTTTTCCATCAGGATCTCAAATCATTAAATTTGAAGGTATGAAAATTGAACGCTTAGTATTAAGTCAGAGAGGTTTCCCTGACTCAGTAATTAATACTATGTTACAAGCTCGTAAATCTGTCTCTAGGAAGATTTATTTTCAAGTTTGGAAGATTTACATTTCATGGTGTTCTTCTCATAAATTCTCTTGGCATTCTTTTAGAATTCCTTGAATTTTACAGTTTCTCCAGGATGGTTTGGATAGGGGTTTGTCTGCAAGTTCCTTGAATGGACAAATCTCTGCTCTTTCAGTTTTATTTCACAGAAAGATTACTAAACTTCCTGATATTCACTGTTTTGTACAGGCTTTAGTTCGTATTAAGCCCGTCATTAAATCAATTTCTCCTCCTTGGAGTCTTAATTTGGTTTTGAAGGTGTTACAGGCTCCTCCGTTTGAGCCTATGCACTCTTTGGACATTAAACTACTTTTTTTGGAAAGTGTTGTTCCTTTTGGCCATCTCTTCTGCTAGAAGAGTGTCTGAGCTATCTGCTCTTTCTTGTGAATCTCCTTTTCTGATTTTTCATCAGGATAAGGTGGTTTTGCGGACTTCATTTGAATTTTTACCTAAGGTTGTGAATTCTAACAACATTAGTAGAGAAATTGTTGTCCCTTCCTTGTGTCCTAATCCTAAGAATCATTTGGAAAGATCCTTACATTCTTTGGATGTGGTAAGAGCTTTGAAATATTATGTTGAAGCTACTAAAGATTTCAGGAAGACTATTTGTTATATTTTCTGGTCCTAGGAAAGGTCAGAAGGTCTCTGTTATTTCTTTGGCTTCTTGGTTAAAGCTTTTGATTCATCAAGCTTATTTGGAGTCGGGTCAAGCCCCGCCTCAGAGAATTACAGCTCATTCTACTAGATCAGTCTCAACTTTGTGGGCTTTTAAGAATGAAGCTTCAGTTGATCAGATTTGCAAAGCAGCGACTTGGTCCTCTTTGCATACATTTACTAAATTCTACCGTTTTTATGTATTTGCTTCTTCTGAAGCAGTTTTTGGTAGAAAAGTTCTTCAGGCAGCTGTTTCAGTTTGATTCTTCTGCTGATGTTTTAAGTTTTTCTTTTCTACATGAGAATAACTTATATTTTGGGTTGTGTATTATTTTTCAGCATATGGCTGTTGTTTATTTTTATCCCTCCCTCTCTAGTGACTATTGCGTGGAGTTCCACATCTTGGGTATTTGATATCCCATACGTCACTAGCTCATTGACTCTTGCCAATTACATGAAAGAAAACATAATTTATGTAAGAACTTACCTGATAAATTAATTTCTTTCATATTGGCAAAAGTCCATGAGGCCCACCCTTTTTATGGTGGTTATGATTTTTTTGAATAAAGCACAATTATTCCAAATTTCTTTGTTGGTGCTTTTTACTCCTTTCTTTATCACCCCACTACTTGGCTATTTGTTAAACTGAATTGTGGGTGTGGTGAGGGGTGTATTTATAGGCATTTTGAGGTTTGGGAAACTTTGCCCCTCCTGGTAGGATTGTATATTCAATACGTCACTAGCTCATGGACTCTTGCCAATATGAAAGAAATGAATTTATCAGGTAAGTTCTTACATAAATTATGTTTTATTGCGATGTGGGGGTTGGCGGTTTATGGGTTAATAGCTTAATTAGTTACTTTGCGATGTGGGTGATTGGCAGATTAGGGGTTAATAGTTTAATTAGGCATATTGCATTGTGTGGGGTTGGTGGCTTAGGGGTTAATACTTTTATTATTAGTCACAATGTGGGAGGGGTTTTGACGTGTTGGGTTTATTTTTGGGAGGCGGGTTAGACTTTTACGGGAGATTTCAACTTTTTTTTAATTTTCTTAGGCGCCGGCAGTTTCTAAACTGCCATAAGTCACTGGTGACTCCAGAAAGCATATTTGTGCACATTTCTGGACATAGTTAGTTTATCCGACTTATCGCAGTTTATGAACTGCCGGTGGGGTTTATGTGATTCCCCGATGTGCAGGGTGAAATTATGGGTAAGGCGGGTTTAAGCAGTTGCGCTGAAGCCTGCGCCGTATATATAATCTCGCCCCTAATCTAAAAAAAACAAACACCCAAAAAACGCCTATAAAACTAAGTCTCACCCCAAAATTAAATTGGTACTCACCAATGATGATAGGCTGCGCTCCATCTTCATCCCCGCAGCGCTCCATCTTCATCCATCGTGGGTCCATCTTCTTACCAGCCACGGTCAATCTTCTATCTTTATCCCAGTGGTGGCGACTTCGGTCCTCATCTTCAGCCCAGCGACACGGAGCTCCATCTTCAAGTGGTCTCCAGCCGCACACTGAAGATTGAATGCAAATTACCCCTTTTATATAGGGGTGCCTTTGTATTCCTATTGGCTGATTTTATTTTTCAAATTCATAACAGCTAATAAAATTAAAGCTTTTTCCTTTCATCCTATTGGCTTATTTGAATTTGAAGAATCAAATCAGCCAATAGGAATGCAAGGGTTAAGTTTTTTTATTTTTTTGTAAACAGTAGTTGTTTTTTTGCTAATGTATGTTTTTTTTTAAATGTATTTTTTTAATTTATTTTAGCAGGTAAGTTTTTATTTTTTAAGTTAGTATAGTTTTTAAATAATTTGTGGTTTTTTTAATTGGGGTTAAGTTAGGGGATGTTAGGTTGGGGGATTAGTTGTTAGTTTTTAACTTTTCGATGTGGGGGAGATAACGGTTTAGGGGTTAATAATTTATTTAGATAGTTTGCGATGTGGGGATGATGGTTTAGGGGTTCATACTTGAATTTAATGTTTGTGATGTGGGGGATGGCAGTTTAGGGGTTAATAGTGTAGTTTATGGGTGTTAGTGTACTTTGTAATACATTTTTGTTGTTTAGTGTTTACCACATACAAGACATTGTACCTCATGCCCACATCATTCCCACATATCATTTATTTTAATCATATATGATTCTAGGACAGGCACTTGAACCACACAATTTATTTATTTTATTTCATTTATTTCAATTAATTATTTGTATCAGTTATTTCAACTTATCCATTTGTTTTAATGTTTTAGAAGCAACCTATACATTTTAGTCTCACTTGTTTTAGAAATATAGACCTTGATTACAAGTGTTGTGGTATATCTTTACCTCTTGAAAAATGGTCTTTGCATGTGGAAGGGTCAGCTACTCTGTATTTCAATTTGTGAGTTATGACTTTACCTCGATTGTTATGGCCTACACCGCAACGATCCATTCCACTTTCAATCACCTGTAGCTATGTGTTTTGTGAAACTAAAAAAAATTCACAAAACACATAAAAAAATATGTTACAAAGTACACTAACACCCATAAACTACACTATAAATTACACCCATAAACTACACATCAACCCCTAAACCGCCATCCAAATTGCAACTAAGCAGCTCTCATCCTATTGGCTGATTTGAATTTTTCATTCAATAGGAATGCAAGGGTACCCCCATATAAAAGGTGTATCTTGCATTCAAGCCGATCGCATGTAGAGGACCTCTGTGTCGCCAATGACTGCCGCCGCTGTGCCTCCACCAAGAAGATAGAAGATAGACCTGCGATGGATGAAGATGGAGCCGCCTGGAAGAAGATGGATCGCTGGACTTCAGCAATGGCAAATACAGATTTTGGGGTTAGTGTTAGTTTTTTGGGGGGGGTGTTAAGATTAGGGCCTTTTTAATTTTTATGTACTTAAAGAGAGCTGATTGCCTTTTAATGGCAATGTCCATACAAATGCTCTTTTTGGGGGCAATGAGTAGATAAGGCTTTTTTTTAGTTAGGTTTTTTTAATTTGGAGGGTTTGGGGGTGGAGGTTTGTAATGTTAGGGGGTAGTGGGTTTATTTTATGTGCACAATTGCTGTTAACTTTAGGGCAATTCCCTTAAAGGGCTATTGGTAGTTTATTTAGAGATTAGGGTTTTTATTATTTTTTTTATTTATTTTTTACGGAGGTATTAGAATAGGATTTTTTTTATGGATAATTTTGTGTAATTTTAGAGTTTTGTTTTTTTGTAACTTTAGGTTTTATTATTTTTTTATTAATGTTAGGTTTATTATTTTTTGTAATGTTAGGTTTATTATTTTTTGTAATCTTATGTTTATCATTTTTGGTATTGTTTATTTTTTTAAACAAGTAATGTTAGTTTTATTTAAGTTAGGTTTTAATATTTGTTCACAGGTAAGTTTTTTTTTTTAATTTTAAGGTAGTTAGTATATTGTAACTGTGATTTAAAGTTAGTGCGTGTTAGGTTTAGGGCTAAATAGTTTAATTGAGGTAGTCATGATGTGGGGTAATGGCATTTTAGGGGTAATAGGTTTATTTAGTGTTGGTGATGTGGGGGGATGGTAGTTTAGAGGTTAATAGGTTTATTTAGTGTTGGTGATGTGGGGGGACGGTGGTTTAGATGTTAATAGGTTTATTTAGTGTTGGTAATGTGGGGGGACAGCAGTTTTTGGGTTATTAGACAAGGGGTTTAAGTTAGGGTGTTATGTATTTTTAAAATGTTCTTTTCTCCATAGAATTCAATGAGGAATACGGGCACGAGCACTCCATGTCAGAACTTGGTTTATGTGCGCACCATACTGCACGAGAAAATAAAGTTTTATGGTGACTTGTAATGGCCGCGCTATGGAAATAGCGGTATGGCCCCATATTGCGTGGTGTGTATGCAACGGGTTTACCGCACAACTTGTAATCTAGGTCAAAGGTTTCATACATTATTTAATAATTTTGCTTAATATTTAGGGTGACCATTTTGCCGCTTTAAAAAGGGACACATGAAAAATAAATATGTCAGAGTTGTTTTCAGGGCTGTTTAAAGAAATGTTTTATATAAGAACCCTGATATATATATTTTTCATATGTGTCCCTTTTTAAAGCGGCAATATGGTCACCCTATAAATATTTCACTTGTATATGTCTGTCTTCATATAAATAAACACTGTTTTTTACCCTATTAGACCTATCAGATCTATTGATTATTTCTGATATATCAGACTTAATTTATTATTTATTGGATTTAGCTTACTTAGCGCATCCCTTTTCCCCTTTTTTTCATTATTACTTGCGCCACACAACCATAAGCAATCATGTTGACCCAAACAGATGACATAATCATTGCCTTGATTAATTGGTGATACTTTAGTTTAGCATTTGCTGCAATATAAACCAATGCTACATAAATTGTAAGCCTGTGAAAGTTTTTTTGAATGAATTTAAATGTATAAATAAGCCAAAGTGCTCTGTCATTTGGACTAATATATTTTTTTTTACTATCAAAATTTGGTGGCACACAGTTGGAGAACCAATTATATATATAGGAATAATAAAAAGCCACACAAAAAAAGGCTTGAGTTTTTTTTGTTTTTTTTCAAGAGGTGTTCACAAAAAACAATTTTATTTGCTTCTATATTTTAGCTAAGTAAATTTGAGTATTTTAGCAGTATTTTCCAAAAACAATAGGATTTGGGAAATTGTCATCGAGTCATTTTCATTTAATTTTATTCTTATTAATGTAATGATTATACAACAGTACATCAGGTAGCTGTAGAAAATATTATCAGTGGAATAACATATAGTAACCTGCTCTGGGATTATTTCCCAGGGGTCTTAGAGAAACCTTAATATAACTCTTAATTCTCTCATCTACAGGGATTCTCTTAATTATGGCAACATCTGTACAGTATTGTCAGTTAATGTGCATACATGGACAATAAATGCAGATTGATCATTTACTTTTCAACGATACATAAAAATTGTACATACAGAATAGATAGAATTGATAGATAGATAGATAGATACATTTAGTTTTATATAATCAAAACTTAGGAAAATACAAACTATTTATAATATAAAAAAACTAGTCCGGTAACCTCATAAAGGATTCATTTTCAAAATATCCCCCACTTGCCCCAAAATAAAACATATTGTAGGTTTTTATTAAAAAAAAAAATAGTAGCATTTAAAAAAAAAAAAAAAACTACACAAAGCAGTTTTTAGGGGTTCAAGTTGGGGGGGGTGTTAGAAAAAAAAACACAGCACTGAAAAGTGCATTTACATTGCGGTCTACGGGAACTGTGTGTTCCCTGTAAATATATATGTATATGATTAATTCATTTAAAGGGACATAATACTCATATGCTAAATCACTTGAAACTGATGCAGTATAGCTGTAAAAAGCTGACAGGAAAATATCACCTGAGCATCTCTATGTAAAAAAGGAAGATATTTTACCTCACAATCTCCTCAGCTCAGCAGAGTAAGTTCTGTGTAAAAAGTTATACTCAGTTACTGCCTAGCTGCAGGTAAAAAAAAAAAAAATAAATGAAGAAATGAACAGCAGCCAATCAGCATCAACAGTGCTGAGGTCATGAACTATTTTACTGTGATCTCATGAGATTTCACTTAACTATCATGAGATTTCATTGTAAACTTCCTTACACTGAATAGGGAAATAATATGAGTGTGCATGTAAGCTCGATCCTTCCGCTGTCCCGGGACAGACATACTGATTTGCTGCTTAGAAGTCCTTTACAATGGGATGTGGCTAGTGAGAAACTTTTGAGGTAAAATATCTTTCTTTTTTACATAGAGATGTTCAGGTGATATATTCTAGTCAGCTTTTTACAGCTATACTGCATCACTTTCAAGTGTTTAAACATTTGGGTATTATGGCCCTTTAAGTGAAGCTGACCGTCTGTTACACTTTTTAGTCAGAAGTCATCCCATGTAATAAGATCAGCAAGACTCCCAAAATTAATTTCTTTGCAACATTTGTTATTTATTCATATTCCATATTGTTTCCAATTCATAATACACATGTACAAAGACCAATGTTTCTGCTCCAACACGGGCCTTTTTCAAGGTGCACAATACCTGAAAACAGCAGTTTAAATAACCTGAGCTTCATAATTTCCCCAGCTGACGTCACATACCTATCTCCTTCCATAACAACAAAAAGAGGGGGGAGGTGGCGCCCAAAGGCTATCTGACAATTGATTACGGAAAAAAAGTTAAATATACTATAAAAATATATATAAATAAATAAATGAGTAAAGCAAATGGCTGCGAGTATGAATTTCCAAAAATGAACAATTTATTGGCACTTTGAATAATATTCACAATAATATGCAAAAATAAGCAAAATTACTAAATTATAAATTATCTAAAACACCGGTGTCAATAATTTTAACCTAAAAAACATAAAGGACTATCTCTCTATACAATTCAATCCTCTTAGATAAAATTTGTAATATTGTACAATGCACTAAAAACACTAAAATTGCAAACAAAAATGTAGCATATATACTTAAGCAATGGTTATGCAATGGTTATGATATATGACATTCTGTGAATTCAAGACTCGGCGGTCTGTATGTCTAATCAGCTTAAGTCAGAATGAGCTTAAAAAATAGAATGAACCGTGTTGAATAAGGTCAGTCTTGAGCTTTGAAAAGATTATAGTGATGTAATCAATTCCCTTTTAGATACAGGCGGGTTTCTAACCAATCTGTAAAAGAGACGTGTTTTTTCCTTAAAACATTCGTATAGCCTCTTAAAGCCGACAGTGTCTTTTGGTTGCTGACAAGTGTCTTATAGATAAAACAGGTCTCGGAACCTGCTCGTTTATCAGCTGTTGCTGGAGTTCTTTCCGGTCACAACTATGGCAAGCTTTAAGATAGTTCTCACTTACCCAGTGTTCCGGTGTATGGGGCAGTCACTTTTAGCCACTCGCCTGAGATCCTATTGGACTTTACTGTGTTGGTTGAAATGTACTGGGGTAATATTGTTCCGTTTCTTCTAAGTGTGCACACTTACGTTAGTCTCTGCTCCTACCGTCTGCTCAGTAATGCAAGTATTCACTAATACTGGCTTGACGGTCCTGGGAGTCAAGGGGGTCCGTGTCTTTTCCAAACAAGCTGGATACTGGTGTGGCTTCTACGAGTTTCAGCTCTCCAGGGAGCCTTTGTCAAGATACCCTCCTCCAGCTGTGCTTACTCATTTATAGGCTTTTCTTGTTAACCCTGTCGTGATTTCCACATTCATCAATTAGAAGTTGTTATTTTATGCCTGTTTTAGTAATCACTAGTTCATCACTGATTTTTCCTTTTCTTTTCAACCGGTTTCATTCTTTATATTCTTTATAACAAGATTATCCTCAAAACAATAAATATCCCATTACTTAATACATCATTTCTTCTCTTTCTCTATGACAATTTATTTGGTATCCACATAGCCATTTGCTTGTCATTTGCTCTATTTTTGTTTGTTTTTGTGCACATTTTTGTGCTTTTTTTGGTTTCTATTTTGGGAGTGGTTTTGCAGGTTGCTTAGAGATTAAAATAAAAGCCTTTTTCAGATTATGGGGCTGATTTACTAAAGTGTGGACATGATACGATGTAGTGTATCATGTCCTCCGCACATCGATAAATGCCGACAGCATACGCTGTTGACATTTATCATTGCACAAGCAGTTATTGTAAACTGCTTGTGCAATGCCACTGCTTCATAACTACTGTTTCCAGCGAGCCTGGAGGCTCGCGCGGAAACAGGGACATCAAGCTCCACTCGGATCTTGATAATTCGGCCCTCATGAGTGCAGCCTTGTCATTCTTTAATATCCATGTATAATGTGGGTATTTTTCTTTTTTATGTCTTGATACATGTTAATTTATGACTGCTTGCACCTGTTTTGAGAGAGTGCACACAATTGTTTGTTTTATTCTTTTTATTTGGCACATTGCCCAACAATTTCAATTATCATAGACTGCTAGTAAAGTCACAGGATCTAATATCTCTATAAAATATAATTACATCAAGCATATATGATACTGTTTAAATCTATTATAATGTCAACAGTTATAATTTATTGTTATGATAAACTGTCACAGATTATAAAAAAAATCCCCATTTTTATCTTACAATTTAACACCTAGGAGTATCACTTTATAATTGTAAAAGCTAGTATAAATTCCACGTACTATTCCCTGTTTTAAAGCTTTATTCAGAGCACTTTTTAAATCAACACAGTTCATTTGTTCATAACATAGTTATTAAAATGTGCACAACGTCTTAATGTTTGTAAAATCTGTTTGTTAATATTTTGCTCACTCACACATGTATTAATATTCAATGATTACATAACATACAAAACCGCTTGTAAGCAGGCACATCTGTGCAATCAATAACATGCTGATAGTAGTTAAATCTGTATTTTTTTAAAATGTATTATTGCCACAAGTATTTGAAAATTAATTGCCACTAGCCCACTCCCCTTTCCCTGACCAATATATATTTTGTGTCAATAATGGTCTGTGAAAAGTAATTTAAATTTTTCTTGGAAAGCCTTTTCATGTTTTATCATATATTCAGTACAGATCTTGCTAATTCAAAAGGTATTATTCTAAAGGGCCGATAGCTTAGAAAAAAGAATTTAAAAATCACTTGAGAATGTTCCCACAGCTGGGAAACCCTGGTGGTGAAGTTGTAAGGTCACTAATTCCTAACATCTGTCCACGTGATTGTCAAACCTCACTTGTTTATGAGAGAAGAGGTTGGGGTTTCAAAGGATTTACTTAAAATGAATAACATGGGGAGAGAGTGCTGATTGCTTGCCTCAAATAGGTCTGGATAGACAATTTCCTTAGCTCTTTTCTGCCCATGACTTTTACAAATAGGGAACAGTAATTTTACCCAACATTTCTAATGGAATTAAGTGGTGGCAATATTAGAAAAAATGTTGAAGATATATTTAAATGTCTGTATTAAAATATGATGTGTAGTGTTTTGGAGAGGCTCCTGAGTTTACATTGCAATTGACTAAGTTTTCTGAGGAATAATGCTTAAGCACTAAAAATATTGGCAGTCTGAGGTGAGATAATAATTAGGAGCATAATTAATAGAGGAAAAAAGGGGATAAAGAGAAACAAAAACAAGCAACTTTGGCACAACTTTTCGCTGGGATTATACCATTTCTGTTATGGAGGACTGCACCTACATCGAGATCCAGGCTCTACTTCTGGATTATGAGCAACTAATACTCAACAGATTTGACTGCTTAATCGCAGTTATAGAAGCGGCAAGCTCAAAAAATATGCACAGTAAATTGGGTGAGACGGGAGAGGCAGTGTACGGTGAGCAGCTTGACGCCACGCAGCTGGTTGCGGGAGACCCTCCCTTTGTGCCTGGCCTAACTGAGAGTGAGCGGGAGCGGACCGAGCCCGGGGGAGATAGATCCGACTCCTTTGTCGTGCTGGATTACAACTCTCAGACACCCGACAGTACCGTTCAAATGAGCAGTGAGGCTCCCACTGAAATGTGTGAGATGGCGGAAGCTGCTGATACCTGCTTCTGGAGGGCTTCTCGTATGTATGCTTTTATGTTCTTCATGGTTGGGGGCCCAGAGTCGTGCTGCACAGGGGTCCTACTCCTGGACATAGCCACGATGATCTTGCAAAGCGAGGACACGTGGCGTCCCGGCACTCATGTCAAAGTTGGAGTTGGGTGATATTTCAGGTGCGACAGGGGATGCCAATTGCTCAGGCTCAGTGTCTCCTTTTACCCTACCATGCGCTCCTTCATAAGTCCAGATCATTGATACTTGCATGAGAATCTCCACTGTTGGATCTTTCTCATGGTGACACGGAAGCGGGAGGATTTCTGGCTAGCTGGGGCTATCACAAAAACCGGAGTTGGGTGACAATTTTTCTTACAGTAGTGATAACTAAGCGCTCATAATACTATTTTATTTGTTGGTTGTGCTCTTACTTGTAATTCAGCCCCTGGACTCAGTTTTAGCTACCGCTGTACCCAAAATCTGCATTTATGATGATAATTTTCTGAGACTGTGCAGACGCTGGGCCTGAATCCTCTGGATGTTCCTTTGGGTGCAGAATAAAAGATACTCTTATGGATCCTCTATACTACAAATGTCTCAGGGGATGCGAACTTACACTTATACCCTCCTGCTGTCATATTGTGCAGAAGTGCTGGGGATTTTTTGGCGATAGTTGTAACTGCTAAGTTTCCTGAACAAACTGGTTGTTTTTATATATGCTACGTACTATTCTATATCATATTACTAATAATGCCTACTTTTATCAAGTTACTTGCCGCGGGCAGATAGTTATCCAGTTTCACTCATTTGTTGCTCCTCACAAGCATCGGTTGACGTTTGAGTGTACTTTACTGACTGGAGGGATATGGGGCTGCGAACGGATGTGTGAATGTTCAATAATATGAGTAAAACCGCTGGGGCCTAATAGTAGTAGGACAAGAATTGAAGTATGAGAGCTGCTATTGAGTACCCTGTCATAAATAGTAGGTTGCTTCTTGTGTCTATCGCTGTATACCTGCCATGTGATGCTACCGTTCTAATCTTAAGCCCCTACTAAATAACCTAGAAGTCATCAGCCATAATAAAGAGCACTATACCAGATGTTCAGTCAACACTGTCAGTTAGTTTTCCATGTACAAAGTTAAGTTCGAACTAAGCACTCTTATACATCGATCACCATGCAGCGCATATAGAATACCATTCACCAGGTGTACCTTTGCTATTTTCCCATTGTCACTAGAGTTTATTTAACCATTGGTCATAGTACCCAGCAGTGATAATGGAGTAAAATGTCGCTGGTCTACCCTCCCCCCCCCCCCACTACTCTGATGGGGTAGGGATGAATACTTTCTCCTCCCCATCCCCTTTTGGTAGAGTTGAGCAGTCTCTACCTAGCCCAAAGAGCCATGGTTAGGTTCTTCCCTGTTTCCACGAGAAAAGGCTCACTAATACAAATAAGTTTTTTGTGTTTCCTACACTATGGTTTCTGAAGATTATCAAAAGTAATAGTTCTACTGATGTTCATGTTTTTATAATGGTACAGTGTCAACACATAATCACGCTTGCTGCGGCAACTGAGGTTTTTTTTTTGGTAAGCTAATGTCTTATACTTGCAGAGTTGCTTTTATGTGCTTATTACACCTCTATTAGCTATCGAACTAAGCACTCTTCTACATCGATCACCATGCATCGCATATAGAATACCATTCACCAGGTGTACCTTTGCTATTTTCCCATTGTCACTAGAGTTTATTTAACCATTGGTCATAGTACCCAGCAGTGATAATGGAGTAAAATGTCGCTGGTCTACCCTCCCCCCCCCCCCACTACTCTGATGGGGTAGGGATGAATACTTTCTCCTCCCCATCCCCTTTTGGTAGAGTTGAGCAGTCTCTACCTAGCCCAAAGAGCCATGGTTAGGTTCTTCCCTGTTTCCACGAGAAAAGGCTCACTAATACAAATAAGTTTTTTGTGTTTCCTACACTATGGTTTCTGAAGATTGTCAAAAGTAATAGTTCTACTGATGTTCATGTTTTTATAATGGTACAGTGTCAACACATAATCACGCTTGCTGCGGCAACTGAGGTTTTTTTTTTGGTAAGCTAATGTCTTATACTTGCAGAGTTGCTTTTATGTGCTTATTACACCTCTATTAGCTGTGTGAGTGTCTTTAACCCAAAGTTTGCCTCTACATCATGTACACTAAAGCCAGTTCTTCTATTATTAACTAAATCACTCTGTTAAGCCAAGTACTATGTCTACAGATATGTATCAGCTATCGGATCCCATGAGCGGATCTATTCTACATTGTGGACACCAGAAACTTTAAAATATTCCAAAATCTGAGGCACCGATGAAGGGTGATTTCATAACTTGATCATTGTCTTGTTGTATATATGGTTAATGTACAAAATCACTGACTTATGTTATTATCTGAGATATTGCCCTTCATTTCCAGATTGTTACCCTGTTTGTTTTGCCTCAATAAAAATATTAAAAAAAAATAAAAAAAAAAATATGATGTGTAATAATAAAAAACTATTTTTTTAAATTGTCAGCATATGAGCGAAAATCAGTTCCCTGGAAGGTGAGGAAACTATGATTTACACAGTTTGAAATGATACGCCATGAAGAAGTCGCATACAACTTGGCCTGCTGCAAAACACGTTTCTATATTTTTATTTCTCAGCTAGGCCAGCTGAAGGATCCTTATCCCATGGTGCCATTGGGTCTATAACGGATGTATGAAGAGAGCGGGGGGGAAAGATGAATCCTACAGCTATTGAATTAGCATATAGCGGTATGAAGCGTGGATGAACGGATGTGCAAGCAAAAGAGCACAATCAATTGAACTTCAAGTGACTGGATGTGACACAGCGGAGCCTCTGACATGAAGACCGGTGAGATCTATCCTTTTTGCACTTGACTAATAGGATCCCTTGGGCGAGGAACATACCTCAGTAGGTTGTACCCTACAAAGTCGATTGTAGATATACACATTAAGTGCATAAGTTGGGATTCTCATGGAGAGTTAATTACTCAATATTGATCTGTGTCGAACATTTACTGGCATACTAAAATGTATCTGCTTGCTGACCTATTGTATTTACCATTGTGATTACCAGAATAAACTACTGGGAAATTTGGCTTGCTTACAGCTACCGCTATTGCTAACCAAACTGCTGTTATCAACTAACATTGCTGCTGCTTACTAATACAGCGCCATGCGACTCACACTTGCTTATACCCGCTTCATAACCATTTGTATTTGGCATACTTTGGATTACAAATAACAAAGTTTAAAGGGGAATTGCATTATCACAGGATTGGACTTTCTTGTGGTTCTATAGGCCATAACAGGCCATAAGATAATGGGACATCTATAACCACTTTACTATGATCCATAAGAGCTCTTATATTATAATGGGACTTGTACATCATCCCAATGGCCATTGGTAGATAGGCATCATATATTAGTATGTCAGTATATGCACTAACCTTTTTATTATATGCATTTATTATTAAATTAGTTTTCTTGATGAATAAATATATTACATATACCTTTTGTATACATACTGTATATCTAGAGGTATCTGTTTATTTATGGGAAGGGTATCTGTTTCCAACCATTCAGGGACCTCTACACGCAGTGGTTAATAGCTTTATTCTCTTATTTGATTATTTATATATTGTTCTGGCATAGGGCATACTGTGATCCTTTGTTTTTCTATTTTCTTTTTTTCCTTAAATTACTCATATACAGATATATATTTACAAATACATAGAAGTGCAGAACATTGAATATTTACATTAAATACATAGTTGAAAACCCTAATTAAATATGAATATTACATTTATTAACTTTTACTTGTTTCCCTCTACTTAACGGCAAGGGGCTCCTCTGTAAATACATATATACACATATAAATACATATATACACATATAAATACATAAATATATATGTATACCTATAGACATATATATACATACATATATATATATATATTTAGATATGTATATGTATGTATCACAATGTTAAAGCTCTTTATCTGCCTTTTTTTAACACCTAAGACTTTTTAAATAATTTGTATTAGATAGTGTTATTATGAGTCTAACTGTACTTTGTTATGCAATTTTATGTGTATTGTGATACTTTTTAGTTTTGCAAAAAAGTTAAGCAGAGCTCTGAAGTTGTAATAATGATTTTAGTGTACATTTTTTGCAATATACCCCTTATCGCTGGGGAAAAAAGGTTTGTGCTCCACTTGTAATCTAGCCCACAATGCGCGAGTTTACGAGTGTAGTGCCAAAATGTAGGTGGAAAGGTATATTTAAATTACTAGAGCACAATCCATACTGTTTCTAGACATGTGCGTTTCGTTTCCTTCCGAATTTAAATTCGGACGAATTTGTCAAATTCGGAGATTCGGATCGATTCGAATTTCCGAATTACCGTAGCAACGAATCTAACGAATAAATCTGAATTAGTTCGGATTCATTCGTAACATTCGGATGGCCATGGACTAATCACAATTACACTAGT
Source organism: Bombina bombina (assembly GCF_027579735.1). NCBI lineage: Eukaryota > Metazoa > Chordata > Amphibia > Anura > Bombinatoridae > Bombina > Bombina bombina. Next base: position 613,890,398 of record NC_069505.1, on the reverse strand, counting down.
ATTGTACTGTATATTAGGTTATATCACTCAGCTATGGGTTACACCTAATATTACAGTACATAATACTAGTCTAATACACAGCACATCCCACCTAACACATACCGAATTTATTCGAATCCGAATGAATCCGAACGAATCCGAAATGAATGCATTCGAATGTATCCGAATTCGAATCGATCCGAAAACAAAATTTGAAAACATCCGAATCGATCCGAAACGAACCGAAACAAATGTTTTCGCCGCGCACAAGTCTAACTGTTTCCATGTTTGCGCTACAGAGCTATTTTTTAAAAGGTTATAAAATGGTCTCACATCTTCATTTCTGATAGCGTGGGTGTGTTAATTTCCTCAAATAACAGATGTCTACTGGGGCACGAAGTAAAATATAGGTCGGATAACAATTAAATGCGAAGCCAATGGAACAATAAAAACCAAACAAGTAGCCGAGTTTTTCATTAATTTCTTTGCTTTGCTATATTTTAACCCTTTCAGTGCGCATGACCACACATGGTTTTAATGCAGATGACAGCCATGTTTCATCGACTGGGGGGTGCACACATAGATATTCTCCTAAGAAAGCCAAAACCTCACTTTTACTTTCTTAAATATTTAGGTTTGAGGTTTATTAACATTTTGGATTGACCGAGAGCACTGAAGTTGTTCAATAATTAAATTAATCCTCAAAAATACAACTTGCCTAATAATTGTGCACACAGTGTACATTAAGGGCCAGATTACAGGTGGAACACTAATTTATTGTGCACCTGCAAATTGGTAAATTCACCCGTTTATGGGCGTGTGATAATTAACCAGCCATTACAAGTAGATGGTTACTGCTAACACGACCTTGTGGTAGCAATTTGCTCTCATAAAATTAACCAGAGATCCAAATCTATATTCAGACCTTTCAGACTGATGGTATTAAGGGTTTGGAGTTCGTGAATCCAATATGTTTTGCGTTGTCGCAAACTCATGAACCTATTTTTAGGTTGAATTCACGAATTCCAAACCCTTAATACCATCAGTCTGAAAAGTCTGAATATAGATTTGGATCTTCAGGCTTTTATGTAATATTGGCTCTTATTTCCTAGGTTCATTTATTCTAAATATTATTATCAAATTATACAACATCCTAATATTTAGTATTACCTAAGCCACTTCTTATTTTTAGCATTTGTTTCTATACTCTTTAGACTCTCTGAATTAATATGGAGGGTTCAGTGCTGTTTGCAATGCTTTTTTCTCCATCTTGTGTTTGAAATTTATGAATTTTATATTAATTCTTTTATATGAGGTTCAAATATCTATTTATATGCCTCTCATGAATTTACTATAGATATATGTTCTAGTACATGTTCTCATAGGTATTCCTATGGATTTATGAAAGGTCTTATAATCCGCTATTGTTTTAGGTAATAACAGTCAGAGCAGGATGTTTAATAGGGGAATTTTATATTTAGATGTTTAGCTTATAATTGACAACTGGGGTGAGAACTCCGGTTTATCATTTTTATATTTTTTTTTATTTGTATAATGGTATATATATTTATTTAACATGACAATAGTCTGCGATTGGATGTATTTTTCTACGTATGGTTTAATAACTTACTCTATGATTATTCATACATGCCTTTTCTGTATAACAGTATAGATAATATGGACAATAGAGAGCAACACACTACCAGCCAATATCGGGACTGAGATTATTTGTAGGCCAATTGAATGTGGCCACGTATTGGAGGTGTGTGATGCCCGCGATCTTCAAAAGAAACACAGGACTCAGCATAGAACTATCGCTTGAGAAAGTCGGGTCGTAACCCAACGAAACGCGTAGAGAAGTTCAGCCTCCTCACCACGCTCACTTTGGTGACGCCGGGTTTAGTTCTTTGAGTATCCCCTTTCCGTGCAGTTACCTGTGGCGTTCCGGAAGCCCTGCAGACATGCGCAAGGACTGGGAGACGGAGAATACACTCTCAGCTGCCCGTAGAAGATCTCTTTTGAATGGTGATATTGTGAATTATTAATTGACACATTGTATGTGTTGTTTTTAGGTGCGCATATAGCACTTTTTGAAATAAAGCAGTTTTACCCTTAGAGTGGCTTGTGCTCTGTTCTCTTCATGTTTTGACAGTTTCTATTGGGAGCAGGAGCACAATCCGCATACCCGTTCCAGAGCAGCATCCATCATCCCGTATATATCTCTGGGAAGTATTGGCCAATATTTACTCATATACATATTTGGCTAATTTTTTTTCCTCAGTATATGTTGTATATATTTTTTGGGAAATATGTTTTTTTATATCATGAATGTGTACTTGTATTTTTAATACTATCTGCTTTGTATATATGTGATCAAGAGCGGCTCTTCATTTCCATGCTATATAGAATACAATACACTAGATCACTTGAGAGGAGAGAAGCGCAGCTTTAGTATATGTGTGAGCTCTAGACCTATGGCTGGATGTTCTTTTTGTGTAAGTTATGTAATGGAATAAACACAGGGCCAGATTATGAGTGAAGTGCTAATGAACTCTCCCACTTAATCGTTAATTGCACCAGAAGTAAGGTTTTTGTGCTCTCCAGGTTATGCTCGTATTATGAGTTGAAAGTAAACAGTTTTTGTTTTAGAAGTAACCCAACAAGCACAAAAATCCAAAGTTAGAATATTACATGCTTGTTCACATATTCCCCCATAGAAGTCAATGATGAAAAATAAGTGATAAAAAACCTCACTCCGCTCTCTCGGAAACGCGATCCTATAAACTCATTAGTGCTAACCCAACGTAAAAATATAAATATTTCACATTACAATGTTCTGCACATAAAAGAATATGTTCTATTTATTGATAAATACATATTTCTTCATATATCTTATGGTATTTTTGTACAATATATATTTCTATAACTGAAACAGATACAGACACAAACACCTATACTATGTTAATATTGTGCAATGACCTCTGTATACCTGTTCTGAGGAAAACAAATGTGACTAATATGATATTGATGACATGTTTTAATAGTTATATTTATAATAATTGTGTAACACATCTCTATGTTCAAACACATTACGTTTTTTTTTTCTTAAAGGAATAGTGTAGTAAAAATTTAACTTTCATGATTCAAATAGAGCAGGCAATTTTAAGCAACTTTCTAATTTACTCCTATTATCAATTTGTTTTTGTTCTCTTGCTATCTTTATTTGAAAGTAAGCATAAGAGCCAGCCCATTTTTGGTTTAGCAGGTGGGTAGCGCTTGCTGATTGGTGTATACAATCAGAAAATGCTACCTAGGTGCTGAACCAAAAATGGGCCGGCTCCTATGCTTACATTCTTGCTTTTTCAAATAAAAATAGCAAGAGAATGAATACAAATTTATAATAGGAGTAAATTAGAAAGTTGTTTAAAATTACATGCTCTATCTGAATAATAAAAGTTTAATTTTGACTAGACTATTCTTTTAACCTGAAATCCTCTAAGACTTGTGATTTGTTAAGGATGAAAGGGAGTTTCATGAAAAAAAAAACACCAACATTTTGTCTAGTTAAAGCCTGAGAACACCATTCATTTTTTGTAATAACCTGCAAATAAGAGGGACATGTAAAGAATTAAAAAAAAAAGACAAGAAACCTCTAACTCTCTGGTGGTCAGTAAAGCATAAGAACATTGTGAGACAAGTGATCTTCATTTGAAAGAGGGGCTTCTCCCCTCTTAAATAAGAGCAAACCTATCACTCAGAAGGGTTATATGGGCTTTCTTAGAACTTGCCTCAACTTAAGCCAAAACTCCAATTTGGTTGCTGATAAGGGTAACAGTCAAACGAAGGTGCTTCTATCCCTCTAATTGGGGGACACCAATAGGAAAGAGAAAGTGTTTTTCCATTAGATATGTCTTTATTTCCTATGACATCATCCTACACAGCATGATGATGTCACACATTCTCACTTGTTGTGAGGATACCGGCATTGAGGAGGAACCTCCAGTTCTTGCTCACTTATAAAAAAGCTCTCTCTATGCAGGAGTGGATAAATCAATCATGTTCTACATGGGAGAGTGAATGCAAATTACAACACTGAGTTTTCCTCCATATTAATGTGTTTAAATTTTTCAAAAATAAGTACTTGTTATTTAACCTTTAATCAAATATTTAAAGGGACAGTCAACACCAGAATTTTTGTTGTTTAAAAAGAAAGATAATCCCTTTATTACCCATTCCCCAGTTTTGCATAACCAGCACAGTTATAATAATACACCTTTTACCACTTTTAATTACCTTGTATCTAAGCTTCTGTAGACTGCTCCTTATCTCAGTTATATTAATATACTTTTTACCTCTGTGATTACCTTGTATCTAAGCATCTGCAGACTGCTCCTTATCTCAGTTATATTAATACATGTTTTACCTCTGTGATTACCTTGTATCTAAGCCTCTGCAGACTGCTCCTTATCTCAGTTATATTAATATACTTTTTACCTCTGTGATTACCTTGTATCTAAGCATCTGCAGACTGCTCCTTATCTCAGTTATATTAATACACGTTTTACCTCTGTAATTACCTTGTATCTAAGCCTCTACAGACTACCCCTTATCTCAGTTATATTAATATACTTTTTACATTTGTGATTACCTTGTATCTAAGCCTCTGCAGACTGCCCCTTATCTCAGTTATATTAATATACTTTTTACCTCTGTGATTACCCTGTATCTAAGCCTCTGCAGACTGCTCCTTATCTCAGTTATATTAATATACTTTTTACCTCTGTGATTACCTTGTATCTAACCCTCTGCAGACTGCTCCTTATCTCAGTTATATTAATATACTTTTTACCTCTCTGATTACCTTGTATCTAAGCCTCTGCAGACTGCTCCTTATCTCAGTTATATTAATATACTTTTTACCTCTGTGATTACCTTGTATCTAACCCTCTGCAGACTGCTCCTTATCTCAGTTATATTAATATACTTTTTACCTCTGTGATTACCTTGTATCTAAGCCTCTGCAGACTGCTCCTTATCTCAGTTATATTAATATACTTTTTACCTCTGTGATTACCTTGTATCTAACCCTCTGCAGACTGCTCCTTATCTCAGTTATATTAATATACTTTTTACCTCTGTGATTACTCTGTATCTAAGCCTCTGCAGACTGCCCCCTTATCTCAGTTATATTAATATACTTTTTACCTCTGTGATTACCCTGTATCTAAGCTTCTGCTGACTGCCCCCTTATTCCAGTTCTTTTGACAGACATGCAGTTTAGCCACTTCATGTCACTTCACGTGCATGAGCTCAATGTTATCTATATGAAACACATGAACTAATGCCCTCTAGTGGTCAAAAAGCATTCAGATTAGAGGCAGTCTTCAAGGTCTAAGAAATTAGCATATGAACCTTCCAAGGTTTAGCTTTCAACTAAGAATACCAAGAGAACAAAGCAAAATTGGTGATAAAAGTAAATTGGGAAGCTATTTAAAAGCTTTTTAAAATGACATGCCCTATTTAAATCATGAACTTTTTTTGGACTAAACTGTTCCTTTAAGTATTTTTTATACTTCCCTTCAACATATGTAAATATATGGTTTTAGTATTGGATATTACATGATATAGTTTGATATAACACAATATAAAAACAGGTAAACTCCAACAGTATATCTATATTTATAAAGCTATAACACATACCAGGTGGAGTTTTTCAAAAACTTTTTTCATTGATTTCAAAACCTCTTTGTTTCTTAAACTATAAACTATAGGATTTAGCAGAGGAACTACACCAGTATATAAGATGGAGAGCACTTTGTCCATTTTATAGGAATGCTTAAAATTCATGTTTACGCTTAAAGTTGTCCCATAGAATAAAATAACCACAATGAGATGGGAGGAGCAGCTGGAGAACGTCTTGAGTCTTCCTCCTGATGTCCGGATCTTTAGAATAGTTGATACAATAAACATATAAGAGGTCAAAATTAGTATAAAAGGGCACCAACCTAATATTATTCCACAAACAATTATGTAAATTAAAACGCTAGTTGGGTCTCTACAGATGATTTTCATCATAGTTTGTAGATCACAGAAGAAATGATTGACTTGTGTTTTACAGAAGGATAAATCAACAACCATCAAAGTGAATGGCACACATACCAAGGTGCTAAGAAGCCAAGAAATGGTGGCCAATAGAAGGCACATATGCTTGTTCATAATGGTAGAATAGCACAAAGGGATACAGATGGCTACATAGCGGTCATATGCCATGGAGGTCAGCAGGAAGTATTCTGTACCAATACATAGTGTTAATAGAAACATTTGCAGTAAACAGCTGGTGTAGGAGATCCTGGTGTCACCAGTAATAGTAATGGCCAACAGCTTTGGCAGAATAGAAGAGACGTACACAATGTCTTGGAACGAGAGAATGGAGAGGAAGAAATACATAGGTGTGTGCAGCTGGGGCATCAGACATACAAGTATAACAATAATCATGTTCCCAAGTACAGCCAGCAGATATATCAGCAATACTCCAAAGAAAAGCACAAGTTGATTGTTTGGAGAAAGAGCAAATGTCATTAAGTAAAATTCAACCAATTCTGTGCTGTTTTTTAACTTTTCATCTAGAATATTTTCTTTTAAAAAAAGAATAAAATTATGTTCTTTTACATATATTCAATTTACTTATGTTTAGTGTAAATTATTATAAAATTATTTGCTAGGAACACCTGGATTTTATTTCAGGGACATTAGCATATTTTTTTTTGCATAAAAAAGTGTAGCCAATTTTTTTTTAATTGATATTGGATTAAACAGGAAGTGATTGTTGGTAATTCCTACAATTTGATTAAAACAGTTATATACGCTAAAAGATTTATTTTCGAATTAACTAAACATAATACAAAAATAGAAAAACAAAAATTCATTCAAAATATTTTTTTATTAAAAACATTTAAACTATTAGCCATCTATTAAAATAAAAAAATTAGAGGCCTTACGCATTTTGTAATTAATTGTACACTTGAAATCTATTTATCTCTCATCTGTATTTAAAGATACATGAAACTATTTAGCAATTAAATCCGCTTATAGACCTTTAAACCAAACACACAATAAGCCCTAGTTAACAAGTAGAGCGCTGACTCCCTTTACACCATAGCATTGCTGTACACACAGCTTTTAAGCTTAACTAGGGTTAGAACAGTGATTCAGAGCATCCCAGGACAGCTGTTTCGTGGTTTTTGACACTCATCAGCTGGGGGTAGGTGAATCACTGCTGGTTGAAGTTGATTTCTAGGTGAAATAGAACAACTTTTTAAATTATGTTGAGGTGAAAAGGGAGTTTAAAAACCTCCACTAAGCACAAACTATAAACGGCCAGTTTACGAGTTTTGCGTTATGAGCAGCTCGGTAATAACTTGCAAGTTATTTCCACCACTCACCTTTAATAGCGCTGCTATTACAGGTTTGCAAAAACCCGGCGTTAGTGGGCAATATGGCAGCGTTGAGCTCCATACCACACACAAATACCAGCACTGCTTTGAGCTGGTTTTAAGTGCTCGTGCATGATTTCCCCATAGACATAAATGGGGAGAGCCGGCTAAAAAAAAGCCTAACACCTGCAATAAAGGAGCATAAAGCTCCGTAACGCAACCCCATTGATTCCTATGGGGAAAGAAAATTTATGTTTACACCTAACACCCTAACATAAACCCTGAGTCCAAACACCCCTAATCTGCTGCCCCCGACATCGCCGACACCTACAGTACACTTATTAACCCCTAATCTGCCGCCCCCAATGTTGCTGCCACCTACATAAATTTATTAACCCCTAATCTGATGCCCTCAACGTCGCGCCACCACTATACAAAAGTTATTAACCCCTAAACCTCTGGCCTCCCACATCACTAACACTAGGGATGGGTGAATGTGTAAATTTTCTAATTTCGAATGTAGAACGAATGTTATTACCGAAATTCGAATTAAAGAAAAAGCATTAGAAATACTATTACAATCTAAATTCGAATTTTTCGAATTTGAATACACGTATTGCATAATTCGAATATTACATTTAAAGAAAAAGCATTAGAAATACTATTACAATCTAAATTCAAATTTTTTGAATTCGAATATTGCATAATTCGAATATTACATTTAAAGAAAAAGCATTAGAAATACTATTACAATCTAAATTCAAATTTTTAGAATTCGAATACACGTATTGCATAATTCGAATATTACATTTAAAGAAAAAGCATTAGAAATACTATTACAATCTAAATTCGAATTTTTAGAATTCGAATATTGCATAATTCGAATATTACATTTAAAGAAAAAGCATTAGAAATACTATTACAATCTAAATTCAAATTTTTTCGAAAATAATATTTTCGAATGTAATCATAAAATTCGAAACCGAACATTCGAAAATCGAATGTTAGAATGTTATGTAAACATTCGAAATTCGATTCGAACGAACGAATGTGTTAAAATTTGTGCCGTTTTTCGTATGTTGCGAAACATTTGCCCATCCCTAACTAACACTAAATAAATATATTAACTCTTTACCTAAGTCTAACCCTAGCCCTTACACCCCTAACTTTAATATAATTAAAATAAATCTAAATAAAAATTACTATCATTAACTAAATAATTCCTATTTAAAACTAAATACTTACCTGTAAAATAAACCCTAAGCTAGCTACAATATAACTAATAGTTACATTGTAGCTAGCTTAGGTTTTATTTTTATTTCACAGCTAAGTTTGTACTTATTTTAACTAGGTAGACTAGTTACTAAATAGTTATTAACTATTTACTAACATCTAGTTAAAATAAATACAAATTTACCTGTAAAATAAAACCTAACCTGTCTTACACTAACACCTAGCAGTACATTAAAATTAAATAAATTACATTAATTAAATACAATTAACTAAATTACAAAAAAACCCCCACTAAATTACACAAAATAAAAAAGAAATTATCAAATATTTTTCTTTTTTTTTTTAAATGTTTTATTGAGGAAAATTGCAAACAAACACAAAAAAAAAACAAGTACTGAGGATACAAAACATACAGTATGTTGATATCAGAAATGTGACCATGAACAAATTTAGGCAAGAAATACAACATTATATCTATACAATGATCTGATTAGGAGTATACCTCAGTGATACATGCGTAATTCCCTCAACTAAAATTTTATCCTTTAAGTATTGGATAGGGGGGATGAAAAAATCAGTCCGACCTTATATATAATAAAAGTATAAAGGACTATGAGGGGCGAGGGGGGGAAAGGAAGCAGGGGGGTAATGTGCGACTGAGAGTATCAGTGCGTCATTCCTAGTCACTAGTCAAAAGTAGCATGGGGTGGCCTAATCCTAACCCAGGCCCAGGACTCAAGAGGGGAAACAGGGGAGGACAAGAAAAAAAAAAAAAAAGAGAGAAACCCTCCACTATTAATTAATTGTTATCATAAGTGATCCAGTTCCTCCATGTAGCCCAGTAGCTCTCCATATTGTCTTGCATTTTATGTACAAATCCCATGGTTGCAAAATGATTGACCAGTAGTGATGTCACGAATAGTTCGCCGGTGAATAGTTCCCGGCAAACATAGCATGTTCGCTTTCGCCGCGGCGGGCAAACATATGCGATGTTCGATCCGCCCCCTATTCGTCATCATTGATTAATACTTTGACCCTGTACCTCACAGTCAGCAGGCACATTCCAGCCAATCAGCAGCAGACCCTCCCTCCCAGACCCTCCTACCTCCTGGACAGCATCCATTTTAGATTCATTCGGAAGCTGCATTGTTAGTGAGAGGAGGGACAGTGTAACTGCTGCTGATTGAATAGGGAAATCGATAGCTAGGCTAGTGTATTCAGTGTCCACTACAGTCCTGAAGGACTCATCTGATCTCTGCTGTAAGGACAGCACCCCAAAAAGCCCTTTTTAGGACTAGAACATCAGTCTGCTTTTTTTTTTTTTTTTCCTGTGTAATCTAATTGCAGTTGCCTGCCTGCCAGCGTGTGTGTCAGTCAGGCTCACAGCGTATACTGTGCCCACTTGCCCAGTGCCACCACTCATATCTGGTGTAACAGTAGTGTAGATTTAAAAAAAACAACACTTTTTTGACTGTGTTAAATAATAGCAGTCAGTTTCCTTCACACGTGTGCGTTTCAGTGCCTGCCTGCAAGTGCACAGTGTCACCCCAGTGCAACTCATATCTAGTGTAACAGTAGTGTAGATTTAAAAAAAAAAAAACACTTTTTTGACTGTGAAATAATAGCAGTCAGTTTCCTTCACACGTGTGCGTTTCAGTGCCTGCTAGGGCACAGTGTCACACCAGTGCAACTCATATCTGGTGTAACAGTAGTGTACATTTTAAAAAAACAACACTTTTTTGACTGTGTTAAATAATATCAGTCAGTTTCCATCACACGTGTGCATTTCAGGGCCTGCCTACCAGGGCACAGTGTCACCCCAGTGCAACTCATATCTGGTGTAACAGTAGTGTAGATTTAAAAAAACAACACTTTTTTGACTGTGTTAAATAATAGCAGTCAGTTTCCTTCACACATGTACGTTTCAGGGCCTGCCTACCAGGGCACAGTGTCACCCCAGTGCAACTCATATCTGGTGTAACAGTAGTGTAGATTTAAAAAAACAACACTTTTTTGACTGTGTTAAATAATAGCAGTCAGTTTCCTTCACACATGTACGTTTCAGGGCCTGCCTACCAGGGCACAGTGTCACCCCAGTGCAACTCATATCTGGTGTAACAGTAGTGTAGATTTAAAAAAACAACACTTTTTTGACTGTGTTAAATAATAGCAGTCAGTTTCCTTCACACGTGTGCGTTTCAGGGCCTGCCTGCCTGCCAGGGCACAGTGTCACCCCAGTGCAACTCATATCTGGTGTAACAGTAGTGTAGATTTAAAAAAACAACACTTTTTTGACTGTGTTAAATAATAGCAGTCAGTTTCCTTCACACGTGTGCATTTAAGTGCCTGCCTGCCAGGGCACAGTGTCACCCCAGTGCAACTCATATCGCAATCTTTATAAAACAAAATTTCCCCTTTGAATTTTAAAAAAAACCCTGCTGTTTTACAGACCCGCTCTCTGTGATCTGCTGAGCGGGTCTGTTTTTTTCAAACAGCACATCGGGACAGCTGTATAGTCACAGACCGGCCTGACCGCGCCATAGCACTAAGTGCAGCTCGCTCCTGCTGTCTGACAGAGCAGGAGAGAGCTGCACTTAGTGCTATGGCGCGGTCGGGCCGGGCTGTGACTATAAAAAACAGACCCACTCTCTGTGATCTGCTGAGCGGGTCTGTTCTTTTCAAACAGCGCATCGGGCCAGCTGTATAGTCACAGTCCGGCCCGACCGCGCCATAGCACTCTGTAAAACAGCAGGGTTTTTTTAAAATTCAAAGGGGAAATTTTGTTTTATAAAGATTGCGCTAATATAATGTTATATAATGCAGAATTATAATAGCAGTCAGTTTCCTTCACACGTGTGCGTTTCAGTGCCTGCTAGGGCACAGTGTCACACCAGTGCAACTCATATCTGGTGTAACAGTAGTGTACATTTTAAAAAAACAACACTTTTTTGACTGTGTTAAATAATAGCAGTCAGTTTCCTTCACACATGTACGTTTCAGGGCCTGCCTACCAGGGCACAGTGTCACCCCAGTGCAACTCATATCTGGTGTAACAGTAGTGTAGATTTAAAAAAACAACACTTTTTTGACTGTGTTAAATAATAGCAGTCAGTTTCCTTCACACATGTACGTTTCAGGGCCTGCCTACCAGGGCACAGTGTCACCCCAGTGCAACTCATATCTGGTGTAACAGTAGTGTAGATTTAAAAAAACAACACTTTTTTGACTGTGTTAAATAATAGCAGTCAGTTTCCTTCACACGTGTGCGTTTCAGGGCCTGCCTGCCTGCCAGGGCACAGTGTCACCCCAGTGCAACTCATATCTGGTGTAACAGTAGTGTAGATTTAAAAAAACAACACTTTTTTGACTGTGTTAAATAATAGCAGTCAGTTTCCTTCACACGTGTGCGTTTAAGTGCCTGCCTGCCAGGGCACAGTGTCACCCCAGTGCAACTCATATCGCAATCTTTATAAAACAAAATTTCCCCTTTGAATTTTAAAAAAAACCCTGCTGTTTTACAGACCCGCTCTCTGTGATCTGCTGAGCGGGTCTGTTTTTTTCAAACAGCACATCGGGACAGCTGTATAGTCACAGACCGGCCTGACCGCGCCATAGCACTAAGTGCAGCTCTCTCCTGCTCTGTCAGACAGCAGGAGCGAGCTGCACTTAGTGCTATGGCGCGGTCGGGCCGGGCTGTGACTATAAAAAACAGACCCACTCTCTGTGATCTGCTGAGCGGGTCTGTTCTTTTCAAACAGCGCATCGGGCCAGCTGTATAGTCACAGTCCGGCCCGACCGCGCCATAGCACTCTGTAAAACAGCAGGGTTTTTTTAAAATTCAAAGGGGAAATTTTGTTTTATAAAGATTGCGCTAATATAATGTTATATAATGCAGAATTATATAACATTATTTTAAGTACCATATGATATTAACCCTTAACACACCTTTAACACACCTAATTACAAGAGTATATCTGAACAACCACAGAATACCACCACGTCGCTTTATGCTGCTGTGTGCCAGTGCTTTGTATAAGCTGAAATGGATTAATAAAAGACAAGTTTGTTAAACTTTTTTCCTGATTCATTGGTGCTGTGGAAATTGTTTTTTTACAGTCTACAGAGAGGTGTTTGCAGTGGCCCTCGACCACGAGCATCAGGTGTGTGCTGTCTATCATTTGGGAACTGTCTTATGTATTTTACTGCAAGATAGACTTGCAAGCACCACTAGGAGCTAACATACAGCATTATAGATATAAGCAGCAAAACAGATGGCACTCAAATGTTTACTTACACAGAGATGGATGCTGTCCGCATCACTACCCTTGTGCGAGGATCCAGGGATTTTCTTAAAGAGGCACCAGTGGAACTAACCAGTCAGGAATATGAGAAATTGAAAAAGAGAAATATGATTTGGGAATTACACAGCATAACTCTAGCAGAGTACTATAGAGTTAAAAGAATACCCAGAGGGCTACGCATGAGTACCCGGCCTACATTATTAAAGGATAACATTGAATATTGTCAAAAGTTTGAAGCTATATTAAATGAGTGCTCCTATGACCTAATTGTTTTAACAGTGGAGACATTACAGAAAGAAATTGATAAACAGCAGGTCATAGTAGAAGCGAAACAGGAAGAACTCAGACAAGAGTTATCTGTAGAAGAATATAGCAAAAAGATTAAAGATATTGATGACAAGATCGCAGTTTTGAAGAAGGACTTACAAGATGGTAAAAGACAAAAGTTCCAATGTGATGAGCAGGATTATGCCCAAGGAAACGTCTATCGTTGGAGGGGTGAGAATCGATCCTGGTGGCGGAGGGATACCTCTCAGAGAATGAGATCCGGCCGCAATCACATGTCACAACGTCAAGCTAGACAAGATCAGCAGAGCTCAAGTGGAACAGATAGCTCTACCGGATCAAGTTTTTTAGAGTCCGGCGAGGAAACCAACATCAGTCAAGACACAGAGGGGGCCGCAGACACAAACGGAGACAAGGGACGATCCAATCGACCAAGGAAAGCAAAGAACCAGAAGAAACAGACGAGGAGTCATCAATAATCAATATCTCTGCCTGCAACTTAACGGACAGTGAGTACCAGTTACTTAACAAGGGTTTGTCATTTTGCCCTGCTAAAGATGTGAACTTCTTTGAGCTCAATAAGGATCTATACAGATTTTTCAGGACATTAAGACTCAAGTCCTATTTTAACAACAAACCAAAAGCAGTTAATATTAATGGTAATTTGGGTAATGATACAGGATTATATTGTAAAAGTAGTTTCACTCCACCGTGTTATAATAATAGCATTGAAACTTATATGCAATTGGTTAAAAGGGATTTGAAACAATTAGAATGTAAAATCAAAAAGAAATCATGGAAATTTAAACATAATGTCACTAAAGCACAGAGTGGTGCTATTTCTACATTAAACAAAAAGGATATAGTGGTGAGGGGGGCTGATAAGGGAGGTGCTATAGTTGTCCTGGATAAGGACTACTATATTAATGAAATCACCAACCAGTTAAGTGATAAAGATACATATTTGGTATTCCCTTACAACCCCCTCACCAATATACAAAAGGAGATCAATGGTATAATTGATAAAGCCCTCTTTAGAGGTATGATTGATCAGAAATTAGCCAAATTTTTATATATTGAGTGGCCCAAGACACCTATCATATATACGGTACCAAAGGTACATAAGGACCCCCATAGACCACCGGGCCGTCCTATAGTTGCAGGTACACAATCTGTCTTTAGCAATATAGCAATATATCTTGATAACATTTTATAGCCTGAGGTTATGAAGGCAACTTCATACATTAGAGATACCAGTGATTTTATTGCCAAATTGAAAGATTTACCACTAAATGACACAAAATACATACTTTTTTCGCTTGATGTAAGTAGTTTATACACATCCATTAAGCATGAAATTGGTATTGGAGCAGTTATGACCACTATGGCCAAAACAAGGGTATATAGTACTATACAATTGAAATTCATTGAAGATTTGCTTAGAGTGGTGTTGTATAGTAATTATTTCTTATTTGGTAATACAAGGTACCTGCAACTTAAAGGGACTGCCATGGGGTCCAATGTCGCCCCATCATACGCCAACATGTTCATGAGTTGTTTTGAAGACAAATTTGTCTATGAAAATGCTTTATTCTTACAATATGGTGCAGCCTGGTGGCGCTTTATAGATGACGTGTTTGGCGTGTGGTGGGGTGACATTGGTTCCCTTTTGGCATTTGTTGATCAGTTGAATGGTGCAGTGCAGGGATTAAAATTTACACTCAATTTTAGTGAGACAAACATTGTATTCCTGGATACTGAAGTACACAAGGATGTCATGACTGGCAACTTAAAAATTGATATGTACAGGAAGAGTATTGATAGAAATTCCCTGCTCAAATATGACAGTTTTCATTATGAGTCCTTAAAAAATTCCCTACCAAAGAGCCAGATGCTTAGAGTCCACAAAATACTCAGTGACAGCCACAAAAAAGAGATAAGACTCAGGGAAATGACTGAGCGATTTGTACAAAGGGGTTACCCACCCAATTTAGTGGAAATAGAGAAACAGAAAGCTAATAGTATCTGTGAGAAAGCATACAAAACTAAGAACAAACAAGATAGATTAGTGTGTGTTACACAGTACAGTCCATATAGTGCTGAAATAGCCCAATGTCTTAAAAAACATTGCCATGTATTAAAAAATTGTAACACAGATATAGCTGAATTTCAAAACTATCCACTTATGGCATATAGGAGAGTACCTAATATTAAAGATTTAGTAGTCAAAAATGACATTGGTGCTAAAGTAAAAAGACAGACACATATATCTTCTAAATCATATGGTACTTATCCTTGTTTAAATTGTGCCAGCTGTCACTCAGTTATAAAGGGTAGAGATTTGTACACCCCCAAACAGGCAAGAGATTTAATATCAACAAATTTTACACATGTGAGTCTACACATGTTATTTATCGAATAAAGTGTCCGTGCTCCAAAATCTATTTGGGTGAGACGGTTAGAAAAATATGTGATCGCCTCAGTCAACATAGATCAAATATAAGATGCGGGGACATGAAGGCCCCAGTAGCCTGTCACTTTATTAAAGCTGGTCATAATATTTCACATCTAAGGTGGCAAATCATTGATAGCGTTGAACCCCATAGAAGGGGTGGTAGTAGGGAATTACAGTTAACGAGGAAAGAATCCTTTTGGATACATAAGTTAGACGCTTTAGTTCCCAAAGGGATCAACAGGGAAATAGATATGACAGTTTTCTTGTAGGTAAAAATGTAAAAGTTTAAATAAAAATTCTATTTGAAATGTGAATAATCTTCTGTGAATAAGTAATCTTCAGCATGAATAATAATATTATCATATGATGAAATGTATAAGAATATGAATTTAGATAAGAAGTAACAACTAACAGCAGTTTGTTTTTAACTATGTATTTAACATTTTTAAGAATATAAACTTTTGACCACTAGGTGGTGGTATTCTGTGGTTGTTCAGATATACTCTTGTAATTAGGTGTGTTAAAAGTGTGTTAAGGGTTAATATCATATGGTACTTAAGGAGCAGCTAACAGGTGTTCTGTATGAGCATGAGTAAGGGTTAACAGCCCGAAACGTCGCTTTATGCTGCTGTGTGCCAGTGCTTTGTATAAGCTAAAATGGATTAATAAAAGACAAGTTTGTTAAACTTTTTTCCTGATTCATTGGTGGAAATTGTTTTTTTACAGTCTACAGAGAGGTGTTTGCAGTGGCCCTCGACCATGAGCATCAGGTGTGTGCTGTCTATCATTTGGGAACTATATCTGGTGTAACAGTAGTGTAGATTTAAAAAAACCAACACTTTTTTGACTGTGTTAAATAATAGCAGTCAGTTTCCTTCACACGTGTGCGTTTCAGTGTCTGCCTGCCAGGGCACAGTGTCACCCCAGTGCAACTCATATCTGGTGTAACAGTAGTATAGATTTAAAAAAAAAAACACTTTTTTGACTGTGTTAAATAATAGCAGTCAGTTTCCTTCACACGTGTGCGTTTCAGTGCCTGCCTGCCAGGGCACAGTGTCACACCAGTGCAACTCATATCTGGTGTAACAGTAGTCTAGATTTAAAAACAACAACACTTTTTTGACTATGTTAAATAATAGCAGTCAGTTTCCTTCACACGTGTGCGTTTCAGTGCCTGCCTGCCAGGGCACAGTGTCACCCCAGTGCTACTCATATCTGGTGTAACAGTAGTGTAGATTTAAAAAAAAAAAAACACTTTTTTGACTGTGTTAAATAATAGCAGTCAGTTTCGTTCACACGTGTGCGTTTCAGTGCCTGCCTGCCAGGGCACAGTGTCACCCCAGTGCAACTCATATCTGGTGTAACAGTAGTATAGATTTAAAAAAACAACACTTTTTTGACTGTGTTAAATAATAGCAGTCAGTTTCCTTCACACGTGTGTGTTTCAGTGCCTGCCTGCCAGGGCACAGTGTCACCCCAGTGCAACTCATATCTGGTGTAACAGTAGTCTAGATTTAAAAACAACAACACTTTTTTGACTATGTTAAATAATAGCAGTCAGTTTCCTTCACACGTGTGCGTTTCAGTGCCTGCCTGCCAGGGCACAGTGTCACCCCAGTGCTACTCATATCTGGTGTAACAGTAGTGTAGATTTAAAAAAAACAAAAACTTTTTTGACTGTGTTAAATAATAGCAGTCAGTTTCGTTCACACGTGTGCGTTTCAGTGCCTGCCTGCCAGGGCACAGTGTCACCCCAGTGCAACTCATATCTGGTGTAACAGTAGTATAGATTTAAAAAAACAACACTTTTTTGACTGTGTTAAATAATAGCAGTCAGTTTCCTTCACACGTGTGCGTTTCAGTGCCTGCCTGCCAGGGCACAGTGTCACCCCAGTGCAACTCATATCTGGTGTAACAGTAGTCTAGCTTTAAAAACAACACTTTTTTGACTATGTTAAATAATAGCAGTCAGTTTCCTTCACACGTGTGCGTTTCAGTGCCTGCCTGCCAGGGCACAGTGTCACCCCAGTGCTACTCATATCTGGTGTAACAGTAGTGTAGATTTAAAAAAAAAAACACTTTTTTGACTGTGTTAAATAATAGCAGTCAGTTTCGTTCACACGTGTGCGTCTCAGTGCCTGCCTGCCAGGGCAC
Organism: Bombina bombina; assembly: GCF_027579735.1. Classification (NCBI taxonomy): domain Eukaryota; kingdom Metazoa; phylum Chordata; class Amphibia; order Anura; family Bombinatoridae; genus Bombina; species Bombina bombina. Next base: position 613,872,558 of record NC_069505.1, on the reverse strand, counting down.
AGTGTCACCCCAGTGCAACTCATATCTGGTGTAACAGTAGTGTAGATTTAAAAAAAAAACACTTTTTTGACTGTGTTAAATAATAGCAGTCGGTTTCCTTCACACGTGTGCGTTTCAGTGCCTGCCTGCCAGGGCACAGTGTCACCCCAGTGCAACTCATATCTGGTGTAACAGTAGTCTAGATTTAAAAACAACACTTTTTTGACTATGTTAAATAATAGCAGTCAGTTTCCTTCACACGTGTGCGTTTCAGTGCCTGCCTGCCAGGGCACAGTGTCACCCCAGTGCTACTTATATCTGGTGTAACAGTAGTGTAGATTTAAAAAAAAAAACACTTTTTTGACTGTGTTAAATAATAGCAGTCAGTTTCGTTCACACGTGTGCGTTTCAGTGCCTGCCTGCCAGGGCACAGTGTCATCCCAGTGCAACTCATATCTGGTGTAACAGTAGTGTAGATTTAAAAAAAAAAACACTTTTTTGACTGTGTTAAATAATAGCAGTCAGTTTCCTTCACACGTGTGCGTTTCAGTGCCTGCCTGCCAGGGCACAGTGTCACCCCAGTGCAACTCATATCTGGTGTAACAGTAGTCTAGATTTAAAAAAACAACACTTTTTTGACTGTGTTAAATAATAGCAGTCAGTTTCCTTCACACGTGTGCGTTTCAGTGCCTCTCTGCCAGGGCACAGTGTCACCCCAGTGCAACTCATATCTGGTGTAACAGTAGTGTAGATTTAAAAAAAACAACACTTTTTTGACTGTGTTAAATAATAGCAGTAAGTTTCCTTCACACGTGTGCGTTTCAGTGCCTGCCTACCAGGGCACAGTGTCACACCAGTGCAACTCATATCTGGTGTAACAGTAGTGTACATTTAAAAAAAAAATACAATTTTGACTGTAATAGATTGAATAGCAGTTAGTTGTCTGCAAGTGTGTGTGTCAGGCCTACAGTGTCTACTCAGCCAACCTCTGCCAGTGCACAGTGCCACTCATATCTGTTGTCACAGTAGCTTGCACGCATAGTACCACTAATCGAAAAAAAAAAAAATTGACAGGCAGAGGCAGACCACCCCGCAGGGGCCATCGTGTTCGTGGTGCTGTGATTCCCTTTGGCCCTAGAATAATGCCCAGTGTTCAGAGGCCACGTACCCCGAACTCGAACATTTCTGAGGACATAGTTGACTGGATAACACAGGACACCCAATCTTCTACAGCTTCCGCTCGGAACCTTGATGCACCTCCTCCAGCTTAGCTTCGGGCACCTCTCAAGTTAACACTCGCCCGCCTGCCACCACCACCAACACTAGCACCACAGCCACTTCACTTGATCTGTCAGAGGAGTTATTTACACATCAGTTGGAAGAAATGAGTGATAGTGATGCGCAACCATTATTGCCAGAGGATGTAGATAACATGGATATGTCTCAGTCAGGCAGCATTACACACATGGACGTACGGTGTGATGATGATGATGATGTTGTACCCGCTGCTGCTTCCTTTGTTGACTTGTCAGATACAAGTGAAGCAGTTGATGATGACGATGCGTCCGTGGATGTCACGTGGGTGCCCGCTAGAAGAAAAGAAGAAGAGAGGGAAAGTTCAGATGGGGAGACAGAGAGGAGGAGGAGACGAGTTGGAAGGAGGGGGAGGTCGTCGCAAGGAGCTAGTGGCACAGTCAGACAGCATGCATCGGCACCCAGGATCAGCCAGACAGCACACCGACGCCCATCAACGCATGCTGTTGCCACCACCAGAATGCCGTCATCGCAGAGCTCAGCAGTGTGGCATTTTTTTTGTGTGTCTGTCTCTGACAACAGCGATGCCATTTGCAACCTGTGCCAAAAGAAACTGAGTTGTGGGAAATCCAACACCCACCTAGGTACAACTGCTTTGCGAAGGCACATGGTCTCCCATCACAAACGCCAATGGGAAGAACACATGAGTAGAAGCAGCACACAAACTGAAAGCCGCCCTCCTCCTCCAGCTCCAGCATCTTCAGCCACGTCAACCACTGCTGTCCTCCTTGCCCCCTCTCAACCATCCGCCACTCAGTCTCTCTTACGTAGCAGTTCCTGGTCATCTGCCCACAGTCAGGTGTCTGTCAAGGACATGTTTGAGCGTAAGAAGCCAATTTCTCAAAGTCACCCCCTTGCCCGGCGTCTGACAGCTGGCTTGTCTGAACTCTTAGCCCGCCAGCTTTTACCATACAAACTGGTGGAGTCTGATGCTTTCAAAAAATTTGTATCTATTGGGACACCGCAGGTGAAGGTACCTGGCAGAAATTTCTTTTCACAAAAGGCAATCCCAAACCTGTACTCTGTTGTTCGAAAGGAAGTTATGGCATGTCTGGCACACAGCGTTGGGGCAAGGGTCCATATGACCACGGATAGCTGGTCTGCAAAGCATGGTCAGGGAAGGTATATAACCTACACTGCGCATTGGGTAAACCTGCTGACGGCTGCCAAGCATGGAATGCGTGGCTCTGCAGATGAGTTGGTGACACCGCCACGACTTGAAGGCAGGCCTGCTGCCACCTCCTCTACTCCTCCTACTCCATCCTCTTCCATAACCTCCTCGGCTGAGTCCTCTTCTGCTGCTGCGTCTTGCTCCACATCAACGGCACCCCCCAGATCCTCAGGTATTATTCCACATCCCGGATACGGCAGTGTCACGCCGTCTTGGGGTTGACTTGCCTAAGAGCGGAGAGTCACACTGCACCAGCACTCCTGTCTGCCCTGAACGCACAGGTGGATCAGTGGCTGACTCCGCACCAACTGCAGATCGGCAAAGTGGTTAGTGACAACGGAAGCAATTTGGTGGCGGCATTGAATTTGGGCAAGTTGACACATGTGCCATGCATGGCACATGTGTGTAATCTGATCGTACAACGCTTTGTGCATAAGTACCCAGGCTTACAGGACGTCTTGAAGCAGGCCAGGAAGGTGTGTGGCCATTTCAGGCGTTCCTACACGGCCATGGCGCACTTTTCAGATATACAGCGGCAAAACAACATGCCAGTTAGGCGCTTGATTTGCGACAGCCCGACACGTTGGAATTCAACACTCCTAATGTTCGACCGCCTGATCCAACAAGAAAAAGCCGTTAATGACTATTTGTATGAACGGGGTGCTAGGACAGCCTCTGCGGAGCTGGGAATTTTTTTGCCACGTTACTGGACGCTCATGCGCAATGCTTTTAGGCTCATGCGTCCTTTTGAGGAGGTGACAAACCTAGTCAGTCGCACCGAAGGCACCATCAGCGACATCATACTATTTGTTTTCTTCCTGGAGTGTGCCCTGCAAAGAGTGCTGGATCAGGCCATAGATGAGTGTGAAGAGGAAGAGGAAGAGGAAGAGTTGTGGTCACCATCACCACCAGAAACAGCCTTATCAGCATCGCTTGCTGGACCTGCGGCAACGCTGGAAGAGGATTGTGAGGAAGAGGAGTCAGAGGAGGAATGTGGCTTTGAGGAGGAGGAGGAAGACCAACCACAACAGGCATCCCAGGGTGCTCGTTGTCACCTATCTGGTACCCGTGGTGTTGTACGTGGCTGGGGGGAAGAAGATACCTTCAGTGAGATCACTGAGGATGAGGAACGGGACATGAGTAGCTCAGCATCCAACCTTGTGCAAATGGGGTCTTTCATGCTGTCCTGCCTGTTGAGGGACCCTCGTATAAAAAGGCTGAGGGAGAACGACCTGTACTGGGTGTCCACGCTACTAGACCCCCGGTATAAGCATAAAGTGCCTGAAATGTTACCGAATTACCGCAAGTCGGAAAGGATGCAGCAATACCAAAATAAATTAAAAAGTATGCTTTACACAGCGTATAAGGGTGATGTCACAGCATAACGGGAATCTAACAGGGGAAGAGGTGAAAGTAATCCTCCTCCTCCCACGACCACGCCGGCAAGGACAGGACGCTTTACAGACGTGTTGTTGATGGAGGACATGCAGAGCTTTTTAAGTCCTACGCATCGCCACAGCCCTTCGTGGTCCACCCTCAGAGAACGACTCGACCGACAGGTAGCAAACTACCTCGCCTTAACTGCAGATATCGACACTCTGAGGAGCGATGAACCCCTTGACTACTGGGTGTGCAGGCTTGACCTGTAGCCTGAGCTATCCCAATTTGCGATAGAACTTCTGGCCTGCCCCGCTTCAAGTGTCCTGTCAGAAAGGACCTTCAGTGCAGCAGGAGGTATTGTCACTGAGAAGAGAAGTTGCCTAGGTCAAAAAAGTCTAGATTACCTCACCTTTATTAAGATGAATGAGGGATGGATCCCGAAGGGACTGACAGTGGGCGATACATTCGACTATAAAAGGCCTGATGAGATGAGCTGCCTTGGGCTAAAAATGGTCCACACGCTGCTGTATTTAATCTCTGAATGCCGGATGACTTGCGTGACTTATCCACCACCATCTAGGGTTCAAGCCGCAATAATTTAGGGCACTTTCTGCCTGGGAAACAAACATCAATTTTTCTGGCCGCTGCTATAGCAGCGGCTGCAACAATACCTAATTTTTCAGGCATGTGTACATGCCTAATTTTTCTGGCCTCTGGTGCTGCACTGTGGCTTCAAAAACCAAACCAAAAAAAAGGCACATAACAGGGATTAAACTGATAGGAATAGTACTACTTAACACACCACTCCTATCTAGTGGCACATTAGATTGCACGCGCAGTGCCCCAAATTTGAAGTAGGAGGACCGACCAAGAATCTTTTTCCATCTCCCGGTTCCTAAAATTGATGCCATATACACGTCCCCTGATAGGGGACGTAACAGGGATTAAACTGATAAGAATAGAACTACTTAACACACCACTCATATCTGGTGGCACATTAGATTGCATGCGCAGTGCCCCAAATTTGAAGTAGGAGGACCGACCAAGAATCTTTTTCCATCTCCCGGTTCCTAAAATCGATGCCATATACACGTCCCCTGATAGGGGACGTAACAGGGATTAAACTGATAAGAATAGAACTACTTAACACACCACTCATATCTGGTGGCACATTAGATTGCACGCGCAGTGCCACAAATTTGAAGTAGGAGGACCGACCAAGCATCTTTTTCCATCTCCCGGTTCCTAAAATCGATGCCATATACACGTCCCCTGATAGGGGACGTAACAGGGATTAAACTGATAAGAATAGAACTACTTAACACACCACTCATATCTGGTGGCACATTATATTGCACGCGCAGTGCCCCAAATTTGAAGTAGGAGGACAAACCAAGAATCTTTTTCCATCTCCCGGTTCCTAAAATCGATGCCATATACACGTCCCCTGATAGGGGACGTAACAGGGATTAAACTGATAAGAAAAGAACTACTTAACACACCACTCCTATCTGGTGGCACATTAAATTGCACTCGCAGTGCCCCAAATTTGAAGTAGGAGGACCGACCAAGCATCTTTTTCCATCTCCCGGTACCTAAAATCGATGCCATATACACGTCCCCTGATAGGGGACGTAACAGGGATTAAACTGATAAGAATAGAACTACTTAACACACCACTCATATCTGGTGGCACATTAGATTGCATGCGCAGTGCCCCAAATTTGAAGTAGGAGGACCGACCAAGCATCTTTTTCCATCTCCCAGTTCCTAAAATCGATGCCATATACACGTCCCCTGATAGGGAACGTAACAGGGATTAAACTGATAGGAATAGTACTTCTTAACACACCTTATAATAATGCAGAGAGAGGCAATGCAGAGAGAGGAGTCTGAAGAAGAGGAGTCAGAGGAGGAAGGTGGCTTTGAGGAGGTGGAAGACCAAACACAGCAGGCGTCCCAGGGGGCTTGTTGTCACCTTTCGGGGACCCTTGGTGTTGTACGTGGCTGGGTGGAGGAAGAGACCTTCAATGACATCAGTGAGGACAAGGAACGGGACATGGCTAGCTTGGTATCCAACCTTGTGCAAATGGGGAGTTTGCGGTTGTGCAAATGGACTGTTTGCGGTTGTTTGCGGTGCGTTAAAGGGACAGTCTAGGCCAAAATAAACGTTCATGATTCAGATATAGCATATAATTTTAAACTATTTTCCAATTTATTTTTATCACCAATTTTGCTTTGTTCTCTTGGTATTCTTAGTTGAAAGCTTAACCTAGGAGGTTCATATGCTAATTTCTTAGACCTTGAAGCCCACCTCTTTCAGATTGCATTTTAACAGTTTTTCACCACTAGAGGGTGTTAGTTCACGTATTTCATATAGATAACACTGTGCTCGTGCACGAGAAGTTATCTTGGAGCAGGCACTGATTGGCTAGACTGCAAGTCTGTCAAAAGAACTGAAAAAAGGGGCAGTTTGCAGAGGCTTGGATACAAGATAATCACAGAGGTTAAAAGTATATTATTATAAATGTGTTAGTTATGCAAACCTGGGAAATGGGTAATAAAGGGATTATCTATCTTTTAAAACATGCCAAGTCAAAACCCCAAATGGCTCAAGAAAATTTAATATGGCTCAGTATCTTATAGTCTGTGACAATGAGGCCAAGTGGTGAAGACATTCCATACCGGTCAGACTACACACAGAATGGTAAGGCAGCCTAAACCATGAGCCTAAATTGTGGCTTCTGGCCTCCATTGGGGGGAAAGATGTCGACCAATGTTAAGGGAAAAGAGCTGACCTAGGACAAAAACAGGCATACATTTAAACAGCATATTTAGATATACTTATCAGTCATCAGGAGAGGAGCATCTATCAGCCGGATAGTTCCAGGGAGGATCTATAGCAAAGCTATGGCATTTTGTTGAGGGGACCCTTTGTGACAGGGGTCTCCATTCACTAGCAAATGGTCGCAGGGCAGAGGATGAGGAGCTTGAAAGTGTACCTTCCTTAGGTATGGATATTGCCCTTCCTGTAGTATGACCATTATCAGCCGACCATTCTTTCAGCAGTTGTTGCCCTTTAGAGGGGGAATCCACTATGAAGAGGCAGCCTTCCTTATGTACCAGAAGCTTGGTTGGGTAACCCCATCTGTATTTGATTCCTTGTTGTCTAAGCTGTTTTGTTATATCACAAAAGGTATTTAGTTTTTGTATAGTAAATTGTGACAAGTCCGGGAAGATCTGGATGTTGAGTAATTAGGTGGTTAGGTGGGATTTAAAAACATTGCCTTCAGAATCTGTTCCTTATATGTAGTAAAATCTAGCAATAGTGTCCCTTGGCTTCTCAGGCGGAACATTCCTCCCTTTAGGGAGTCTATGTGCTCTGTCAAGTAAGGCTTCATTTGGGTATTTAGGAGGTTTTAACAATTTGCAGAGTTCAGTGAGGAACACCTCTAGGTCTGACTGGGAGACATCTTCAGGTATGCCCCTGAATCGGAGGTTGTTTCTTCGTGATCGGTCTTCCATGTTGGCCAGTTTCGCCTCCATGGAGTCCATCATGTCCACCAACACATGGGAGTGATTATTGAGATTAACTTTTTCTATAGCGAGGTTCTCCTGCTTCCTCTCCAATGTTTCTATTCTCTCACTTATTGCCCCTATGTCCTTTCTCAACTCAGCTTCTGACCCCTTAATAGCCTTAGTTAGAGATTCCTGGAGGCTGTTGAGTCTCAGTGTCAGGGTAGAGACTATATCTGTAGCCATTACCTCCACAAGGTCTGCAGGGGATTGAGAGTCCTGGTCAGAGCAATTGTCTCTGGAATCAGAAGGTGTAGGGGAGTCCCTAATAGCCCCTTGTGTATCCACCATTGCCTTAGCCTTAAAGTGGTCTGCAACTGACTTTTTGAAATCTGATGCTCCTGTTAATTTCTTTCTTGCCCCTTGCGGCATAGTGATGTGGGATTGATAGCGTTGCAGGCACAGTCAGCTCCCTTACCTACAAATGGCCCAGTAAAACAGAGGATCCAACACTTTGGAGTATTAATTATATCTGTAGTATATTTCACATAATCTGTATACAGGGATAGGATCCTTTAAGGTCCCCCGGCCCAGTGAGACCGCAAATTGTTTATGCCTGCACCAAGGAGCACACACCAGCAAAAAGAGTCTAGTCTGACCCTCCAGACCCCACTGCGGCCCTAATCTGCAAGGTTTTTCACACTAGGGAAGTTAAGTGGCGTGCAGAGAGATGTAAACTGGCGGCTCGTATAGCTCCCAAAATGAACTGCGTCAAGCTCCCTGACTGACCATATAATATGTGTTAATGTCCCTGACTGGATACTATAAATCTCACCAGTCAAATAGTCCCAGAGCGTGTAGTCCCTGATGCGGGTAGATAGTAAGTTGCTGCCGATAGGACACCTGTCTCCAATCCGGCCGGTGTTATTGCAGTCAAACTGCTGCTTAGCAAACCAAAACAAGGGTCATGAGTGTCCTGGCTGTTCCCAAGTGCAGGGCGGGTGAGTGTGAAGATATCTGCTTTTTCTGCTTTGTAGAACAATAGCCTTAGTATTATTAGTCCACGGAGCTTAGTGAGAATGCGACCGCTGCGGAACTCGGCTAGCTCCACCCCCGAAATTATCAAATATTTAAACTAATTACACTTAATCTAATAGCCCTATCAAAATAAAAAAGCCCCCCAAAATAAAAAACCCTAGCCTAAACTAAACTGCCAATAGCCCTTAAAAGGGCCTTTTGCGGGGCATTGAAGCTCAATCCTATTGGCTGATTGCATCAGCCAATAGGATTTTTTACCCTTTAAATCCGATTGGCTGATAGAATTCTATCAGCCAATCAGAATTCAAGGGTGCCATCTTGGATGACGTCATTTAAAGGAAACTTTATTCTTCAAGAGGATTTGAAAGAAGAGGATGCTCCGCGCCGGATGTCTAGAAGATGGAGCTGCTCCACGTCGGAAGGATGAAGATAGAAGATGCCATCTGGATGAAGACTTATGCCGGCCTGGAGGACAACTTCTTGCCGCTTGGATGAAGACTTCTCCCGGCTTCGTTGAGGACTTCTGCACGCTTGGATGAAGACTTCTCCTGGATTGATGAGGATGGATGTCAGGTCTTCAAAAAATGTAAGTGGATCTTCAGGGGTTACTGTTAGGTTTTATTAAGGGTTTATGTGGGTGGTGGGTTTTAATGTTGGGGGGTTGTTTGTATTTTTTGTTACAGGTAAAAGAGCTGATTTTTTTGGGGTCAATGCCCCGTAAAAGGCCCTTTTAAGGGCTATTGGCAGTTTAGTTTAGGCTAGGTTTTTTTTTGGGGGGGGGGCTTTTTATTTTGATAGGGCTATTAGATTAGGTGTAATTAGTTTAAATATTTAATAATTTCTATTTTATTTTGTGTAATTTAGTGTTTATTTTTTGTAATTTAGTTAATTGTATTTAATTAATGTAATTTATTTAATTATAGTGTAATGTTAGGTGTTAGTGTAACTTAGGTTAGGTTTTATTTTACAGGTAAATTTGTATTTATTTTAACTAGGTAGCTAGTAAATAGTTAATAACTATTTACTAACTATTCTACCTAGTTAAAATAAATACAAACTTAGCTGTGAAATAAAAAATAAAACCTAAGATAGCTACAATATAACTATTAGTTATATTGTAGCTAGCTTAGCGTTTATTTTACAGGTAAGTATTTAGTCTTAAATAGGTATTATTTAGGTAATAATAGTAGGTTTTATTTAGATTTATTTTAATTATATTAAAGTTAGGGGTTTTAGGGTTAGGGTTAGACAGGGTTAGGGGTTAATATATTTATTTAGTGTTAGTGATGTGGGAGGCCAGAGGTTTAGGGGTTAATAACTTTAGTATAGTGGTGGTGACATTGGGGGCAGCAGATTAGGGGTTAATAATTTTTAACTAGTGTTTACGATGCGGGAGTGCGGCGGTTTTGGGGTTAATATGTTTATTATAGTGGCGGCGATGTCCGGAGCAGCAGATTAGGGGTTAATCATTTTATTTTAGTGTTTGCGATGCGGGAGGGCCTCTGATTAGGGGTTAATAGGTCGTTTATGGGTGTTAGTGTACTTTGTAACACTTTAGTTATGAGTTTTATGTTACATAACTACTGACTTTCAGTTTACGGTACGGATCTTCTTGTTATGGGCTGTACCACTCACTTTTTGGCCGGACAGGCAAACTCGTAATACCGGCGCTGTGGAAGTCCCATTGAAAAAGGATTTTTTAAAAAGTGCGGTAGTTACATTGCGTGACGGCAAAAAAGTGTGCGGTACAGCTATACCTACAAGACTCATAATAGTAGAGGTAGTGAAAAAACATAATTTATGTAAGAATTTACCTGATAAATTCATTTCTTTCATATTGGCAAGAGTCCATGAACTAGTGACTTATGGGATATACATTCCTACCAGGAGGGGCAAAGTTTCCCAAACCTCAAAATGCCTATAAATACACCCCCCACCACACCCACAATTCAGTTTAACGTATAGCCAAGAAGTGGGGTGATAAGAAAAGAGCGAAAGCATCAACAAGGAATTGGAATAATTGTGCTTTATACAAAAAAATCATAACCACCATAAAAAGGGTGGGCCTCGTGGACTCTTGCCAATATGAAAGAAATTAATTTATCAGGTAAATTCTTACATAAATTATGTTTTCTTTCATGTAATTGGCAAGAGTCCATGAGCTAGTGACGTATGGGATAGCAAATACCCAAGATGTGGAACTCCACGCAAGAGTCACTAGAGAGGGAGGGATAAAAATAAAGACAGCCAATTCTGCTGAAAAAATGAATCCACAACCCAAATCAAAAGTTTTAATCTTTATAATGAAAAAAACTGAAATTATAAGCAGAATAATAAAACTGAAACAGCTGCCTGAAGTACTTTTCTACCAAAAACTGCTTCTGAAGAAGAGAAAACATCAAAATGGTAGAATTTAGTAAAAGTATGCAAAGAAGACCAAGTTGCTGTTTTGCTGATCAACAGAAGCTTCATTCTTAAAAGCCCAGGATGTAGAAACTGACCTAGTAGAATGAGCCATAATCCTCTGAGGCGGGGATTTACCCGACTCCAAATAAGCATGATGAATCAAAAGCTTTAACCATGATGCCAAAGAAATGGCAGAAGCCTTCTGACCTTTCCTAGAACCAGAAAAGAAAACAAATAGACTAGAAGTCTTTCTGAAATCTTTAGTAGCTTCAACATAATATTTCAAAGCTCTTACCACATCCAAAGAATGTAAAGATCTCTCCAGAGAATTCTTAGGATTAGGACACAACAAAAGGACAATAATTTCTCTTCTAATGTTGTTGGAATTCACAACTTTAGATAAAAATTTAAATGAAGTCCGCAAAACCGCCTTATCCTGAGGAAAAATCAGAAAAGGAGACTCACAAGAAAGAGCAGATAATTCAGAAACTCTTCTAGCAGAAGAGATGGCCAAAAGGAACAATACTTTCCAAGAAAGTAACTTAATGTCCAGAGAATGCATAGGGGCCTAGTTATCAAGCTGTCTACTTTAACTGCCTTCGCCGGCCCAATACGCCCGCCTAAGCTCACCTACCATCGCCACCGCGGACCTGCAAAATTTCACCTAAGTTATCAATAAAGCTGTCAAAAAGCCGCGCACCAAGTACGGGGCGATGAGCAGCGGACTGTGATAGTTATCACTCATCCGATCTCCCTGCTCTTCGGCTTTTTGACAGCTTTATTGCTAGCCTGTCACTAAGCACTCACACTAACTACACTGTTCTACACCCTATACCGGCGCCCCCGGAGCCCCCCGCAACTAAATAAAGTTATTAACCCCTAAACCGCCGCTCCTAGACCCCGCCGCAACTCTTATAAATGTATTAACCCCTAAACCGCCGCTCCCGGACCCTGCCGCCACCTACATAATACCTATTAACCCCTATCCTGCCCCCCCTATACCGCCGCCACCTATAATAAAGTTATTAACCGCTATCCTGCGGATCCCGGACCTCGCCGCAACTAAATAAATAGTTTAGCCCCTAAACCGCCGCTCCCGGACCCCGCCGCAACTTATATTAAACTTATTAACCCCTAATCTGCCCCCCCCTACACCGTCGCCACCTATAATACATTTATTAACCCCTATCCTGCCCCCCCTACACCGCTGCCACTGTAATAAAATTATTAACCCCTAAACCTAAGTCTAACACTAACCCTAACACCCCCCTAACTTAAATATTAATTAAATAAATCTAAATAATATTTCTCTTATTAACTAAATGTATCCTATTTAAAACTAAATACTTACCTGTAAAATAAACCCTAATATAGCTACAATATAAATAATAATTATATTGTAGCTATCTTAGGATTTATTTTTATTTTACAGGCAACTTTCAATTTATTTTAACTAGGTAGAATAGCTATTAAATAGTTATTAACTATTTAATAGCTACCTAGCTAAAATAAAGAGAAATTAACCTGTAAAATAAAAACTAACCTAAGTTACAATTACACCTACCACTACACTATCATTAAATAAATGAATCCTATTTAAAACTAAATACTTACCTGTAAAATAAACCCTAAGATAGCTACAATGTAATTAATAATTACATTGTAGCTATTTTAGGGTTTATATTTATTTTACAGGTAACTTTGTATTTATTTTAACTAGGTAAAATAGCTATTAAATAGTTAATAACTATTTAATAACTACCTAGCTAAAAGAAATACAAAATTACCACTAAAATAAATCCTAACCTAAGTTACAATTAAACCTAACACTACACTATCATTAAACAAATTAAATAAATTAAATACAAATACCTGCAAATAAATACAAATAAATACACTAACTAAAGTACAAAAAATAAAAAAAGAACTAAGTTACAAAAAATAAAAAAATAATTTACAAACATTATAAAAATATTACAACAATTTTAAGCTAATTACACCTACTCTAAGCCCCCTAATAAAATAACAAAGCCCCCCAAAATAAAAAAATTCCCTACCCTATTCTACATTTAAAAGATACCAGCTCTATTACCTTACCTGCCCTTAAAACGGCCTTTTGCGGGGCATGCCCCAAAGAAAACAGCTCTTTTGCCTGTAAAATAAAAATACAACCCCCCAACATTAAAACCCACCACCCACACACCCCTACTCTAACCCACCCAAACCCCCCTTAAAAAAACCTAACACTACCCCCCTGAAGATCTTCCTACCTTGAGTCGTCTTCACTCAGCCAAGCCGAATTCTTCATCCAATCCGGGCGATGTCTTCATCCAAGCGGGGGCTGAAGAGGTCCATCATCCGGCTGAAGTCTTCATCCAAGCGGGGGCTGAAGAGGTCCATCATCCGGCTGAAGTCTTCATCCAAGCGGGGGCTGAAGAGGTCTTCCATCCGGCTGAAGTCTTCTATCAAGTGGCATCTTCAATCTTCTTTCTTCCGGCTCCATCTTCATCCCGCCGACGCGGAACATCCCTCCTCCACGACGAACTCCCGATCAGCCAATAGAATGCGAGCTCAATCCGATTGGCTGATTGGATCAGCCAATCGGATTGAACTTGAATCTGATTGGCTGATTCCATCAGCCAATCAGATTATTCCTACCTTAATTCCGATTGGCTGATAGAATCCTATAAGCCAATCGGAATTCGAGGGACGCCATCTTGGATGACGTCATTTAAAGGAACCTTCAATCGTCGGGAATTCATTGTGGAGGAAGGATGTTCTGCATCGGCGGGATGAAGATGGAGCCGGAAGAAAGAAGATTGAAGATGCCGCTTGATAGAAGACTTCAGCCGGATGGAAGACCTCTTCAGCCCCCGCTTGGATGAAGACTTCAGCCGGATGATGGACCTCTTCAGCCCCCGCTTGGATGAAGACTTCAGCCGGATGATGGACCTCTTCAGCCCCCGCTTGGATGAAGACATTGCCCGGATTGGATGAAGAATTCAGCTCGGCTGAGTGAAGACGACTCAAGGTAGGAAGATCTTCAGGGGGGTAGTGTTAGGTTTTTTAAGGGGGGTTTGGGTGGGTTAGAGTAGGGGTGCGTGGGTGGTGGGTTTTAATGTTGGGGGGGTTGTATTTTTATTTTACAGGCAAAAGAGCTGTTTTCTTTGGGGCATGCCCCGCAAAAGGCCCTTTTAAGGGCTGGTAAGGTAATAGAGCTGGTATCTTTTAAATGTAGAATAGGGTAGGGAATTTTTTTTATTTTGGGGGGCTTTGTTATTTTATTAGGGGGCTTAGAGTAGGTGTAATTAGCTTAAAATTGTTGTAATATTTTTATAATGTTTGTAAATTATTTTTTTATTTTTTGTAACTTAGTTCTTTTTTTATTTTTGTTACTTTAGTTAGTGTATTTATTTGTAGGTATTTGTATTTAATTTATTTAATTTATTTAATGATAGTGTAGTGTTAGGTTTAATTGTAACTTAGGTTAGGATTTATTTTACTGGTGATTTTGTATTTCTTTTAGCTAGGTAGTTATTAAATAGTTATTAACTATTTAATAGCTATTGTACCTAGTTAAAATAAATACAAAGTTACCTGTAAAATAAATATAAACCCTAAAATAGCTACAATGTAATTATTAATTACATTGTAGCTATCTAAGGGTTTATTTTACAGGTAAGTATTTAGTTTTAAATAGGATTCATTTATTTAATGATAGTGTAGTGTTAGGTGTAATTGTAACTTAGGTTAGTTTTTATTTTACAGGTAAATTTCTCTTTATTTTAGCTAGGTAGCTATTAAATAGTTAATAACTATTTAATAGCTATTTTACCTAGTTAAAATAAATTGAAAGTTGCCTGTAAAATAAAAATAAATCCTAAAATAGCTACAATGTAACTATTAGTTATATTGTAGCTAGTTTAGGGTTTATTTTACAGGTAAGTATTCAGTTTTAAATAGGAATAATTTAGTTAATAAGAGTTAATTTATTTCGTTAGATTTAATTTAATTTAGGGGGGTGTTAGGGTTACGGTTAGACTTAGCTTTAGGGGTTAATAATTTTATTATAGGTAGCGGCGGTATAGGGGGGGCAGGATAGGGGTTAATAAAAATATTATAGGTGGCGACGGTGTAGGGGGGGCAGATTAGGGTTTAATAAGTTTAATATAGGTGGCGGCGGGGTCCGGGAGCGGCGGTTTAGGGGTTAAACTATTTATTTTGTTGCGGCGGGGTCCAGGAGCGGCAGGATAGGGGTTAATAACTTTATTAGGGGTGGCGGCGGTATGGGGGGGCAGGATAGGGGTTAATAGGTATTAAGTAGGTGGCGGCGGGGCCGGGAGCGGCGGTTTAGGGGTTAACAGATTTCTTAGAGTTGCGGCGGGGTCCGGGAGTGGCGGTTTAGGGGTTAAAATGTTTAATATAGGTGGCGGCGGTGTAGGGGGGGCAGATTAGGGGTGCTTAGACTCGGGGTACATGTTAGGGTGTTAGGTGTACACACTTCCCATAGGAATGAATGGGATGTCAGGCAGCAGCGAACTTGAACTTTCGCTATGGTCTGAGTCCCATTGATTCCTATGGTATCCGCCACCTCCAGGGCGGTGGATTGAAAACCAGGTACGCTGGGCCGTAAAAGTGCCAAGCGTACCTGCTGGGATTTTGATAACTCCCAAAAGTAGTCAGATTGTGCCGAACTTGTGTTCGGAACATCTGGAGTGACGTAAGAATCGATCTGTGTTGGACTGAGTCCGGCGGATCGAAGCTTATGTCACCAGATTCTACTTTTGCCGGTCTGTAGGGCTTGATAACTAGGCCCAATCTCAAGGAATTCCAGCGTATTTGAGGTTGACGGCTTGATAACTAGGCCCCATAGGCTCAAACGGAGAAGCCTGTAAAGCCCTCAAAACCAAATTAAGACTCCAAGGAGGAGAGATTGACTTAATGACAGGCTTGATACGAACCAAAGCCTGTACAAAACAATGAATATCAGGAAGATTAGCAATTTTTCTGTGGAACAGAATAGAAAGAGCGGAGATTTGTCCTTTCAAGGAACTTGCAGACAAACCCTTATCCAAACCGTCCTGAAGAAACTGTAAAATTCTAAGAATTCTAAATGAATGCCAAGAGTATTTATGAGAAGAATACCATGAAATGTAAGTCTTCCAAACTCTGTAATAAATCTTTCTAGACACAGATTTGCGAGCCTGCAACATAGTATTAATCACTGAGTCAGAGAAACCTCTATGACTAAGCACTAAGCGTTCAATCTCCATACCTTCAAATTTAATGATTTGAGATCCTGATGGAAAAATGGGCCTTGAGATAAAAGGTCTGGCCTTAACGGAAGTGGCCAAGGTTGGCAACTGGACATCCGAACAAGATCCGCATACCAAAACCTGTGTGGCCATGCTGGAGCCACCAGCAGTACAAATGAATGCTCCATTATGATTTTGGAAATCACTCTTGGAAGAAGAACTAGAGGCGGAAAGATATAAGCAGGTTGATAACTCCAAGGAAGTGTCAACGCATCCACTGCTTCCGCCTGAGTATCCCTGGACCTGGACAGATACCTGGGAAGTTTCCTGTTTAGATGAGAAGCCATCAGATCTATTTCTGGAAGCCCCCACATCTGAACAATCTGAAAAAATACATCTGGGTGAAGAGACCACTCCCCCGGATGTAAAGTCTGGCGACTGAGATAATCCGCTTCCCAGTTGTCTATACCTGGGATATGGACTGCAGAAATTAGACAGGAGCTGGATTCCGCCCATGCAAGTATCCGAGATATTTCTTTCAAAGCTTGAGGACTGTGAGTCCCACCTTGATGATTGACATATGCCACGGTTGTGACATTGTCTGTCTGAAAAGAAATAAATGGTTCTCTCTTCAGAAGAGGCCAAAACTGAAGAGCTCTGAGAATCTTACGGACTTCCAAAATATTGATTGGTAATCTCACCGCTTGAGATTTCCAAACCCCTTGCGCTGTCAGAGATCCCCAGACAGCTCCCCAACTTGAAAGACTCGCATC
The DNA here is from genome assembly GCF_027579735.1 of Bombina bombina. Taxonomy (NCBI): domain Eukaryota; kingdom Metazoa; phylum Chordata; class Amphibia; order Anura; family Bombinatoridae; genus Bombina; species Bombina bombina. The sequence continues at coordinate 613,855,726 of NC_069505.1, read as the reverse complement.
TGTTGTTATCACAGTCCAGTTTGGACGAACAAAAGAGGCCCTTTGAAGTAAACGATGGTGATCTAACCACCAAGTCAGAGATAGTCGAATATTGGGATTTAAGGATATTAATTGTGATATCTTTGTATAATCCCTGCACCATTGGCTCAGCATACAAAGCTGAAGAGGTCTCATGTGAAAACAAGCAAAGGGGATCGCGTCCGATGCTGGAGTCATGAGACCTAAAACCTCCATGCACATAGCTACTGAAGGGAATGATTGAATAAGCTGAAACCAATTTCAGATGTCTTTTGTCTGTTAGAGACAAAGTCATGGATACTGAATCTATTTGGAATCCTAAAAAGGTTACCCTTGTCTGAGGAATCAAGGAACTTTTTGGTAAATTGATCCTCCAACCATGTCTTTGAAGAAACAACACTAGTTGATTTGTGTGAGATTCTGCAGAATGTAAAGACTGAGCAAGTACCAAGATATCGTCCAAATAAGGAAACACCGCAATACCCCGCTCTCTGATTACAGAGCGTAGGGCACCGAGAACCTTTGAAAAGATCCTTGGAGCTGTTGCTAAGCCAAAAGGAAGAGCAACAAATTGGTAATGCTTGTCTAGAAAAGAGAATCTCAGGAAATGATAGTGATCTGGATGAATCGAAATATGAAGATATGCATCCTGTAAGTCTATTGTGGACATATAATGCCCTTGCTGAACAAAAGGCAGAATAGTCCTTATAGTCACCATCTTGAATGTTGGTATTCTTACATAACGATTCAAAATGAATTCTCCTTCTTTGGAACAATGAACAGATTTGAATAAAACCCCAGACCCCGTTCCTGAAAAGGAACTGGCACAATTACCCCAGATAACTCCAGGTCTGAAACACACTTCAGGAAAGCCTGAGCCTTTACTGGGTTCACTGGAATGCGTGAGAGAAAGAAACTTCTCACAGGCGGTCTTACTTTGAAACCTATTCTGTACCCTTGAGAAACAATGTTCTGAATCCAATGATTTTGGATTGAATTGATCCAAACATCCTTGTAAAATCTTAGTCTGCCCCCTACCAGCTGCGCTGGAATGAGGGCCACACCTTCATGCGGACTTGGGGGCTGATTTTTATTTTTTAAATGGCTTGGATTTATTCCAGACTGGAGAAGGCTTCCAATTGAAAACTGTTCCCTTAGGGGAAGGGTCAGGTTTCTGTTCCTTATTCTGACGAAAGGAACAAAAACGATTAGCAGCCCTGAATTTACCCTTAGATTTTTTATCCTGAGGCAAAAAAGCTCCCTTCTCCCCAGTGACAGTTGAAATAATAGAATCCAACTGAGAACCAAATAATTTATTACCTTGGAAAGAAAGAGATAGCAACGTTGATTTAGAAGTCATATCAGCATTCCAAGATTTAAGCCATAAAGCTCTTCTAGCTAAAATAGCTAAAGACATATATCTGACATCAATTCTAATGATATCAAAAATGGCAGCACAAATGAAATTATTAGCATGTTGAATTAGCTTAACAATGCTATACACATTATGATCTGGTACTTGTTGCGCTAAAGTTTCCAACCAAAAAGTTGAAGCAGCAGCAACATCAGCCAAAGAAATAGGAGTCCTAAGAAGATGACCTGAAAATAAATAAGCCTTCCTTAGATAAGATTTAAGCTTCCTATCTAAATGATCTTTAAAAGAAGTACTATCTGCCGTAGGAATAGTATTACGTTTAGCAAGAGTAGAGGTGGCCCCATCAACTTTGGGGATCTTTTCCCGAAACTCCAATCTATCAGTCAGCAAAGGATACAGTTTCTTAAACCTTGAAGAAGGAGTAAATGAAGTATCCATTCCCTAGAAATTACATCTGAAATAGCATCAGGAACTGGAAAAACCTCTGGAATAACTACATGAGGTTTAAAAACCGAATTTAAATGTTTACTGGTTTTAATATCAAGAGGACTAGTCTCCTCCATATCTAATGCAATCAACACCTCTTTTAATAAGGAACAAATATACTCCATTTTAAATAAGTATGAAGATTTGTCAGTGTCAATATCTGAGGCAGAATCTTCTGAACCAGATAGATCCTCATCAGAGATAGATAAATCAGAATGTTGTCGGTCATTTAAAAATTCATCCATTTTATGAGAAGATTTAAAAGACCTTTTACGTTTATTAGAAGGTGGTATGACAGACAAAGCCTTCTGAATAGAATTAGAAACAAATTCTCTCACATTAACAGGAATATCCTGAGCAATAGATGTTGAAGGAATAACAACAGGTAATGGATTACTACTAATGGAAATATTTTCTGCATGTAAAAGTTTGTCATGACAATTATCACAAACTACAGCCGGAGGAACAGTTACCACAAGTTTACAACAAATGCACTTAGCTTTGGTAGAACCGACACCAGGCAGCAGGATTCCAATAGTGGATTCTGAAACAGGATCAGATTGAGACAACTTGCAATATGTAAGATAAAAAATAACATATAAAGCAAAATTATCAATTTCCTTATATGACAGTTTCAGGAATGGGAAAAAATGCAAACAGATTAAGCCTCTGAAAACCAGAAGCAAAAATACATGACTTAAATAATGTCAAAAAGTCTGGCACCAAGTATGATGCCCACAACTGACAAAATATTTTTTGGCGCCAAAAACGTCTGCAACAAACACGAGCGTCATAGATGACGCAACTACGTGAAAATTCTCGGCGCCAACTAAGACGCCAGAAATGACGAAAATAAGTCAACAAACGTAATTCTCACACCAAAAAAGTCTCGCACCAAGAATGACGCAATAAATTATAGCATTTTGCGCACCCGCGAGCCTAACAGCCCACAATTTAGAAAAAAGTCAATTCAAAAAATTTCAGGTAAGAATTTATTTTTTTTTTTTCAATATATGTGCATTTCCCAAAATGAAACTGACAGTCTGCAAAAAAGGAAATATACTGATAAACCTGAATCATGGCAAATATAAGTACAAACATTATATTTAGAACTTTACATTTAAAGTGCCAAACCATAGCTGAGAGTGTCTTAATAAAGGAAAACATACTTACCAAAAGACACTCATCTACATAAAGTAGATAGCCAAACCAGTACTGAAACGAGAATCAGCAGAGGTAATGGTATATAAGAGTATATCGTCGATCTGAAAAGGGAGGTAGGAGATGAATCTCTACAACCGATAACAGAGAACCTTTGAAATAGATCCCCGTTAGGATGACCATTGCATTCAATAGGTAATACTCCCTTCACATCCCTCTGTCATTCACTGCACTCTGAGAGGAACCGGGCTTCAGCATGCTGAGAAGCGCATTTCAACGTAGAAATCTAGCACAAACTTACTTCACCACCTCCATAGGAGGCAACGTTTGTAAAACTGAATAGTGGGTGTGGTGGGGGGTGTATTTATAGGCATTTTGAGGTTTGGGAAACTTTGCCCCTCCTGGTAGGAATGTATATCCCATACGTCACTAGCTCATGGACTCTTGCCAATTACATGAAAGAAAGAGCCATAACGCTGCTTTTTCATTCATAACGCAAAACTCGTAATCTAGCCGAAAGAAAATAACTCATTGTGTAGTTCATTTAACAAATCTAAACAAATCATGAGACTTACTTTTCTCAGAAAACCTCTGGATATACTCGCCTAGATTACGAGTTTTGTCGGTAAAGACCTGCGGTGCTAACGAGCCTTTTGTTTCCAGCGCACCCTTAAGCCAACGCTGGTATTAAGAGTTGTCTGAATGGCTGCGTTAGCCTCAGAAAAGGGAGCGTTGAGATCTCCCTACCTTCAACTCTCAATACCAGCGTTGCTTAAGTCAGCGGTGAGCTGGCTAAACGTGCTCGTGCACGATTTCCCCATAGGAAACAATGGGGCTGAGCTGGCTGAAAAATCCCTAACACCTTCAAAAAAGCAGCGTCCAGCTTCTAACGCATCCCCATTGTTTCCTATGGGAAAACACTTTCTAAGTCTACACCTAACACCCTAACATGAACCCCGAGTCTAAACACCCCTAACCTTACATATATTAAACCCTAATCTGCTGGCCCCGCTATCGCTGACACCTACATTATATTATTAAGCCCTAATCTGCTGCTCCAGACACAGCCACAACCTACATTATAGTTATGAACCCCTAATCTGCTGTCCCTAACATCGCCGACATCTATATTATATTTATTAACCCCTAATCTGCCCCCCCAACCTCGCCGCCACCTACCTACACTTATTAACCCCTAATCTGCCGATTGGACATTGCCGCCACTATAATAAATGTATTAACCCCTAAACCACCGCACTCCCGCCTCGCAAACACTATAATACATTTTATTTACCCCTAATTTGCCCTCCCTAACATCGCCGCCACCTACCTATAATTATTAACCCCTAATCTCCCGACCCCAACGTCACCGCTACTATAATAAAGTTATGAACCCCTAAACCTAAGTCTAACCCTAACACCCCCCCTAAGTTAAATATAATTTAAATTAAACTAAATAAATTTACTATAATTAAATAAATTATTCCTATTTAAAACTAAATACTTACCTATAAAATAAACCCTAATATAGCTACAATATAACTAATAATTACATTGTAGCTATTTTAGAATTTATATTTATTTTACAGGCAACTTTGTATTTATTTTAACTAGGTACAATAGCTATTAAATAGTTAATCACTATTTAATAGCTACCTAGTTAAAATAATTACAAAAGTACCTGTAAAATAAATCTTAACCTAAGTTACAATTACACCTAACACTACACTATCAATAAATTAATTAAATAAATTAACTACAATTATCTAAACTAAAATACAATTAAATAAACTAAACTATAGTACAAAAAAAACAAACACTAAATTACAGAAAATAAAAAAGAATTACAAGAAGTTTAAACTAATTACACCTAATCTAAGCCCCCTAATAAAATAACAAAGCCCCCAAAATAATAAAATGCCCTACCCTATCCTAAATTACAAAGTAATCAGCTCTTTTACCAGCCCTTAAAAGGGCTTTTTGCGAGGCATTGCCCCAAAGTAATCAGCTCTTTTACCTGTAAAAAAAAAAATACAATACCCCCCCAACATTACAACCCACCACCCACATACCCCTACTCTAAAACCCACCCAAACCCCCCTTAAAAAAAACTAACTCTAACCCCCTGAAGATCTCCCTACCTTGAGTCGTCTTCACTCAGCCGAGCCGAATTCTTCATACAAGCGAGGCAAGAAGAGGTCCTCCTCCGCGTTGGAGGTCTGCAAGATGGAGCCGCGGTTGGATGAAGATAGAAGACACCGCTTGGATGAAGACTTCTACCGGATGGAGAACCTTTTCTTGCCCTGCTTGGATGAAGACTTCTACCGGATGGAGGACCTCTTCTTGCCCCGCTTGGATGAAGACTTCTACCGGATGGAGGACCTCTTCTTGCCCCGCTTGGATGAAGAATTCGACTCGGCTGAGTGAAGACGACTCAAGGTAGGGAGATCTTCAGGGGGTTAGTGTTAGGTTTTTTTAAGGGGGGTTTGGGTGGGTTTTAGAGTAGGGGTATGTGGGTGGTGGGTTGTAATGTTGGGGGGGTATTGTATTTTTATTTACAGGTAAAAGAGCTGATTACTTCAATGCCCTTCACAAAGCCCTTTTAAGGGCTGGTAAAAGAGCTGATTACTTTGTAATTTAGGATAGGGTAGGGCATTTTATTATTTTGGGGGCTTTGTTATTTTATTAGGGGGCTTAGATTAGGTGTAATGAGTTTAAACTTCTTGTAATTCTTTTTTATTTTCTGTAATTTAGTGTTTGTTTTTTTTGTACTATAGTTTAGTTTATTTAATTGTATTTTAGTTTAGATAATTGTAGTTAATTTATTTAATTAATTTATTGATAGTTTAGTGTTAGGTGTAATTGTAACATAGGTTAGGATTTATTTTACAGGTAATTTTGTAATTATTTTAACTAGATAGCTATTAAATAGTTATTAACTATTTAATAGCTATTGTACCTAGTTAAAATAAATACAAAGTTGCCTGTAAAATAAATGTAAATCCTAAACTAGCTACAATGTAACTATTAGTTATATGGTAGCTATATTAGGGTTTATTTTATAGGTAAGTATTTAGTTTTAAATAGGAATATTTTTTTTTCATAATAGTAAATTTATTTAGTTTAATTTAAATTATATTTAACTTAGGGGGGTGTTAGGGTTAGGGTTAGAATTAGGTTTAGGGGTTCATAACTTTATTATAGTAGCGGCGACGTTGGGGTCGGCAGATTAGGGGTTAATAAGTGTAGGTAGGTGGCGGCGAGGTTGGGGGGGCAGATTAGGGGTTAATAAATATAATATAGGTGTCAGCGATGTTAGGGGCAGCAGATTAGGGGTTCATAGGGATAATGTAGGTGGCGGCGATGTCCGGTCAGAAGATTAGGGGTTAAAAATTTATATTATAGGGTTTGCGATGTGGGGGGGGCCTCGGTTTAGGGGTTCATAGGTAGTTTATGGGTGTTAGTGTACTTTGTAGCACTGTAGTTAAGAGTTTTATGTTCCGGCGTTAGCCCATAACGCTCTTAACTACTGACTTTTTTTTGCGGTTGGAGTCTTGTCGGTAGAGGGTCTACCGCTCATTTCTTCCAAGACTCGTATTACAAGCGTTAGGCAAATCCCATAGAAAAGATAGGATACGCAATTGACGTAAGGGGATTTGAGGTAGCCTTGAGTCGCAGAAAGAAAGTGAGAGGTAGACCCTTTGCTGCCTGACTCATAATACCAGCGTTAGATAAAAAGCAGCGTTAGGACCCCTTAACGCTGCTTTTTAAGGCTAACGCAGAACTCGTAATCTCGCTGACTGTTTCCAATGCAGCAAATTATTCTGGGTAACATATGCCAATGAGGTTCACAATGACTCACTTTTTTACTTCAGTCTGCTTTTACGCAGACTCTATTTATGCCACAGCATCGCTGTACACACAGCTTTTAAGATTAGCTAGGGTTAGTATAGTGATTCAGACCATCCTAGGACAGCTGTTTTGTGGTTTTTGCCACTCATCAGCTTTTTACCCAGAATTATTTTCTGCATTGGAAACAGTATATCCAGAGGTTTTCTGGGAAAAGCAAGTCTAGATTTTGACAATGAGTTATTTTCTTAATATTTTGTGCTTAGTGGAGGATTTTAAACTCACTTTTCACCTCCTCATAATTTAAAAAGCTGTTGTATTTTGCCTAGAAATCAACTTCACCCAGCAGTGATTCACCTACTCCCAGCTGATGAGTGGCAAAAACCATGAAACAGCTGCCTTGGATGGTCTGACTCATTATACTAACCCTAGCTAAGCTTAAACTGTGTATACAGCATTGCTATAGGGTAAAATGAGTCTGCGTTAAAGCAAACTGAAGTAAAAAAGTGTGTCATTGCATATCTTACCCAGAATTCTTTGCTACCTTGGAAACTGTGTATTCAGAGGTTTTCTGGGAAAAGCAAGTCTCCTGACTTGTTTAGATTTGTTAAATGAACTACACAAGTTATTTTTTTATTTTTTATTTTTATTTATTTATTTTCCAAAACACCGAGATGATTTTATATAGTTCTACTGGAAGCCAATCAGGTCCAGCTGCTTTATTTAGTTTAGCTTTCTTGATGGTGGTAACAATCTCATCAGGTGAGATCGGAGCATTAATGTTCTCTAGATCTGAGGCTGATATATTAGGGGGGTGCTATTTTAGACCAGAAAAGCTCCTTATCTATAGCATCTAAATCTGTACTAGTATAAAGTTTCTGATAGAACTTATAAAAAACCTCTCTAATATTTTTGATATCAGTATATCTGATAGTTCTATCCTTAATAACAGGGATAATTTCTGCTATTCCTATTTTTAACCACCTTAGCTAAATATTTAGCTGAACATCCATAATATTCTTTAAAGCGATTATTGATTTTATTATCTTCATCCATACATTTTTGTTTAACAAAGACCTCTCATTCCGTTCTAAGCCGTCACTATTGAGACCAATTACCCTGCGTGGGATGAGTCTTATAGCGTCTGAAAGCGTTTTAACCAGATTGGACAGTTGCATTTCATACATTACATGTTTCTTTTTCCATTGACACATATACGCTTTAATTTCCTTTTCTAGGATAGATTATATTTTAATTTCAGAACAACTTATCCTGCTAGAACATTATTATTTCAGACAATGCGATCATATCCATTGTTTTACATCTAACCAATATAGAAAACAATCAAAATATAAGTTTACTTTCCTTTGATTTCTAATGAATAATGGTAAGTTTGTTAAGTGGTTAAGGCAACAGTGGAAAGACTATAGTTCTTTAAATATTGCATATTATAACAAAATTGAAACCTTTTGGGAAGCATCTAAAACGGTCTTAAGAGGTCAAATTAAATTAGTTATTTTCTTAATATCTATTTAGAAATACTTAGAACATATTCTGCTATGTGGAGAACATTGGAATGTGAAATATTTACAATAAATACATAGCTAAAACTTTTATTAAAGGGACAGTCTACACTAAAATTGTTATTGTTTAAAAAGATAGATAATGTCTTTACTACCCATTCCCCAGCTTTGCACAACCAACATCGTTATATTAATAGGCTTTAAACAATTTAAACCTCTAAATGTCAGCCTGTTTCTAAGCCACTATAGTCAGCCTCTTATCAAATGCTTTTTTTATTTGCTTTTCACAACAGGAGACTGCTAGTTCATGTGGGCCATATAGATAACATTGTGTTAACTCCCGATGAGTTATTTTAGATTTAGCAAAACACAGTTCTAAATGTCAATAGATGATAAATAAAAAGTCAATTGATCAGGGGGCTGTTAGAAGATGCTTAGATATAAGGTAATCACAGAGATAAAAAGTGTATTAATATAACTGAGATAAGGGACAGTCTGCAGAGGCTTAGATACAAGGTAATCACAGAGATAAAAAGTATATTAATATAACTGAGATAAGGGACAGTCTGCAGAGGCTTAGATACAAGGTAATCACAGAGATAAAAAGTATATTAATATAACTGAGATAAGGGGCAGTCTGCAGAGGCTTAGATACAAGGTAATCACAGAGATAAAAAGTATATTAATATAACTGAGATAAGGAGCAGTCTGCAGAGGCTTAGATACAGGGTAATCACAGAGGTAAAAAGTATATTAATATAACTGAGATAAGGAGCAGTCTGCAGAGGCTTAGATACAGGGTAATCACAGAGGTAAAAAGTATATTAATATAACTGTGTCGGTTATGCAAAACTGGGGAATGGGTAATAAAGGGATTATCTATCTTTTAAAACAATATTGTAGACTGTCCCTTTAAATAGGAATATTGCAGATATATATTTTTTTTTTTTATGTTTTCATGTACCTAAATGCAGAGGATTCTAACACACTTTTATATTTGTCTATATATGTGTACATATGTATTAACCCATTAACGACACACTTTGTACAGGGTACATTATAAAAAAACTGGTCTTTAAAGACCGACGTACCCTGTATGTCGTCAGGGGTTTTCCTCTCTGCCGATCGTTGGTGGGTGGGAGCCAATGAAGGGAGGTGGGTGGGTGGCCCATCGCTGGTAAACGTCCGGCCAGCAGTGGGGAAATGGCTGTCGGTTGCACGCAGGAGCGTGTGTGTGTGCACACGTGCGCACCCACGATCTGTATAAAATATGTAGAGTGGTGGGAGCAGGTGGTGGGTGACAGAGGAGTGGGGGAAAAAATTCAAAAGGGATCTGGGAGGGGGGAGGGTATGGAGGGGGGGCAGCTACACTACAGAAAAAGTAGGTTTTATTTAAACAAAAAACGCCACATTTGTTTGCAAAGTGGGTACTGGCAGACAGCTGCCAGTACCCAAAATGGTGGCATATAGTTAATAGGGGGAGGGTTAGAGAGCTCTTTGGGGGAGGTTGGGAGCTAGCGGTGGATCCTTCACAGCAGAATATATATATATATATATATATATATATATATATATATATATATATATATATATTAAAAAGCCTTTTATTTTAGTACTGGCAGACTTTCTGCCAGTACTTAAGATGGCAGGACAATTGTGGGGTAGGGGAGGGAAGAGAGCTGTTTGGGAGGGATCAGGGGGTCTGATGTGTCAGGTGGGAGGCTGATCTCTACACTAAAGCTAAAATTAACCCTTCAAGCTCCCTACAAGCTACCTAATTAACCTTGTTACTGCTGGGCATAATACATGTGTGGTGCACAGCGGCATTTAGCGGCCTTCTAATTACCAAAAAGCCATGGCAAAGCCATATATGTCTGTTATTTCTGAACAAAGAGGATCACAGAGAAGCATTTACAACCATTTGTGCCATAATTGCACAAGCTGTTTGTAAATAATTTCAGTGAGAAACCCAAAGTTAGTGAAAAAGTTAACGTTTTTTTTTTATTTGATCGAATTTGGCGGTGAAATGGTTACATGAAATATATCAAAATGGACCTAGATCAATACTTTGGGTTGTCTACTACACTTCCCTAAAGCTAAAATTAACCCTACAAGCTACCAAATTAACCCCTTCACTGCTGGGCCTAATACAAGTGTGGTGCGCAGCGGCATTTATCCTTCTAATTACCAAAAAGTAATGTCACAGTCATAAATGTCTGCTATCTCTGAACAAAGGGGATCCCACAGAAGCATTTACAACTATTTGTGCCATAATTGCACAAGTTGTTTGTAAATAATTTCAGTGAGAAACCTAAAGTTTGTGAAAAAGTTTGTTAAAAAGTGAACATTTTTTAATTTCACCGCATTTGGCGGTGAAATAGTGGCATGAAATATACCAAAATGGGCCTAGATCAATAATTTGGGTAGTCTACTAAAAAAAATTATATACATGCCAAGGGATATTCAGGGATTCCTGACAGATATCAGTGTTCCAATGTAACTATTGCTAATTTTGAAAACAAATGGTTTGAAAATAGGAAAGTGCTACTTGTATTTATGGCCCTATAACTTGCAAAAAAAGCAAAGAACATGTAAACATTGGGTATTTCTAAACTCAGGACAAAATTTAGAAACTATTTAGCATGGGTGTTTTTTGGTGGTTGTAGATGTGTAACAGATTTTGGGGTTCAAATTTAGAAAAAGTGTTTTTTTTCCATTTTTTCATCATATTTTATATATATTTTTATGGTAAATTATAAGATATGATAAAAATAATGGTATCTTTAGAAGGTCCATTTAATGGCGAAAAAAAACGGTATATAATGTGTGTGGGTACAGTAAATGAGTAAGAGGAAATTACAGCTAAACACAAACACTGCAGAAATTTAAAAACAGCCCTTGTCCTTAAGGGAAGGAAATTGAAAAATGGCCTTGTCCTTAAGGGGTTAACATGTTTATATGTGTGTATATACATATATCTGGAAATACATATATGCACATATAAATACATATATACACATATATAGACATATATATGTATATATGTATATATATATATATATATATATATACAAAACAGGGAAGGGGACTGCACTCTCATACCGGACCGGGTACACATCCAATGACCCTGTAACATGCTCAGCCCTGGGGGCTCACGGGCACTCACAGGAAGCTGCGCTGTCCCCAGAATCACAGGCAGTTAACCCCAGACATATATATATATATTCATACATACAGTACAAATGCATCTTTAGAGATGTGTATGTATGTATCTCAATCTTAAATCTCTTTGCCTGCCTTTTATTTTTACTAACACCTGAGACCTCATATCTTTGAGCCCTTATAACTTTTGTGTGCAATTCTATGTGTTTCGTGACACTTTTCTTCTTTTGCAAAACAGTTAACCAAAGTTCTTAGGATGCAGTAATCATTATAGCATAAATAGGGATTGCGCTAAAGCAATCGCTTTTACTTTTAACTTGTAATACCAGCACAATTTAACCTGCATGCAAATGATCGCAAAAAAACTATATTGAATAGTGCAAACGTTTGCGATCCACTTGTAATCTGGCCCTAAATATTTACAATGACTATAATATTAATAAGCAATTTTCCTGAAGTCTACATAACCATTACTTGATACGCATATTGATTTCCCCCGTACTATTACATTCTTACAGTACAATAAAGCAGAGTTTTATTAAAAAATGTTTCACCTGGGATCCCCTTTTTTATAATATTGTTCAAAACAAATCCCTTGTGAAATGGGTATACTGTTTTGTATTTTATACATTAATATATCACAAGTGAGGGGCTTATTAATGAAAATAAGTAAATTCAACTAAAATCAACTGAAAAGTTTTATTTTTTTGTGGATTTGTACTTTATTAAACTGTAGCAGGGATAATTGCAGTCCGCCGCCTCAGAGGATTACTTTGCACACTGTATATCCAAAAATAGCATCTTACTTTTCAGTACGGTCACTGTTACAAGCACATTGGCACATTTATAAGGAAGAAACTATTGTTTGGGAATTATAGCAGTGTTTTGTAGTGACCCATGAAAATGTTTCCAGGCCCCATAAATTAGGAAGCACGTTTATAAAGAATAACATTGCATTAAACTGTTTTCCCAGAAAGGGATTTTTCCAATTAGCAACGTTTTTGCAACTACAGTTTTCTAAGGCCTAGATTTGGAGTTTGGCGGTAGCCGTGAAAACCAGCGTTAGAGGCTCCTAACGCTGGTTTTAGGCTACCGCCGGTATTTGGAGTCATTCAAAAAAGGGTCTAACGCTCACTTTTCAGCCGCGACTTTTCCATACCGCAGATCCCCTTACGTCAATTGCATATCCTATCTTTTCAATGGGATCTTTCTAACTCCGGTATTTAGAGTCATGTCTGAAGTGAGCGTTAGAAATCTAACGACCAAACTCCAGCCGCAGAAAAAAGTCAGTAGTTAAGAGCTTTCTGGGCTAACGCCGGTTCATAAAACTCTTAACTACTGTACTCTAAAGTACACTAACACCCATAAACTACCTATGTACCCCTAAACCGAGGTCCCCCCACATCGCCACCACTCGATTAAATTTTTTTAACCCCTAATCTGCCGACCGCCACCTACGTTATACTTATGTACCCCTAATCTGCTGCCCCTAACACCGCCGACCCCTATATTATATTTATTAACCCCTAACCTGCCCCCCACAACGTCGCAGCCAGCTACCTACAATAATTAACCCCTAATCTGCCGACCGCAAAGAGCCGCCACCTACATTATAGCTATGTACCCCTAATCTGCTGCCCCTAACACTGCCGACCCCTATATTATATTTATTAACCCCTAACCTGCCCCCCTCAACGTCGCCTCCACCTGCCTACACTTATTAACCCCTAATCTGCCGAGCGGAACGCACCGCTACTATAATAAAGTTATTAACCCCTAATCCGCCTCACTAACCCTATAATAAATAGTATTAACCCCTAATCTGCCCTCCCTAACATCGCCGACACCTAACTTCAATTATTAACCCCTAATCTGCCGACTGGAGCTCACCGCTATTCTAATAAATGTATTAACCCCTAAAGCTTAGTCTAACCCTAACACTAACACCCCCCTAAATTAAATATAATTTTAATCTAACGAAATTAATTAACTCTTAAATAAATGATTCCTATTTAAAGCTAAATACTTACCTGTAAAATAAATCCTAATATAGCTACAATATAAATTATATTTATATTATAGCTATTTTAGGATTAATATTTATTTTACAGGTAACTTTGTATTTATTTTAACCAGGTACAATAGCTATTAAATAGTTAAGAACTATTTAATAGCTAAAATAGTTAAAATAATTACAAATTTACCTGTAAAATAAATCCTAACCTAAGTTACAATTAAACCTAACACTACACTATCAATAAATAAATTAAATACAATTCCTACAAATAAATACAATGAAATAAACTAACTAAAGTACAAAAAATAAAAAAGAACTGTTACAAAAAATAAAAAAATATTTACAAACATTAGAAATATATTACAACAATTTTAAACTAATTACACCTACTCTAAGCCCCCTAATAAAATAACAAAGACCCCCAAAATAAAAAAATGCCCTACCCTATTCTAAATTACTAAAGTTCAAAGCTCTTTTACCTTACCAGCCCTGAACAGGGCCCTTTGCGGGGCATGCCCCAAGAAGTTCAGCTCTTTTGCCTGTAAAAAAAAACATACAATACCCCCCCCCCAACATTACAACCCACCACCCACATACCCCTAATCTAACCCAAACCCCCCTTAAATAAACCTAACACTAAGCCCCTGAAGATCTCCCTACCTTGAGTCGTCTTCACCCAGCCGAGCCAAATTCTTCATCCAAGCGGAGCAAGAAGAGGTCCTCCATCCGGTAGAAGTCTTCATCCAAGCGGGGCAGAAGAGGTCTTCCATCCGATTGAAGTCTTTATCCAAGCGGCATCTTCTATCGTCATCCATCCGGAGCGGAGCGGCAGCATCCTGAAGACCTCCGACGCGGAACATCCATCCTGGCCGACGACTGAACGACGAATGACGGTTCCTTTAAATGACGTCATCCAAGATGGCGTCCCTCGAATTCCGATTGGCTGATAGGATTCTATCAGCCAATCGGAATTAAGGTAGGAATATTCTGATTGGCTGATGGAATCAGCCAATCAGAATCAAGTTCAATCCGATTGGCTGATCCAATCAGCCAATCAGATTGAGCTCGCATTCTATTGGCTGTTCCGATCAGCCAATAGAATGCGAGCTCAATCTGATTGGCTGATTGGATCAGCCAATCGGATTGAACTTGATTCTGATTGGCTGACTCCATCAGCCAATCAGAATTTTCCTACCTTAATTCCGATTGGCTGATAGAATCCTATCAGCCAATCGGAATTTGAGGGACGCCATCTTGGATGACGTCATTTAAAGGAACCGTCATTCGTCGTTCAGTCGTTGGCCAGGATGGATGTTCCGCGTCGGAGGTCTTCAGGATGCTGCCGCTCCGCTCCGGATGGATGACGATAGAAGATGCCGCTTGGATGAAGACTTCAATCGGATGGAAGACCTCTTCTGCCCCGCTTGGATGAAGACTTCTACCGGATGGAGGACCTCTTCTTGCTCTGCTTGGATGAAGAATTTGGCTCGGCTGGGTGAAGACGACTCAAGGTAGGGAGATCTTCAGGGGCTTAGTGTTAGGTTTATTTAAGGGGGGTTTGGGTTAGATTAGGGGTATGTGGGTGGTGGGTTGTAATGTTGGGGGGGGGTATTGTATGTTTTTTTTTACAGGCAAAAGAGCTGAACTTCTTGGGGCATGCCCCGCAAAGGGCCCTGTTCAGGGCTGGTAAGGTAAAAGAGCTTTGAACTTTAGTAATTTAGAATAGGGAAGGGCATTTTTTTATTTTGGGGGGCTTTGTTATTTTATTAGGGGGCTTAGAGTAGGTGTAATTAGTTTAAAATTGTTGTAATATATTTCTAATGTTTGTAAATATTTTTTTATTTTTTGTAACTTAGTTCTTTTTTATTTTTTGTACTTTAGTTAGTTTATTTCATTGTATTTATTTGTAGGAATTGTATTTAATTTATTTATTGATAGTGTAGTGTTAGGTTTAATTGTAGATAATTATAGGTATTTTATTTAATTTATTTATTGATAGTGTAGTGTTAGGTTTAATTGTAACTTAGGTTAGGATTTATTTTACAGGTGATTTTGTTATTATTTTAACTAAGTAACTATTAAATAGTTCTTAACTATTTAATAGCTATTGTACCTGGTTAAAATAATTACAAAGTTGCCTGTAAAATAAATATTAATCCTAAAATAGCTACAATGTAATTATAATTTATATTGTAGCTATATTAGGGTTTATTTTACAGGTAAGTATTTAGCTTTAAATAGGAATAAGTTATTTAATAAGAGTTAATTTATTTCGTTAGATTTAAATTATATTTAACTTAGGGGGGTGTTAGGGTTAGGGTTAGAATTAGCTTTAGGGGTTAAAAAAATTATTAGAATAGCGGTGAGCTCCGGTCGGCACATTAGGGGTTAATGTTTGAAGTTAGGTGTCGGCGATGTTAGGGAGGGCAGATTAGGGGTTAATACTATTTATTATAGGGTTAGTGAGGCGGATTAGGGGTTAATAACTTTATTATGATAGCGGTGCGGTCCGCTCGTTAGATTAGGGGTTAATAAGTGTAGGCAGGTGGAGGCGACGTTGTGGGGGGCAGATTAGGGGTTAATTAATATAATATAGGGGTCGGCGGTGTTAGGGGCAGCAGATTAGGGGTACATAAGGATAATGTAAGTAGCGGCGGTTTACGGAGCGGCAGATTAGGGGTTAAAAATAATATGCAGGGGTTAGCGATAGCGGGGGCGGCAGAATAGGGGTTAATAAGTGTAAGGTTAGGGGTGTTTAGACTCGGGGTACATGTTAGGGTGTTAGGTGCAGACGTAGGAAGTGTTTCCCCATAGCAAACAATGGGACTGCGTTAGGCGCTGAACGCGGCTTTTTTGCAGGTGTTAGGGTTTTTTTTCAGCTCAAACAGCCCCATTGTTTCCTATGGGGGAATCGTGCACGAGCACGTTTTTGAGGCTGGCCGCGTCCGTAAGCAACTCTGGTATCGAGAGTTGAAGTTGCGTTAAATATGCTCTACGCTCCCTTTTTGGAGCCTAACGCAGCGATTCTGTGGACTCTCAATACCAGAGTTATTTTAAAGGTGCGGCCAGAAAAAAGCCAGCGTTAGCTACGCGGGTCTTTACCGACAAAACTCTAAATCTAGCCGTAAGTTATTTTATTTCTATCGTCGAATACCACTATCATTTCTCTTATTTTTTTCTTCCATATTTATCAGACCTTTTGTAAAGATTTTTAGTAATGGTACCATTTTAGTTCTGCGCTTCCAGTTTTATTATACTTTTAACTTTTTATTGCTAGTTCAGTTTAGTATGTGTCAGATTGTGGAAATGGTCTCCTGAGAGATAAAAAAATCATATGTGAGAAAAGTGTATTTCTTTACCTTCACTTCTGTTGTGTGCATTTGTTTTCAGCTCTTGAAGATCAGAAAAATTAATAGAAAGTAGGTAAAATCTTAAATGTTTTTTAACCCCTGGCATACCTCACTTCTTGAGGCATATATATATATATATATATATATATATATATATATATATAGTGCGGTTTTGCCAACATTGGCAAGACCTGCGCTATATACAGAAGATGTTTAGGGGTATGTCATTAAGGGGTTAAACTATCAGGAAGTGCATGCACTAGTTTGTTATTTTGTGTGCGTTTGTGTTCCTGATGACTTGATATAATGTACCTGCTTCATAGTAATGACTATATGCAACGTTACTCTTTTAGGTTTATTCTTGTAATTCTTGTTTCCAACCTAAATAAACAAACAAAAAAAAACTACTTGCTCCTCATATAGAGGCAACCTGACAGTTCTATTTGGCTAAATCAGAAAACTTTTTTTTAGTAAAATGTTGCACCAAATAATAAAAAAACGCTGCTTGGAAAGATTGTTTTTATTTTTTTTAAATAAAAATCTATTATCTATAATCTATCTATCTATCTATCTATCTATCTATCTATCTATCATCTATTTATCAATCTATCTATCTATCTATCTATCTATCTATCTATCTATCTATCTATCATCTATCTATCTATCTATCTATCTAAAATCTTCTATCTAAAATCTATCTATCATCTATCTATCTATCTATCTATCTATCATCTATCTATCATCTATCTATTCATCAATCTATCTATCTATCTATCTATCTATCATCTATCTATTTATATTTCTATCTATCTAAAATCTATCTATCCATCTATCTTATCAACTCATAGAACATTAGAACGATATTTAATTGTAGTTTAACCAGAACTTACTAACCAACAGTTTTACACAAATTCTAAAAAAGACAGCATCATCTCTATGTCACTGATAATGCAGGAAAGTATTAACACATGAATATGTAGATTTAATTATCAAGCAGTTGTCTATCTATCTATCTATCAATCTATCTATCTATCTACATATCTGTCTACTAATCTATCTATCTAGACAGTTGTTGAACACTCCTACATGATATACAGATTTACACCATAAACCTTTTTTAAAGGGACAGTAAACCTAAAAAATAATGTTATATAATTCTGCACATAGTGCAGAATTATATAACATTATTTTACTGCTATAGTTATAAAACCCGTTTTTCCCTTTTAATATTTAAAAAACATGCCGCTTTTACAGACCCACTCTCTGGGCTCTGCTGAGCGGGTCTGTTTTTTTTAGTCAGCGCATCGGGCCAGCTGTATAGTCACAGCCCGGCCCGACCGCGCCATAAGACTAAGTGCAGCTCGCTCCTGCTCTGTCTGACAGCAGGAGCGAGCTTCACTTAATGTTATGGCGCGGTCGGGCCGGGCTGCGACTATACAGCTGGCCCGATGCGCTGACTAAAAAAAACAGACCCGCTCAGCAGAGCCCAGAGAGTGGGTCTGTAAAAGCGGCATGTTTTTTAAATATTAAAAGGGAAAAACGGGTTTTATAACTATAGCAGTAAAATAATGTTATATAATTCTGCACTATGTGCAGAATTATATAACATTATTTTTAGGTTTACTGACACTTTAAGTTACCAGACATTTTAGTTATATAGAAAGATAGATAGATACCCCTGTATTTGTCACAGAGTATTCCTAAAGTGTAACCTCTTATGAGTAATTACATATAACCATCCGTGAAATCAACTTACTCCAAGTCCCACAATTAGCGGCTATCACGGGGTTAACAATAAAGAAGTATATTCCACAGTGTAAGTATAAATATACTGATGTCAACAAGGCTTACCCCTCTTCCGTCCAGACTCGCCTTATAAATAAGTAGCTGTGGTAGTTTGAGGAAATCCAAACAAACTCCCCTGTGTAGTCACAAGAAACCAGTTCCGGTTAGCAAATATTCGGTTAGATTACGAGTTTTGCGGTAAGGTGAAAAAGCAGTGTTAACAGGTCCTAACACTGCTTTTTCACTACCGCTTGTATTACGAGTCTTGCAAGTTTAGGGGCACCGCACACTTTTTTGGCCTTATTGCAAACCCACTTACGTAAATTTCGTAAAGGCTTTTTTCTATGGGACTTTCATAGCGCCGGTATTACGAGTTTGTCCTGGGAGGCCAAAAAGTGAGCGGTACACCCTATCCTGTCAAGATTTGTACCGCATTTTAAAGTCTGTAGTTGTGAGTTTTACGTTACAACGCTGTAGCATAAAACTCATAACTAAAGTGCTAAAAAGTACACTAACACTCATAAACTACCTATTAACCCCTAAACCGAGGCCACTCCCGCATCGCAAACACTAAAATATAATTATTAATCCCTAATCTGCCGCTCCGGACATCAGCCAATAGGATTGCTTCAGCCAATAGGATTTTTTCAACCTTAATTCTGATTGGCTGATAGAATTCTATCAGCCAATCGGAATCTAAGGGACGCCATCTTGGATGACGTCACTTAAAGGTACCTTCATTCAGCAAGAAGACGTTGGAAGAAGAGGATGCTCCGCGCCGGATTTCTTGAAGATGGAGCCGCTCCGCGTCGGAAGGATGAAGATAGAAGATGCCGTCTAGGTGAAGACTTCTGCCCGTCTGGAGGACCACTTCTGCCGGCTTTGTTGAAGACATCTTGGCACTTGGATGAAGACTTCTCCCGGTAAGTGAATCTTCGGGGGTTAGTGTTAGGATGTTTTAAGGGTGTATTGGGTGGGTTTTATTTTTAGGTTATGGTTTGGGCTGCAATAGAGCTAAATGCCCTTTTAACGGCAATGCCCATACAAATGCCCTTTTCAGGGCAATGGGGAGCTTAGATTTTTTTAGTTAGGGTTTGATTTGGGGGGTTGGTTGTGTGGGTGGTGGGTTTTACTGTTGGGGGGGTTGTTTGTATTTATTTTTCAGGTAAAAGAGCTAATTTATTTGGGGCAATGCCCCGCAAAAGACCCTTTTAAGGACTATTGATAGTTTAGTTTAGGCTAGGGTTTTTTTAATTTGGGGGGGCTTTTTTTATTTTGATAGGGCTATTAGATTAGGTGTAATTAGTTTAAAGATCTTGTAATTTGTTTTTTATTTTCTGTAATTTAGTGGGTTTTTTTTTTGTAATTTAGCTAATTGTATTTAATTTATTTAATTGTATTTAATTTATGTAAGTTATTTAATTGTAGTGTGGTGTTAGGTGTTAGTGTAACTCAGGTTAGGTTTTATTTTACAGGTAAATTTGTATTTATTTTAGCTAGGTAGTTTGTAAATAGTTAATAACTATTTAGTAACTATTCTACCTAGTTAAAATAAATACAAACTTGCCTGTAAAATAAAAATAAACCCTAAGCTAGATACAATGTAACTATTAGTTATAATGTAGCTAGCTTAGGGTTTATTTTACAGGTAAGTATTTAGTTTTAAATAGGAATTATTTAGGTAATGATAGGAATTGTATTTAGATTTATTTTAATTATATTTAAGTTAGTGGATGTTAGGGTTAGGGTTAGACTTAAGTTTAGGGGTTAATAAATTTAGAATAGTGGCGGTGACGTTGGGGACGGCAGATTAGGGGTTAATAACTGTAGGTAGGTGGTGGCGATGTTAGGGACAACAGATTAGGGGTTAATAATATTTAACTAGCGATGTGGGAGTGCAGCGGTTTAGGGGTTAATATGTTCATTATAGTGGCGGCGACATTGGGGTCGGCAGATTAGGGGTTAATAATTGTAGGTAGGTTGCGGCGACATTGGGGGAGGGAGATTAGGGGTTAATAAATATAATGTAGGTGTCGGCGATGGGGGCAGCAGATTAGGGGTTAATAAGTGTAAGATTAGGGGTGTTTAGACTCGTTAGGGTGTTAGGTGTAAACGTAAATTTAGTTTCCCCATAGGAATCAATGGGGCTGCATTACTGAGCTTTACGCTGCTTTTTTGCAGGTGTTAGACTTTTTCTCAGCTGGCTCTCCCCATTGATGTCTATGGGGAAATCGTGCACGAGTACGTACAACCAGCTCACCGCTCACTTAAGCAGCGCTGGTATTGGAGTGAAGTGTGGAGCTCAATTTTGCTCTACGCTCACTTCTTGCCTAATAACGCCGGGTTTGTAAAAACCTGTAATACCAGCGCTGCAGGTAAGTGAGCGGTGAGAATAACGTGCAAATTAGCACTGCACCCCTGTTACCGCAAAACTCGTAATCTAGCCGATTGTTAGTACTTACAGAGAGAGCATAAGACCTTGATACAGTGCCGACGGTATGTTCACAGCACAGGATGCAATGTTGGAAGCGCTGGTGCTCTACACCTGCCCTTAAATAAAAGTAATCCAATATTGAAACAACAAAGTAGCGGTTCCACAAACATCAAACAGGAGGAAAGATGCTGGTTAAAACGTCCATTTTATTGCGCAAAAAAGTTAAAAAGAACAAAAGGGCACAGCACAGAATCTGCAGCTTTAGATAGATATTATTTTTTTATTATCGGTTATTTGTAGAGCGCCAACAGATTCCGCAGCGCTATAAACAAAGGGGGAGTACAACAAAACAATTATAGGGTAGAGGGCCCTGCCAAGAGTTGCACTGTTGTAGTCAGCTCTTAAGAAGGTGATCTACAAACAGCTGGACTTTTAGGCTTACATGCTAAGGGGGTTCAGGGGATTGCAGTGGAGGAGAGGAACTGGTATTAGGAAAGGTTAGCGTAGGTTGTATGCGTCCCTGAACAGTAGAGTCTTTAGGGAGCACTTGAAGCTTTTAAAACTAGAAGAGAGTCTTGTGGAGTAAGGCTGAGAGTTCCACAAGATGGGAGCCAGTCTGGAGAAGTCCTGTAAACGGGAGTGTGATGAGGTGACAAGAGAGGAGGAGAGTAGGAGGTCATGAGCAGAGGGACGGGAGGGAGAGTATCTGGAGACAAGGTCTGAGATGTAGGGGGGAGCAGTGCAGTTGAGGGCTTTGTATGTAAGAGTGAGAGTTTTGTGTTTGATCCTAGAGGCAAGAGGAAGCCAGTGAAGGGATTGGCAGAGAGGCGCAGCAGATGAAGAGCGACGTGTAAGGAAGATGAGTCTGGCAGAGGCATTCATTATGGATTGCTAAGGAGCTAGGCGGCAGGTGGGGAGACCAGAGAGGACAGAGTTGCAGTAATCAAGGCTGGAAAGAATGAGAGAGTGGATTAAAATCTTAGTTGTGTCCTGTGTAAGGAAGTGTCTAATTTTAGAGATGTTTTTAAGGTGGAAGCGGCAGGCTGTAGCCAAGGACTGAATGTGAGGAGTGAAGGAAAGATCTGAGTAAAATGTGACCCCGAGACATCAGGCATGTGGGGTACGGGTAATGATGGAGTTGTCGACAGTTATAGAGATATTGGGGGTGGAGATTTGGAAGAAGGGGGGAAAATGAGGAACTCAGTTTTGGAGAGATTTTGCTTGAGGTAGTGAGAGGACATCCAGGAAGAGATGTGAGAAAGACAGTTAGTGACACGGGCAAGGAAGGAGATAGGTCTGGTGCAGAGAAGTAGATTTGGGTGTCATCGGCATACAAATGATATTGGAAACCGTGGGACTTAATTAGGGAACCTAGTGATGATGTATAGATTGAGAAGAGAAGGGGACCGAGGACAGAGCCTTGCGGTACTCCAACAGAAAGTGGTGACGGGGCAGAGGAGGCCCCAGAGAAGGCTACACTGAAGGTACGGTTTGATAGGTAGGAAGAGAGCCATGAAAGGGCTGTGTCACAGATGCCGAAGGATTGGAGGGTTTGGAGCAAAAGAGGGTGGTCGACAGTGTCAAAGGCTGCGGACAGATCAAGGAGGATAAGCAGAGAGAAGTGGCCTTTTGATTTAGCTGTAAGTAGGTCGTTGGTGACCTTAAAAATAGCTGTCTCTGTGGAGTGATAGGGACAAAATCCAGATTGCAGCGGGTCAAGAAGGGAGTTTAACGTAAGGAAATGGGATAGGCGTGCATATACTAGTTTTTCGAGAAGCTTTGAAGCAAGAGGGAGGAGGGAAATAGGGCGGTAGTTGGATGGGGAGGTAGGATCAAGGGAAGGTTTTTTGAGGATAGGTGTGACCAGTGCATGTTTCATCGATGAGGGAAATGTACCAGTGCTGAGGGAGAGGTTGAAAATGTGTGTTAGTATAGGGGTAAGGGTAGCAGAGAGAGAGGGGAGCAGCTGTGAGGGGATAGGGTCAAGGGGACAGGTAGTGAGGTGAGAGCGCAGTATAAGTGCTGAAACTTCTTCCTCAGTAACAGGGGAGAATGAACTAAGTTTCAGGTTATTAGGGTTGTGGTTGAGTGAGAGTATTTGAGGGGGGCAGAGAATGGAATTATGTTGAGAGCTGATTTCATGTCTGATGGAGTCAATTTTGTTAATGAAGTGACTGGCAAAGTCTTGAGCTGACTGAGAAGTTGTATTAGGAAGTGGGGGGAGGGCGGAGGAGAGTTTTGAAAGTGGAGAACAGATGTTTTGGGTTTGAAGAAAGATTAGAGATAAGAGTAGAGAAGCAGTGTTGCTTGTGGAGATTAAGGACAGAGTAGTAGGAGTTCAAGATGAATTTGTAATGAAGAAAATCAGCTGAACTCCGTGATTTTCTCCAATGCCGTTCAGCAGTACAGGAACATCTGCGTAGGTACCGTGTCAGAGGAGTATGTCAGGGCTGGGGATGAGTGTGTGATTTCCGAATTCTGAGCAGTGGTAAGAGGGGCGAGATTGTCAAGGATGGATATAAGGGTAGAATTATAGTGGCATATAGATTGTTCAGGGCAGGAAAAGGAGGAGAAGGATGAGAGGAGCGGTTTAAGGGAATTAGCAAGTTGTTGCTGATCTAAAGACATAATGCTTCTGTGAAGTTTGGTGTGAGGAGTAGAAGGTGGGAGAGTTGTAGGAAGGGATGATATGTTGCAGGTAAGGAGATGGTGGTCAGAAAGAGGAAAAGGGGAGTTTGAGAAGTTTGAGAGAGTGCATCGATAGCTAAAGATCAGGTCAAGAGAGTGACCGTCTTTGTGAGTGGGAGAATCAGTCCATTGTGACAGACCGAAAGAGGAAGTGAGTTGCAGAAGTTGTTTAGCAGATGAGGCAGTGGGATTGTTAAGAGGGATGTTGAAGTCGCCAAGAATGAGGGCAGGGGTGTCTGAGGAAAGGAAATAGGGTAGCCAGGCAGCCAAGTGATCTAGAAATTGAGTTGAGGAGCCAGGGGGTCAGTATATGACTGCAACACGTACAGAGAGAGGGGAGAATTAGCAAATCATGTGGGTTTCGAATGAGGGAAAAGTGAGGGAAGAGATAGGATGTATTTGTTGAAAGGTGCAACAAGAGGAAAGTAAAATACCTACACCCAAATCTAGGAGTGTGGCTGAAGTGGAGACCCCCATGTGACAGAGCAGCAGTGGATGCTGTGTCTAGGGGAGAGAGCCAGGTTTCTGTTAGGGCCAGAAGGTTGAGGGAGCGGGAGATGAAGAGGTCATGTATAGAAGTGAGCTTGAGTTCCAGAGTGCACAAGTGAAAGGGGTAGTGGCTTTAGATGCAAGAGGAATGTGAGTAAGGTGTGCAGAGTTTTGTTTTCTGAGTCTATGGGATGGTACACAGGGATGTGCACGGTTTGTCAGTGGTTGGGGACCAGGATTAGGGGAGATGTCACCAGCAGTAAGTAGAAGCAAGAGGGAGAGTGACATGAGATGAGATACAGATTTGCAGTAGTGAGACTGCTTTTGAGATGAGTTGCAGGGGAGAGAGAGAGTGTTTAGGAATAGGTAAAGTTCATGAGTACAAAAGTAAGGTGAGTTTAAGAGAGATGGGCTAATGAACAGTGCAGGTTGAGAGGGAGAAGGAGTAATTGAATAGTGTAGTTTGTTATAGAGACAAAGGGTAGCAAAAAGGAATATGAATATATTGACCTTTTTTACAGAATTGGGAACCAGTTAAAAACATAAGACACAGAATTACTGTAACTTGTAATTGCATAAGGGAACAAAAAGGTATATGAAACATAATATTACAAAAGTACTGTGTATTCTATAGGGTTAAGGGAATGGAAGGATGTGCTGATCAGTGAGGAAATGAGCTTGGGTTGGGAGGGAAGCTGTTTTCCAGAAGGCTACCTGTAGTGAGTTAGAGGGCAATTGAAGCAGTTGAGTGTAAAAGTCTGTGTTTTTTCTCTGTGTTCTGAGAGAGAATGTGTCTGAAATCAAGCTGAAGGAGAGAGATATATTGGTTAATGATGGCCCAGCGAAAGTGTGTTAAAATGAGTGGGAGGGTACATTTATGGACATTTTAAGCTAAGGGTCAATCATGCAGAAACCAAAAAAAAAAAACACATAAAAAAACAAAATATTACAGAGATAAGACAGACATACAAGGGTGAAATAAAACCATTAAAACAAATAGACAGATAAATAGACAAAAGCTGCTTAAACTAACTTAACATAATGGCAGACAAAGTTGATAAGATGTGCAATGAGCTAGAGGTATGCAAATTATGACTAGCACAGCGTGTAATATATACATTTAAAATAAAAACAAAACGAAAGGAATTATCACTAAATATACAAACACATACAATAAAACAACTTAGTAGGTAAAATATAATGAAGCTGTTTTCCAGAAGGCTACCTGTAGTAAGTTAGAGGGCAATTGAAGCAGTTGAGTGTAAAAGTCTGTGTTTTTTCTCTGTGTTCTATCTATTATCTATCTATCTATAGATAGATAGATAATAGAAATATATATAGATAGTTGATAGATAAATAAATAGATAGATTGATAGATAAATACTGTAGACAAAGATAGATAGATAGATAGATAGATAGATAACTGCTTGGTAATTAAATCTACATATTCATGTGTTAATACTTTCCTGCATAATCAGTGACGTAGAGATGATGCTGTATTTTTAGAATTTGTGTAAAACTTCTGGTTAGTAAGTTCTGGATAAACTGTTATTAAATATTGTTCTAATGTTCTATGAGTTTAATAAACAAACACAGCATACTACAGTACACCATCTACATTCCCTGCCAGTTATAAAATGTAAATATATTATATATAACCTTTTTATACAAACATGATCTGTCTCACTGCTGTACATTTGTGTACATGATAGATGTTTGCAGTGTAAGAGTTTGACACTGATTATTGCTAAATCTGTTTGGTAATTAAATGTAATTGAAGGATTGAACCGTACCTGTTAATCTGGGTCTTGCCATGGTGAGATGAGTTTCTGTTTATGAGAGAGAACTAGGACATTTATAAAGATTTTTGCTTAGATGTTTAGGGAGTTTATCCCCAGTGGGTACCACAGAACACAGTGATGTAAGGCTTTTTGTCATTTAAAGAGTTTATGTTGATGGTAAATAACTTTTCTAAAAATAAAATTGAATTTTCAGTTAAAGGGGCATAAATCACTGTAATTTCAAGATTTTTTAAACATACAAAGAAATTATGAACTTGCTCTTTAATCCACACAAAATACCCTTGTATGTAAGGGGATAGCTAAGGATGCCAACTTGTGAAATCTTATCAGCCATTAGTTATAACCGTACAGCCAGAGAGGGTAATTCCATCAGATACCAGTGTATTATTAGTATCAACTTTAGCATCCGGATAAATAAAAAGCTGAATGCACTCTCGCTTATCTCCCACGCTGTGCAGGGATAATCCATGTTATGTCAAATAGATCCATCCCGGGAGTGTGTAACTGCTGCCCAATGTCCGCTATCTGAAACTTCAGAAACAGCTACAGCCCAATTAACTTAAAGTGATGGTAAACGCTCCCCTTTTTAAAATCAGATCTGGAGTGTTAGTGATATTTTAGAGGAAGTTTCATTCATTAGATAAACAAGGTAATGAAGATGTGCTATAAGTTACTTTTTAATATATATATGAATTCCAAATATACATTTTTCTGTGAGCTAACGGTTTGAGTTGTTTTCCAATCAGCGCCCTAGCTACAACCAAAGTGTCATTTGGGGAGAGTGCTAATTGAACAACAATTCAAACTTTTAGCACACAGAAAAATTGACTTTTGAAGTGGGCGGCGGAGAACAGGGTATTTGAATTTCATAACTATATAAAAAAGTAAGTTATACTGATGAATTAAACTCCATCTAAAATATCACTTACATTCCGGATCTGATTTTAAAAGGGGAGAGTTTACCATCACTTTAATTCTAAAACCTCCTTGGGAAGCCTTCATGTTTTATCATATACTAATAAGTAGAGATCTTGTGGTGAAGTTGTAAAGCTACTAATTCCTAACATTTCATCTGTCCAGGTGATTGTCAAATTCACTTGATTGGTTTATGAGAGAAGAGGTTGTGGCTTCAAAGGATTTACTTGTAAAATGATAGCCATGGGGAGAGGGTGCTACTTGTTTGAGTCATATAGATCTGGACAATTTCCCTACCTGTGAATCTTGTATGTCCATGACTTTTATAAATAGTTAACAGTGATTTTACACAACACTTCAAATGGAATTAAGTAGTGCAATATTGGAAAAACTCTGAAGATTTATTTAATTGTCTGTATTAATATATGATGTGTAATAATAAAAAACTATCTTTTTGAAATTGTCAGCATAGGAGGGAATATTGGTTCCCTGGAACGTGAGGAAACTATGATTTACACAGTTTGTACCATCAAATATAGCCAGTTTCACCTCCTCTAAGCATTTACATATATGTATCATACAATAAATATAATATCATACAATAAATATAATAGGGATACAATTGTTAAAAAAAAAAATCATGGTAATACCTAGCTTATTTTCCCAACTTCTACACATCTATATAGAATCAAGAAGGTTACAAAGCAAAACCAGGTGCTTGATGATTATCTGTTGCTTCTTCAAACTTGGTAGCTCTAGACCTATGGCTGGATGTTCTTTTTGTGTAAGTTTTGTAATGGAGTAAACACAGGGCCAGATAACGAGTGAAGCACAAATTAACGCTCCCACTTGAGCATTCATTGCGCTAGAAGTAAGATTTTTGCGCTCACCGGGTTGTACTCGTAATATGAGTTGAAAGTAATCTGTTTTCACTCTAGTGGTAACACAACAAGCATAAAAATCCGAAGTTAAAGTATCACGTGTGTCTTCAAGTATTCCCCCATAAAAGTCAATGAAGGAAAAGAAAAGCACTCCACTCTCTCGCAAACACGATCGCATATACTCATTTGTGCTAACCCAACATGAAAATGTGAATATTTCACATTACAATGTTCTGCACATAAGAGAATATGTTCTATTTATTGATAAATACATATTTCTACATATATCTGATGGTATTTTTGTACACTAAATATCTAAACATATACAGTATATCAAGATTTCATATAGGTATAAATATATACAGATATATATATATAGGAATATATATTTATAAATACATAGGACATATTCTGCTATGTACAGAACTTTGGAAAGTGAAATATTTACAGTAATTACATTGTTAAAACCTTTATTAAATATGAATATTGCATAAATACACTTTTATAAGTTTTCATCTACTTAACTACAAAGGGCACCAATGCAAACACATTATCCAATGTTTATATGTTTATAAATGTCTGTACATACATATATACACATATAAATATACAAAAATACATGTGTGTGAGGCGGAGCTTGGCCACGCTGGAAGATGGCCGCACATTAGGAGAGCTCCAGCCACCTATGCTGACATTATAGCTCTCTACAGCAACTAATTACTTAAAACCAACCTATAACTCTCTAGTACCGGCTTTAATTGAACTTAGCCTTTCAGCCCCTAAGGAGAATTCAGGATTGGAGCCGTTTTGCTTTTTTTAAGCTGCAGGGAGCCTCGCCTGCTTTGCAGAACCGCTATCCCACGCGGCACCGGATCTCATCACAAGCCTCTTTACAGACATGGCGATTTGACTGCCTTAAGGCCTTAACACCGGAGGACACATTGTACCGGCATCTCAACCCTCTCCCATAGCGGCCTCTCTTGGAGTAACCGAGTCGGACAGCCTCCGACGAATGACCCCGCAATCTGGGCCTGCCGCCAGACTCACGGTAAGAAGTGGGCTATTGAGACTAAGACGGGCATCACCAGCTCTGCCCTAGGTCACAGATCTCCCGAGAGGGGAAACGGAGCACACCTAGCATCGCACTAGGCCAGTGTTGGAGGCGGCCCTTGCACCCGATGGAAACCCAAGTATCGCGGACGGCTCCCGGCTTTCTCTGAGCCGCGCCATTGTTGACACAAGTGACTGAGCAGCCGCGACTCCTCGCAAACTTCAGAGACAGGTATCAAAAACTTCAGGATAAGGTTTGGGAACCCTTCCGCAGAACAGAATATACCCCCTAAAACGATCCACACTTTTACTGGAACATTTTTGCAGGCTAAGTCTGGGCCTTTTTCTTGTGGGATATAACTCCTCGCTATAAGACGAAAAGGGGAGTACAGCTTTCTGATTGTGCCTTACGTTAACAGTCAATAACACATAGGGATATATCCCATCTCCTGTTGCCACATAGGGGACTTTTGCACTTTAGGCAAAGATCAGCATCACGGTATCACTGGGGTGCCTATTACCACGCTAATATCTCCCACATATATTACACTGTCTCTTTAAAAGCTTGGGGAATAAGCCCACCAGGGACAATATATCTCCTGTTTGACTTTTCACACTGCTATACTACAAGGGGCATGCCTAGCAAGCGGGCAAGTAAGGCTGACAAGATAGGTACATCTAAGCCCATGAGCCACTACCTCAAGCCCATAGACACAGCTAGTGATCCCAACAGAGGTGAAATGGAAGCATCACAGGACAACTCGAGCTCATCTGCTTTGCACACTAATGTCAACAATTCCCAGTTTATCACTAAAGCAGACATACATAACTTATCATCTAAAGATGACATTCAAAGTGTTCTAAATGAGATGCAGAGTTTATTTGGATATTTAAGGAAGGACTTCTCTGCACTCGAAGCTAGGGTTATTAAAATTGAAAAAGCCTCACATGATAATACGTCTCTGATTCGTCAAAACACCTCTGACATACAAAACCACACAGACAACTTGCAATTCCTTAATGACAAAATCAAAGACATGGATAACAGGGGGCGTAGGAACAACCTACGTTTTCGCGGGGTAACTGAAGCTATCTCCCCCCAGAGCATAGAAGGATATCTGCAAGCTTTATTCCGTATCATTAAAGACTCCCCAACATCCCCTGAGATTCCCATTGAGAGAGCACACAGAGCTCTTAGGCCCAAACCACCTAACAAGGCCCCTCCAAGGAATATAATTGTTAGATTTTTAAGCTACAAGGATAAAGAAGAAATTCTTCAAGGCGCCCGAAAGAAGCACCCTATCACCCATGGGGTGAGGAGATACAGGTTTTCTCGGATCTCTCTCCCATGACTCTGCAGAAACGGAGAGACTTAGGTCACATAACATCAGCTCTCAGAAGCCGCGGAGTCCCCTATAGATGGGGCTTCCTACTACTACTAATAACAAAACTTCTATTTTTAGGCCAGGAATGGATCACAGAGACTTTTTTGACAGCTTGGCGATCCCAGTCGCCTCTACAAGTGACCCTGATAAGGGTAGATCACAGCCACCCTCACGACCATCAAGGGACCACCCTACAGGAGACTCTATGGGGTAAAGTACTCATTGCCTTAGGGCTCAGAACTGTGTGTTTCTCTTGGGACTATTGTGCCAAATAACATTCTTAAATATGCTTTCAACATGTCCTGCACTTCCAAATGTGGCTTCGGTATTGCACCCTACGTGCCTGAGAGGCCTAATATTTCTTTCTCTAAAGAGGTTAATTAGTTTTATATTCTATTCACTGTTAAGTGCCAAAAAACCTAACCCTACATATATATAGGAATGTTATTGTATTAAAAGACAAAGGTACTGTATAGATATGAACCAGTTGTGATATCATATGGGGCTGCAACTGTGGCTCGCTGTATGCATCAATGAGATGAAGGGGGCATTACTCACTTCAATATAGCTGCCTGTTATAGTCAGCATGTACCCTTAGCTTACCATGCCCTCTGTTTCAAAGTATTCAATGCCATAGGGTCCAGACCTATTTGTTCCCCCCGGGACTCTAACGTCTATAGACATTCCATAACCATGCCCTTACAATGTTTTGCATATACATATGTGGCTTCGGAAACGCACCCCACGTGCTCGAGAGGCCTTGTATCTTTTTCTCTAATGAGGTTAATCTGTTTAATATATCATTCACTGTTTAGTGCCTAGCACCTAATTTTTCATATGTTCTAGAAATGTTTCTATTTTAAAAGACAGGCATATTGTACTAACAGGTATCTGCAGCAATTCCATGTGGTGTTATAACTGTATCTGGTCGAACACATAAAAGGGAAGCAGGGGACACCAATCACTTCTGTATAGCTGCGTGACACAGTTAACATGTTCCTTTAGTTATTCATGTACATTGCTCGCATAATCAATATTGCCCTGCCCTTAGAAGGGAATTGGTATTTGTGACCTCCTTTTTAGCATAGTTCGATTGATCACCACCTAACTTAGGAGGACAGGTTCCCAGATCTCTGCGGTATACCACGACCCATAACACTAGCTGCCTTGGCCGCGTCCCAAATCCTTATTTATCACACTCAGCGTGCCATGGGTCCTTAGGCCCACTTAGTAAACAAACCTCACATGAATAGTGCTTTGGTCAATACATGGGAGGGAGGGAGGGAGGGAGATGTAGGTTAGGATGGAGTAAGAAACGACATTAACAGGTCGGTACTACAATGTTTTAAATGTTATGATGAAGGTTGGCTATTCCTAATGTTTACATATGCTATTTGTACTATGTTGCTTCCTTTCTCTAAGTCGTATATAACTCACGTCAGTAAAGGGGCTTTTACCCTATTTCTGTACTTTCTGTTTAGTTACAAGGTTTAAAATCTTCTTTCACACGTCTGTTCCTGGGATTTCCCTGAAATCTTAGGCTAAACACTTCTAACTCTTCCTTGTAACGCTTACTCGGATTTCATCCCTTCACTAGGTATTCTCTTTACTTCCTCTCTTTCTCTACACTTCTTCTTACCCATCTTTATCCCCCATTCCCCCCCCTTTTTTTTTTTTTTCCTCATAGGGATCAATATGCCCCAACAATACAAGTCTAAGAAATTCGGTGATCACTCCATAACCCTTACAACTATTAACGCAAAAGGTCTAAATAATCCTGGCAAACGTTCCATAGCCTTTATGGAACTACATAAATATCAAAGCCATATAGTCCTCTTGCAGGAAACACACTATAAGAAAGGCAAAGAGCCCAAATGGCATAACTCCTTGTTTCCCCTAGCGTACTTCGCATCGGGCCAAACTAAAAAAGGGGGAGTAGGCATAGTCTTTCACAAGCCAGTCCCCTTCCTCCTAACGCACATAGAAAGGGACCCTAACGGGCGCTTCTTGATTCTGGTAGGCACCCTCTTTGGCCATTACATTACATTGGTTTCCATATATTCACCCAATCATGGTCAGGAGACATTTTTAAAACACATTTCTGATCTTATTTTGGAACACTCTAGAGGAATCATATACATGGCGGGTGACTTTAACTTAGTTGCTGACCCTCTAGCTGACACATCAAGAGGAATATCGTGCACTCCCAACTCGACAATCAGTCAGGTAAACGAGATACTTGCTAACCTAAAGCTCCATGACGTCTGGCGTACATTACACCCGACAGCTAGGGACTTCTCATTCTATTCTATCCCTCATAACAGCTATTCCAGGCTGGACTACATATATACTGACTCTTGCGGTCTCTCACTCACCCACAGCTGCCTGATTGACCACATAACCTGGTCTGACCACGTTCCTATCTCGTGCTCGATTCTATGGCCAGATATCCCCATCACACATAAAATATGGAAGTTAGATGACTCTATCCTTGATGATCCCTTAATTTTTATTTTTTAAAGATATCCTTAAAACACTAAAAGAATATTTTGAGAATAATACCTACCCAGACTCTTCATTGGAGGTCATCTGGGAAGCCCACAAAAGCGTGATCAGAGGGTCTCTGATTAGACATAAAGCCTTTCTCAATAGACAATACAGAACCAAATACAATGATATTCAATCACAGATTGCAATGCTCGAAGCAAAACACAAAGCTGACCCATCTTGCACAACTACATTAAATGACCTAAAGAAAGCTAGAACTGAATTTCAAAAGCACTTATCACAGTCACACCAAAAGAAAGCTCTGCAGTTGAGACAATTTTACTACGAGGGGGGTAATAAACCTGGTAGAGTCCTAGCAAGAACCCTCAAAAAGCGGCACATCCACTCCCTCAAATCATCTGATGGCCGAGAGCTGCGCAGCAGTGAGCAGATAACTAAGGAGTTTTACAAATATTACCACTCCCTATACAACATACACGGCCTACCAAATAGACCAGGCCAGGCAGCTGGAGATCCACAACACGAAGCCCTTGTTAACTCTTACCTTAGAAACATAGACCTCCCCTCTCTTTCAAAAGAAGATTCTGATCTTTTAGACTCCCCTATAACAGCGGAGGAACTGTTTGAAGCCATTAAAAATTGCCCAGGAGGAAAGAGTCCAGGACCCAATGGATTTTCCACGGCCTATTACAAGAAGTTTAAGGAGATTTTGGCTGGCCCGATTCTCCAGTTATTCAATAGTCTCCGAGATCACCCCTCTCTATCACGAGTCCTCTTAGAAGCGCATATTACTGTCATTCCCAAACCGGGCAAACCAGCTGATTCCCCTAGCCATTTTCATCCTATATCTCTGATTAACTCGGACATGAAGCTGTTGGCAAAGATTCTGGCAACCAGACTTAACAAATATCTGCCGCAGCTGGTCTGCAATGATCAGGTGGGATTTGTCCCTGGCTGAGAGGCCAGGGATAATACTATCAAGGTGACTCAGCTAATTAATCACGCCAGAGTCTCAGGTCTCCCTATGGTGCTCTTCTCCACTGACGCAGAGAAGGCCTTTGATAGGGTAAACTGGGTCTTCCTGCGTCGAGTACTGGAGAAGATGGGATTTGGTCAGGTTTTCTTACATTACGTTTTAGCTCTATATTCCAACCCTAATGCTAGGATTAGAATTAACAACACTTTGTCGGACGCATTCGATATAAGGAATGGGACTCGGCAGGGCTGCCCTCTGTCCCCGCTTCTTTTTGCTCTGTCCATCGAGGTCCTCGCTCATAAAGTGAGAGCAAACCATCGCATACAGGGTATAAGAGTGGGGGACACGGAACATAAACAGGCGCTCTACGCCGACGATGTCTTGTACACTTTGACCAATGCCCCAAACTCGCTTCCCGAACTACTAGCGGAATTAAAAGAATATGGAAGGGTCTCTGACTTCTCTCTTAACTTGAGCAAGTCGGAGCTCTTGAATATTAATACATGCCCAAAGGTAGTGCAGAACATACAACAAACTTACCAACTCCCCATAGCCGCTAAGAAATTAAAATATTTAGGCATCTTCTTAACTCCTGATCCCGCAGACCTTTTTAAATATAATTACGTTCCTCTTAAAAACGAGATTGCAGCTGACCTCTCCTCCTGGAAGAGCAAATACATCTCTTGGCTGGGCAGAACGGGGGTCATTAAGATGAATGTTCTGCCCCGTATGTTGTACCTATTCCAGACACTTCCCATAACATTACCTAGGGGTTATATTGCTCAACTGCAGAAACTCATTGAGCAATACATATGGGGCAATACTAAACCCAGGGTTCCTAGGCGCACTATGTACTTACCGAGGGACAGAGGTGGTCTGGGCCTACCAGACATCTCCAAATACAAAAAAGCTATAGGCCTGCAGAGGATTGTTGAATGGGCTCACAATGCCAAACACAAGGCATGGGTAGATCTGGACAGACAAATTCTAAAAGTTAGCAATGTCGGCACCCTGGCATGGCTTCCCCCCACGCAGCGTCCCAAGATAATCAATAGATACCACTTATTCGAAGAAGCGTTTAGTAATTGGGACTCCTCTGTTATGACTTCCACTAATATTTCCGCATACCCTTCTCCCTTAATACCAATTATTGAAAATCCTGAGATCCCCTATTACAGAATAGGATTCCATAGAATCATGCCCTACAGAATCAGAGAAGGCTCAGTTCTCGGAGTTGTTGAAGCAGGGAAGGTTAAATCACTACAATCTTTAAGGGCATTTCAACCTAGTATCTTTTCCTCATGGATGCACTATAACCAGCTGATACATTTTATCTCTAATCACAAGCAAAAACGAGAGCTGGGTAGATCTCTTACTCCTTTCGAGAACTTATGTATTGGGGAATCCCTTCCAGGACATTTAATCTCCCTCATATACAAGATAGTGGCCCTACAGGGGATAGACTCACTCCCGACATACACTACTCGATGGACTGAGGACTTGGGGTCGGACATTAGCTTGGAGCAATGGATAAAAGCGTTTAATCGTCAGTCTCATCGACTATACAAGAATCACATATTAAACTCTTTAGTAGATGGTATTTGACGCCTGTTAGACTACACAAAATCTTTCCAATGGCTAGCCCTATGTGCTGGAGGGGCTGTGGGGAACATGGCTCCCTGCTGCACATATGGTGGTCATGCCCCATTTTAACACCTTTCTGGACGGAGGTCGTCCACAAAATGTCTGAGATCCTTCACTCCCCCATCCCGGTCAGCCCAGAGATCCTGCTTTTTCTGCAGTTGCCCAAAACTGTTAGTCAGGTGCATCTGGCCTTGCTGTTAATTATGCTTACTGGTGCGAAGAAATTGATTCCAAGAAAGTGGAAGACCCGCTTAACCCCCACTTTGGGGGAGTGGAGTCTTCAGGTGGAGGAGATATTGCTCCTGGAAACATAGCACTACCTCAAAAACCACATACTAGATAAATATGAACTTTTGCTAGCAATTTGGCGTGGCACAATATAAAGTTGCCTCCCACATGAGAATTTTTTTTTATTTTTTTTTTACCACTTCTCTCCCTTACCTCTCTCTCTCTGAACCTCCTTTCTCCCCATTTTCTTCTACCAACTCTCTTCTCCCTACTCTTCCCTTCCCCTTATTCAGGATGAATAATACTCCGTCTTAATAAAATTATCTCAAAACTGTTTAAAAGAGTATGTTTGTAAACTCTCGTGCTCAGCTTAGTTCTGGGGATGGGGGTACATATCAGAACGAAGTGTATGACTTCTTATACCACCAATGTGATTGGATCTTCCTATGTATGTTCTATAAGTGTTTTGTGGTTTTATCATGCTTGTATACTTGTTATTCAATAAAGCTTTTAAAATAAAAAAAAATAAAAAATAAAAAAAAAAATACGTGTATATATATATATATATGTCTGTATCTCAATGTTAAAGCTCTCTGTTTGCGTTTTTCTCTCTAACACACAAGATCACATATCTTTGAGCCTTTATAATTTTGTCAGCAAAATGTTCTAAATAATTTTTATTATATAGTTTTATTATGATAACTGTACTTTATTATCTATTTTTGATGTGTTATGTGATTCTTTTTAGTTTTGCAAAACATTTAGGCAGAGCTCTGAAGTGGTTGTAATAATTTTAGCATAAAACACGTTTAATTTCAACTTGTAATATGAGCGGTAAGCCTGAAGAGCGCAAACCTTCGCAATATACCCTTTATCACTGGGACACAAATGTTTGCACTCCACTCGTAATCTCGCCCACAATGGGCTAGTTTACAAGTGTAGTGCTAAAATGTTGATGGTAAGGTATATTGGTATTGCTAGAGCACAATCCATACTGTTTCCATGTTTGTGCTTAAAAGCTATTGTTACTGGTCATGTCTCACATCTACTTGTCTGATAGAGTGGGTGTGTTAATTTCATCATATAATAGACTTCTAATAAAAAAAGACAAAATGTAACTGACGTTTGATTTTCAGTTTAGGAGCGCACGGATAAGCAACAGAGTGTGTGTAATAATGTCTTCCTGGAGGCTATGCTTCAGAGAAATCCTCCTCACTGAAGTAGGTGGACACAGATTTTAGAAAACAAAAAATGGGGAGAAGCGCCATACCGGAAAGGATCTAAGTGCAGATCAATAAAGTTAATAAAATAAATATTTAATAACATACACCCAATGCACATTCACAATGGAGGCCTCTTTTTGAAAATAATGTACAATACTAGGGTACAAGGAACGTCCTTCTCAGGGAACTGCAGTATGTATATGGTCCCAGAATCCTGCCAACCCGTCCTGGAAATATGTGCTCCGTTGATCCAAGTGAATAGATAATCTCCTTTAATGGCCAGATGCCAACTTGTATCAAGTAGTGTCTGGGAGTGTTGAATACAATCAATCACACAAAACTATTTCAATAATACAGGATATATATGCTATACAACATCGGCAAAAAATTGTCCAGAGTAAGTAGCTCTAACACTGTTCTCACGCTGAGACGCTATGGCTAGTGGGCAAAGTAGACTTCTATTGGGGAATGCAGTAAGCCAATAGAACAATAAAAACTTTACAAGTAGTGGAGTTCTTCATTTATATCTTTGCTTTGCTATATTGTAACCCTTTCACTGCACATGACCACGCATGGTTGTCATCTGCACAAAGGTTTTAAGGCTGACAACAGCCATGTTTCATCTACCGGAGCGGGGGGGGGGAGTACTTTTGGACTGCTTCCATGCCCTCCTGAACTTACCACAGTGTCGTTGGGGATCTAGTTTCTTAGCATCGCCAGGAGAATCTGGGGATGATAGAGACATCAGCACACACTTTCTGAAGTAAATTAATGAAGTAATAACAGTGCAAAAAGAAATATGGATAGCGCTTCCAAATTAATTTACGTCACTCTTACAATATTCTTACAGAATTTAAAGGTAACTGAAAGACTGGGCCAATTTTTATCTGTGAGTGAGATAGGGGAAGGTTCACACTTTAAAGGGAAATAAAACCCCAAAGTTTTTTTTCTTAATTCAGAAAAAACATATTATTTTTGAAAAGTTTCCAATTTATTTCTGTTATTAAATTTGGTTTCTCGTATTTTGGTTCTCATTGTATTCTTTGTTGAAGACATATCTAGGTAAATAGAGTGCACATCTGGAGCACTACGTTGCAGGAAAATTTGTTGTCAACTAGTGGTCTTGCAAATGTATAACATCCATGCACAACTGCTGCCATGTAATGCTGCAGACACGTGCACACTCCTGAACTTACCTCCCTCTAAAAAAATAGCAAAGATAGTGATTGAGGCCTTTTTTTACTTTCATCTATCCCATTCATCATCAAAGTACATAAATGGCCAGATTACAAGTGGAGCGCTAAGTTATTGTGCACCTGCAAATGGGTAAATTTGCCCGTTTATGGGCGCGGGATAAATTACCAGCCATTACATGTGGCTGGTTATTGCATTGCTAACTCGACCTTGCGGTAGCAATTTGCACTCATTAAATTAACCAGAAATCAAATCTCTGGTTAATTTTATAAATGCTACCCGATTGGCCTTAAAATACAGCGGAGTGTAGTTTATTAAAAAATTCAAATTGTAGCATTTTTAAAAATAAAATAGCTGTAATAAGTAGTTATGAGGACTAAATGTTGGTGGGTGTAAGGTGTTAGAAAAAAATGGCACTGAAAAGAGCCTTTACATTGCAGTCTAATGGAACTGTGTGTTCATAGTTAACATATATGTATATGCTTATATACATGTATATTTATGTGTATACACATATTAACACATAAATATATATGTACATCATTTTATAAACATATATTTACACTTTGCTGCCATTGCTGTGCTACTCACCCCCTTCACTGTGCTAGGTTCTCATGAAGGGTCTGACTGCATAAAAACAAAGCTTCCATTGGAAGTTGAGGGCCCTCTAGTGGGCCTGTAACAAAATTAAGGGATAACTGAATTGAAGTCTGGAGTGTACTAGGTCTGTTAAATTGTTGCAAGTGTGGGGGTGGGTGTTTCTGCTTACCTTTATAGGTCCTGGTTGCAGTGGATCCGGCCTCTTTGTTCCTGGTTCCAGACTTCAAGGGAGCTTTCCTTCTGTTTGCGGTGTTGGAGAAGATGGAGCGTTCCAAGAGGAAGTCGGTGCTGCCAAAGAGTTACCGGGAGGTCGTGCAGGAGGTTCCTGGCATGTGGGGAGCTGCAAGAGAAAGCTGTGGATCAGGCTCTGAACATGTGGTACCCCCTTCCCCTGCGTCTAGGCCCCGTGCAGCCACCATGCTTAAAAGTAGGCCCACTGTCAGGAGAGGATTGGGCCTAGGGGACCTGGCTGCAGGTCCTGGGCCCCAGTCCTCTGCTGCAGGTCACTGTCCCCAAACGTTTGATGCACCAGGTACTCTAGGGGTCCCCCTACTATCTCCACCCCCCCTTCTTGGTGCTGTACATGTGGGTGGTATAGCGCCTGCATCTGGCATGGCCACATCCCCTGGGGTCTCCCACGAGGTCCCTTACAATAATGCTCCCTCCCTCGTGGTTTCACCGGGTTTACAGGCAGACAGGCTGCAAATGAGCGCATCTGCTGCCATTGAGACATCGTGGCATCAGCTGCAGGCTCTTTACCCTGCAGCCTTGTCTTCTGTCCTTGCCTTAGCCCAGGTCTTCATGGGGACCTTGTCCCCTGGGGGCAAGGTTGGTACGGGTGGTGTACAGGTTGGGGAGCAGGATGGCAGGGTGGCAGTGTGGTGCAGGCTCCTGTAGTCCCTGGGCCTCTGTCGGGTCTTAGCCCCGCACCTTCCAGTGCAGCGTCATGCGCTTCCTCCCTGCGTGACTCCTCAAGTGGGGAGGAGCGTGGGCATAGTCAGGTAACTGGCCATCAGTGTAGCAGGAGCAGGTCTGCGCACGGAGCCAGCAACAGTAAGTTGGGGAGGCTCCATGCGAATGTTCGGTCTCCTGATGGTGGGGCTCCTTATGGAGGAAAAAGGGCTTCTCAAGGGTGAAAGGCTACTGGAAAAACTCCAGGAGGGTGGTGCACAGCAAGGTTACGGCAAAGGGGGAGGGGGGCAGGCAGTGGGGATGGGTTCCACAGGGGGATGACTGTGGATGGGCAGGAGAGCATGGTTTTGGACACTGAATTCCTGGATGTGTCTGGCACGGCATCTGGGGTTGCTGATAGAAGGGGGGGTGCAGGGATCCATGTGGCACAGGGTGTAATACATGAGGCCAATAGGGAAGGCATGTGTGGGCCACAGGGCCAGGCTTACAGTGTGAATGAGGAGGTGATTAGGAAGGCAGTTGCTGCTGCACTGGGAATGTGTTTGCAAGGGGATCAGGGCAGGATTGCAGGGAACCCCTCAGGGGGCCAATCATCCATGCAGAGTACTCCCCAAACTCTTTTTGTTTTCTCAGGGTTTCTCCACAGATCAAGCAGTTCCGGCTATGGCATTGTCCCTCGGTCAGGAAGTCACGTCTCCTACAGCCTCGACCCCCGCCATGACAGCTGCCACGTCACAATCTCAGGCGGCAGGAGCTGCGCCACCATTGGCCCCCAGTGGTGAGTACCTACTGCATACATCTGCACAAGTAGATTTAGGTACATCTTCCAGTGGGTCAGGCTCTGAGAGTGAGGGTGACTTAGGCTTAGTTGGGAAGGGCCAGAAGGAGATGATTAAGATGATCAAGAAGCTAGTGGCGGTGCAGGTAAAGGGAAAAGCCCCCCCAGTGGTAGGTAGCCAGGTGGTCCCCTTGTCACAGGCTGCTAGCGTAGGGCAGTCAGGTGTGGGGGCGGTAGCAGTTTCAAGGAAGGTTGCGTCGCATAGGAATACATACCCATGTTTGGTGCATTCCTTGTACGGGCATCTGAAATCAAAGGTGGTGAAAAAGATTCAGGATGGGCGATATGTCAACATCTTTGAACTTTCACCAGAGGCGTGCAGGGCCAGAGAGCGCGCGGCGGATGGCACTGGCCCTAAAAAAGTGCAAGGACCAGAGACTAACGAGGAGTGGCAGCAGTGCTTTAGGGTGCTGGCGACCTGTTATGTGAACAAATGGCACCCTGCAGGGGCACAATTTGTTTAAGTATGTGGATACCATAAATGTTATCCACTCTAGGTTTAAGGAAGGCGCATGGCATGGGTACAACATAGTGGGAAACCCTCTCCTGCATTTTGGAACCCAGGATCTCCATCTGTGGTCCAAACTGGGGTTAGAGGGTGCGGCGCTAAGCTCCCCTGTGTCACGCCAGGGGGTGGGCCGTCCTTCTCCTCGGCCGAAATGGCGGGGCAGGGAATGTTTGAAATTCCAGGATAAACAATGCGACAGGGGGGCAAACTGCTCCTTTTATCACATTTGCAAATTCTGTAGTGGGCCACACCATGGGGTCGGATGTAGTAGGAGGAAGTAGCCTGGCACCCAGAAGTCAGTCTCAAAGTGGGGCCTTGGTTACAAGGGCCTCAACGCCCCTTAATTCGGCAGCCATGGGGCCATGGCTGGTGAATTACCCTGATTCTGAGACGGCTCTGCTGCTTGGGGCGGGGTTGATTGAGGGGTTTAAAATTCCTGTGGGGGGTTGCGTAGTGGGTTCTACAGTACACCGTAACCTTAAATCGGCCTACGAATTCCCGGGGTAGTCAGGGAGAAATTGGGCAAGGAAGTGGCGTTGGGCAGGGTTGCTGTCCCTTTTTGGGATCAACCTTTGCCCGACCTGGTGGCGTCCCCTTTTGGGATAGTGCCTAAGAAGGACGCAGGAAAGTTTAGACTCATACACCACCTGTCCTTTCCAAAGGGGGCATCAGTGAACAATGCCATTGACCCGGCAATGAGCTCAGTGCATTACCAGTCCTTTGACGATGCGCTGGTGATCATCAGGGGCAAGGGTAGGGGGGATTTGATGGCAAAGTTAGACATAGAGTCAGCTTTCTGGTTGTTGCCCCTGCACCCATCGGCAACAACCAGAAAGCTGGTTTGACGGGGCAATCTATGGGGACAAATGCCTTCCCATGGGATACTCGCTATCGTGCACGCTTTTTGAGAGTTTCAGCTCTTTTTTACACTGGGTAGTGCAAAGGGCGTCCGGGGCTGGGGCCGTGGCCCACTATCTGGATGACTTTCTGTTGGTGGGGGGGGCTGATTCTGATGAATGTGCTCAGCTGATGGCAGTCATGCAGGATATGATGGGGAGATTCAGGGTGCCTTTGGCAAGTGAAAAAACGCAAGGCCCCTGCACTTGTCTTACATTCCTAGGTATCAAAATAGATACATGGACTGCAGTTTGAAGGCTTCCTCGGGACAAGGTCGACTGCCTGCTCCAGATGGTGGTCTCCGTGGTTAGCGCAGACTTTATTTCCATTAAGGAATTACAGGCCTTGCTTCGGCTGCTAAATTTTGCGGGTCAGGCAATTCCAATGGGCAGAATCTTTAATAGACGGTTGAAGAGCCAGCTGCAGGGCCCTAGAGGGAATAGAGCAATGATTAGGGTGTCCAGTGAAATGAGAGAGGATCTCAAAGTTTGGGAAGAATTTCTGAAGAAATTCAGAAAAGTCTGTTTATGGAGGAAATAACCTATTTCAAACCAAATGCTGCACCTTTTTTACGGATGCAGCGTTTTTTTTTGGATATGGTACTAAACTGAACGGTGAATGGAGTGCGGCTCCTTGGCCGGCAGACTGGGTTTCGGCAGATCTCTCGAAGAACCTGACCTTATTGGAGCTTTTTCCAATCATATTGGCAATCGAGCTGTGGGGACATACATTGGCCAATCGGTCTGTAATTTTTTGGACGGACAACATGAGTGTGGTGTACGCCATAAATCGTTTGTCGGCATCATCCCTGAGGGTAGTCTTGAGGCATCTAGTGTTGTGCTGCTTGCAATTGAATATTAGTTTCACGGCTAGTCATGTGCCTGGGGTAAAAAATGTAGTTGCGGATGCGTTGTCTAGGTTTAACTGGGAGCAGTTTAGAAAGGTTGCACCACAGGCCCGAGCAAGCACACCTAACTTGCCCTCCTTTTCTTTGGCAGATGGCAGGGGCTGGTAAAGGGTCATTCCCCTAGCGCAGGCTTCTTTGGCTCCTAAGATGTAGAGAACCTACGAAAACCACTGGAAGGCTTGGGTCAGTTTTGCCAGTCAGCAGGGCTTCCAGGTCCAGTCAGCTAACCAGGTACACATGCTTGATTGGTTGGCATGCTTGTGCAGTCAAGGGGTGTCAAGATTAGCAGCACAGGGTAGGTTGTCTGCACCCTCGTTCTTTAGCAATACGTTTGGTATAGCAGATCGCTCTGACACATTCCTGTTGAGGCAGGTCCTGAATGGGTGGGGGGGGGGTTGGCCCCACGCAACAAGGACCACAGGGAACCCATCACACCTTTAAGGTTGCGTGAGTTGGTGGGGACATTGCAGTCAGTGTGCCCATCAACGTTGTAGACTTTGCTGTTTCGAGTGGCTTTCTCTTTTGCTCTGGCTGGGGCATTAAGAGTGGGGGAATTAGTTGCTTCCTCCAGGGCAGGTGCAGACAGGGGTATCAAATGGGAGCATGTTCGGCCTGCTGAGAATGGGTTGTTGCTGCTGGTCCCTAGGTCTGAAATGGATCAATAGGGTAGAGGGGCTTAGCTCCCGTTGCAAACGCACGAAATTCCTGAATGTTGCCCGGTTCAGAATTTCGAGGAATATTGTAGAGTGAGACCGCAGGGTCCGTTGCAATTATTCATACATGAGGACGGTTTGTCTTTATCACTCTTTTAGTTTAAGAAGGTGCTCGCTAAGGCAGCGGCTGCAGCGGCCCTTGACCCGGCAAAAGTTGCGTTCCATTCATTCCGGATCGGGGTGGCCACAAGCGCGACTAGCAGTGGTTCCTCTGAGTCAGATATCAGGCGGCTAGGGTAGTGGAAATCAGGCAGATTCAAGTTATATATTTGGCCGTTTTATATATTCGTCCGTTAGGGGACACTCTTCCTTAAGGCTCAGTCTCTGGGGGGGGTCACATGGCTGCAATGATCTTGGGGCATGAGGGGT
The DNA here is from genome assembly GCF_027579735.1 of Bombina bombina. Taxonomy (NCBI): domain Eukaryota; kingdom Metazoa; phylum Chordata; class Amphibia; order Anura; family Bombinatoridae; genus Bombina; species Bombina bombina. The sequence continues at coordinate 613,811,839 of NC_069505.1, read as the reverse complement.
TTGTTGAAATTCTATGCTTCAAAAGGATGTTAGCGTTTGTAGATCAGCCTGTATATCCTGTTATTTCAGGCACGAGTTCCCCTCCAGTGCATGTTTGGATAGTAGGGCACATTGGGCGTCCATCAGGGCTCTGCGTTTGCCAGACGGGCAGCAATTGGGATTTCCCTCATCCAGAGCTAACATTCGGTGGCTGGGATGCAGGGGTTTAACGTTGGACGAGTTGTCAGTCCTTCTTCAAGATGCTCATAGGAGGTGGGGGGCAACCTCATATTATTGTACTGCACTTGGGTGGGAATGACATGGGGTCTGTTCCAGTCTTGGATTTAATTAGGAAAATGGCTTTGGACCTACGTTGGGTGTGCGCATGGCTCCAGAATGTAAGGATTGGGTGGTCTAACGTAGTTGCACGACTGCGTTGGAGGTACATTGTTACACAGAGGGCAGCGTACAATGTGCGGAAAAAGCTGAACAGGGAAATGGGGAGAACGGTCACAGCGTTAGGCGGTTTTGCCATAAGGCATGATGCACTGACATCTGACAATAAGGCTCTCTATCGCCCTGATGGCGTCCATCTTACGGATGTGGGATTAGACATTTTCCTCAGGGATATCCGAAAAGCTCTTTTGACTGTAGTCTAAAAAAAAAAAAAAGAGTTTTGAAATTTATAAAAATGTTATTGTTATCCGTGAGCTTGTCAGTTATGTGGCGGCAAGATGTAGCTGCCTTTTGTGGCAGTTGGTCAGGGCCCAGAGAGCAGGCAGGGAGAGAGAAGAGTGATGCCCTAGGATGGGGTAGGTGATGCCCACTAGGTGCCAACCTAGGGGTTACTCCCCCTACGAATCATAGGCCAAATAGCTCTACCAATTACAGCTTTCTCTCTCTGCCAACTGGGCGTGCGCAATCCATGCAGCGCTGCAGACACCGTGTAGGGCCCTGGCCGTCTGTCGGTAGTGGTTAAGCTAGCTAGTACTTTGCCGCCACAAGTTTAAGAACTTTATACAGTTCTATGTTATTAATATTGAGTTGCCTAGATTGGCATATATAGCCGTAAATTAAGAGGTTTATTTTTATAATAAACGTGACCGTGACCGGTCTTTAGCCCAAAACCTGTTGTTGTGTGTTTATTGTTTAATTATTCTAGGGTACATAGGACGTAATAGGAAGTTTTTCTCTTATGGAAGTGGAGGGCCCTCTAGTGGACCTGTAACAAAATTAAGGGATAACTGAATTGAAGTCTGGAGTATAATAGGTCTGTTACATTGTTGCAAGTGTGGGGGCGGGTGTGTCTGCTTACCTTTATAAGTCCTGGTTGCAGCGGATCTGGCCTCTTTGTTCCTGGTTCCAGACTTCAAGGGAGCTTTCCCCGCCCGCCCATACCTGGAAGAAGACGTGGTGGCTTGTAGTGATAATGGTTAGGGTTCACCCTGGCATGGGTAGGTTTATGTGAACTAGACCTCTAAGCCCAGGTTTTAATTGTAGCCTTCCACCTGTTTCAGGCGTGTTTTTATGACTCGTTTGAAGAGGTCGCCTTACTAGGCTGGTTGTTTATGCCTTAGCTGGCGGTCGGTCAGGGCACAGAGAGCCGGCAGGGAGAGAGAAGGGTGATGCCCTAGGATGGGGGAGGTGACGCCCGCTAGGTGCCGACCTAGGGGTTACTCCCCCCTACAAATCGTAGGCCAAATAGCTCTACCAATTAAATAAAAAGAGAGAAGTGCTCAACCTGATAATGAACAATAGCATAATAGCTTGTTCTATGGCTAGTTACCACCCAATAAGCAGCCTCTTTTTGCTCAACATGTGCCTTTCAAAGAGAAGAACTTTCCTGAAGCATATAAGTCGGATCCTGACTTCACAGTACAGTCCAGCCCCGAAATACCAGGCAATCCCTCTCTGAACGAGAGAAACAGCAAAACCCCAGACGAACGTTTCGGCCTATTGTGGGCCTCGTCAGTGAGGTGCAGCCATATCACTCTAGGCTCAATGAGCAACGGGTCCACGTCTGGATTCCCACATCACACTTAGGGAGGCTTCCCTAAGTGTCATAATTTGCATAAATAAAAAGAGAGAAGCGTTCAACCTGAGAACGAACAATAGCATAATAGCTTGTTATATGGCTAGTTACCACCCAAGAAGCAGCCTCTTTTTGCTCAACATGTGCCTTTCACAGAGAAGAACTTTCCTGAAGCATATCAGTCTGATCCTGACTTCACAGTACAGTCCAGCCCCAAAAATACCAGGCAATCCCTCTCTGAACGAGAGAAACAGCAAAACCCCAGACGTACGTTTTGGCCTATTGTGGGCCTCGTCAGTGAGGTGCAGCCATATCACTCTAGGCACACTGAGCAACGGGTCCACGTCTGGATTCCTGCATCACAATCACACTTAGGGAGACTTCCATAAGTGTCATAATTTGCATAAATAAAAAGAGAGAAGCGCTCAACCTGAGAACCAACAATAGCATAATAGCTTGTTCTATGGCTAGTTACCACCCAAGAAGCAGCCTCTTTTTGCTCAACATGTGCCTTTCACAGAGAAGAACTTTCCTGAAGCATATCAGTCTGATCCTGACTTCACAGTACAGTCCAGCCCCGAAATACCAGGCAATCCCTCTCTGAACGAGAGAAACAGCAAAATCCCAGACGTACGTTTCGGCCTATTGTGGGTCTCGTCAGTGAGGTGCAGCCATATCACTCTAGGCACACTGAGCAACGGGTCCACTTCTGGATTCCCGCATCACACTTAGGGAGACTTCCCTAAGTGTCATAATTTGCATAAATAAAAAGAGAGAAGCACTCAACCTGAGAACGAACAATAGCATAATAGCTTGTTCTATGGCTAGTTACCACCCAAAAAGCAGCCTCTTTTTGCTCAACATGTGCCTTTCACAGAGAAGAACTTTCCTGAAGCATATCAGCCTTATCCTGACTTCACAGTACAGTCCAGCCTCAAAATACCAGGCAATCCCTCTCTGAACGAGAGAAACAGCAAAACCCCAGCTGTACGTTTTGGCCTATTGTGGGCCTCATCAGTGAGGTGCAGCCATATCCCTCTAGGCACACCGAGCAACGGGTCCACGTCTGGATTCCTGTATCACACTTAGGGAGACTTCCCTAAGTGTCATAATTTGCATAAATAAAAAGAGAGAAGCGCTCAACCTGAGAACGAACAATAGCTCTACAATTACAGCTTTCTCTCTCTGACAATTAGGCACGCGCAATCCGTGCTGCGCTTCAGACACCGTGTAGGGCCCTGGTCGTCTGTCGGTAGGGGTTAAGCTAGCTAGTTCTTTGCCGCCACCAGTTTAAGAACTTTATACAGTTCTATGTTATTAATATTGAGTGGCCTAGATTGGTATATATAGCCGTAAATTTAGAGGTTTATTTTTATAATAAACGTGACCGTGACCGGTCTTTAGCCCAAAACCTGTTGTTGTGTGTTTATTGTTTAACCATTCTAGGGTACATAGGACGTAATAGGAAGTTTATCTCTTATGTAGCCTTTGGAAGTGTGCTCTTGGGAGCGCTAAGCTTCGGATGTGGCGTTCACATTGCACCTCACTTGTAATACTAGACCACATTTGCGTGTGCTGGTATTACTAAGTTGAGCGCAAATATAGTTTTCACTGAAGCAATATTTAAAATATATATGCTATGTTAATATTGTGAAATGACCTCTGTATACCTGTTCTAAGGAAAACATATGTGACTGACTAATATGATACTGATGACATATTTTTATAGTTATATTTATAATAATTGTGTAGCACATTTGTATATTCAAACAAATTACGTTTTGTTTTTTTATCAACCTGAAAACCTCTAAGGCTTCAATATGATTTGTTGAGGATGACAGGGGGTTCCATTAACAAAAACAACAAAATTCTGTCTAGTTGAAGCCTGAAAACACCATTGATTTTGTTGTGATAAACTGCAAATAAGAGATATATATAATGGATTATAAAAAAGACAAGAAACTTTTAACTCTCTGGTGGTCAGTAAAGCAGAAGAACACTGTGAGACAAGTGATCTTCATTTGAAATATGGGCTTCTCTCCTTTTAAATAAGATCAACCCTGTCACTCAGAAGGGTTATTTGGGCTTTATTACAACTTGCCTAAACTTCAGCCAAAACTCAAATTTGGTTGCTGATAAGAATCACTGTTATCTTCAAAAAAATGGGCTTCTATCGCTCTAATTGGGAGACACCAATAGCAAAAAGAAAGTGTTTTTTTTCCCATTAGACATGTCTTTATTGCATATGACATCATCACACACAGCATGATGATGTCACACATCTTCACTTGTTGTGGGGATACCAGCAGTGAGGAGGAACCTCCAGTTCTTCCTCATTTCCCTACTTTACTAAAAGGAAGCTCTCTCCATACAGGAGCCAGTAAATCTATTATGTTCAACATGGGAGAGGGAGTGAATATTACAACACTGAGTTTTCCTCTACATTAATGTGTTTAACATTTAACAAATAACTATTTGTTTTTTAACCTTTAATCAAAGATTTAAGTATTGTTTATACTTCCATTTAACATATGTAAATATATGGTTTTAGTATTTCATATTACATGATTTATTTTTATACATAACACAACAGGAAAACAGGTAAACTCCAACAGTATATCTGTATATTTATAATGATATAATACATCCTAGGTGGAGTTTTTCAAAAACTTTTTTCATTGATTTCAAAACCTCTTTGTTTCTTAAACTATAAACTAGAGGATTTAGCAGAGGAACCACACCAGTATATAAGATAGAGAGCACTTTGTCCATTTCATAGGAAGGCTTAAAATTCATGTTTACGCTTAAAGATGTCCCATAGAATAAAATAACCACAATGAGATGGGAGGAGCAGCTGGAGAAGGTCTTGAGTCTTCCTTCTGATGTCTGGATCTTTAAAATAGTTGATACAATGTACATATAGGAGGTCAAAATTAGTATAAAAGGACACCAACCTAATAATACTCCAATCACAGTTACATAAATAAGAATATTAGCTGTGTCACTACAGGTGATTTTCAGCATAGTTTGTGGATCACAGAAGAAATGATTGACTTGTGTATTACAGAAGGATAAATCAATAATCATCAAAGTAAATACCAAACAAGCCAAGGTACTAAGAAGCCAAGAAATAGTGGCCAATAGAAGGCACATATGCTTGTTCATAATGGTGGAATAGCACAAAGGGATACAAATGGCTACATAGCGGTCATATGCCATGGAGGTCAGAAGGAAGTATTCTGTAGCGACACATAGTCCTAAAAGAAATATTTGTAGTATACAACTGGAGTAGGAGATCCTGGTGTCACTGGTAATAGTAATGGCCAACAGCTTTGGCAGAATAGAAGAGACGTACACAATGTCTTGGAACGAGAGAATGGAGAGGAAGAAATACATAGGTGTGTGCAGCTGGGGCATCAGACATACAAGTATAACAATAATCATGTTCCCAACTACAGCCAGCAGATATATCAGCAATACTCCAAAGAAAAGCACAAGTTGATTTTTTGGAGAAAGAGCAAATGGCAATAAGTAAAATTCAACCAATATTGTGCTGTTTTTTAACTTTTGATCTAGGATATATTCTTTAAAAAAAAGAATAAAATGATGTTGTTTTATTTATATTATGTTCAATTACTTATGTTTAGAGTTAATTACTCAAATTATTTTGTAAGGCATACCTTGATTAGTTTTGCTGGACATTAGCATATTTATTTGCAAAAAAAAGTATAGCCAATTTTTTAATTGATATTAGAATGAACAGGAAGAGATTGTTTGTAGCTACTCATTCTTAGAGATAGATTGTTTACTGGCTTAGAAGGTAACTCCTACAACTTTGTGATTAAAAGTTATATACCCTAACATTTATTTTAGGATTAACAAAACATAACATTACAAATATAGAAAAACAAAATGGGGGCATTCAAAATTAATTTTTTATTAAAAACATTTAAACAATAGCCATATATAAAAAAATAAAAATAAAGAGGTCCTAAACAATTTTAATTTTACACCTCAAATCTATTTATCTTTTGTCTGTATTTAAAGATGAACAATTTAGCATTTAAATCCACTTATAGACCTTTAAACCAAACACACATTAAGGGCTAGAATATGAGTGGAACACAAATTAACGCTCCCGCTTGAGCATTAATTATACTAGAATTAAGATTTTTGCGCTCATCAGATTGCGCTTGTGTTATAAGTAGAAACCATTTTTGCTCTAGCGGTAATCCGATGAGGTAAATTTTTATAATATACCGCAGTAGGTCCGGACCGGAAGTTCTTCCTAAAAGGTGGCGGACAAGTTAAGGAGCAGCAGTCTTACGACCGCTGCTTCTTAACTTAAGTTTCCCGGCGAGCCGGAGACTTCGGGCAGAGAAATCAGCATTCGCTGCTTGTTAAATCTAGCCCACTGTGTTTACTTTGCACACTGTCTATCCAAAAAGGGCGTCTTACTCTTCCGTATGGTCACTGTTACAATCACATGAGCTCATTTACAAGGAAGAAAGTATTGTTTGGAAATTACAGCAGTGTTTTGTAGTGATCCTTGAAAATGTTTAAATTGCCCTTAAATTAAGAATCACGGTTATAAAGAAAAACATTACATTAAAATCTTTTCCCCAGAAATTGATTTTTCCAATTAACAACTTTTTTGCAACTAGTTTTCTAAGTTATATTTTTTTATCTTTCAATACCACTATGATTTCTCTTATTTTTTTATCATATTTATCAGACCTTTTCTATAGATTGTTAGTTATGTTATCATTTTAGTTCTGCTATTTCACTTTTATTTTCCCTCTTTTCCTGCTAGTTCAGTTTAGTATGTGTCAGATTGTGGGGATGGTACTAAAAGATGTCTCAGCAGGGATACCAAAAATATGTGAGAAAAGTGTATTTTCTTAGTCTTCACTTATGTTTTGTACTTATGTTTTGTACATTTGTTTTCAGTTCTTAAATATCAGACAAGTTAATAGAAAATAGGTTAAATCTTAGATATTAAATTGTTTTTTTAACCTCTTTATGACCCTCGTATCTCACTTCCAGAGGCATGCAGATATAGCCAACATTGGCTAGACCTGCGTAATATGTTATTAAGGGGTTAAACTATCAGGTATGCATGCACTAGACTGGTATTTTGCTTGCGTTTGTGTTTCCGATGACTAGATATAATGTATTCCCAATTAATCTGTATACCAGTTTCATAGTAATGAATATATGCAAAGTTGAACTTTTAGGTTTATTCTTGTAATTCTTGTTTCCAACCAAAATAAACAAAATACAAAATAAAGTAAAATTTTGCAGAAAAAGGGACCAAATAATAAAAAAATGCTGCTTTTGAAAAGGTATTTAAAAAAAATGTTTATCGATCATCTGTCTGTCTATCATCTATCTATCTATCTATCTATCTATCTATCTGTCTGTCTCTTTATCTATCTATTTATCTATCTATCTATCTTGATCTATCTCTCTCTATAGATAGATACTACTAATCTATCTATCTAGACAGTTTTAGGACACTCCTACATGATATACATATTTACACCAGAAACTTTTTCTAAGCTATCAGACTTTTTAGTCACTGTATTACCTCTTAGGCACCTCCAATTTGAAGACCTCCATAGGCAACTACCCACTTTACTAAGTGACGAAACCAGCAACATGTATAAGTCTCTTTATACATCAGTGTATTTATCAACATGGTCAAAAGATAGGTAGACAGACAGACAGAAAGATAAATAGATATATGATAGATTGAAAGCTAGATAAATAAATAAATAAATAGACAAATAACTAGAGATAATTGAAAGATAGCTAAATAAAGATAAATATAGATAGATTGATAGATGATAGATGATAGATAGATAGATAGATAGATAGATGATAGTTAGATAGATAGACAGACAGACAGGCAACTGCTTGATAATTAAATCTACATATTCATGTGTTAATACATTACTGCATAATTAGTGACATAGAGATGATGATGTGTTATTAGAATTTGTGTAAAACTGCTGGTTAGTAAGTTCTGGATAAACTGCAATTAAATATTGTTCTAATGTTCTATGAGTTTAATAAACAAACACAGCATACTACAGTACACAATCTACATTCCCTGCTAGTTATAACATGTAAATATATTATATATAACCGTTTTATACAAACATGATCTGTCTCACTGCTGTACATTTGTGTACATGAGAGATGTTTGCAGTGTAAGAGTTTGACACTGATTATTGCTAAATCTGTTTGGTAATTAAATGTAATTGAAGGATTGGACCGTACCTGTTAATCTGGGTCTTGTCATGGTGAGATGAGTTTCTGTGTGAAGAGAACTAGGAAATATATAAAGATTTTTGCTTAGATGTTTAGGGAGTTTATCCCCAGTGGGTACCACAGAACACAGTGATGTAAGGCTTTTTGTCATTTAAAGAGTTTATGTTGATGGTAAATAACTTTTCTTAAACTAAAATATAATTTTTAGTTAAAAGGGCATAAATCACTGTAATTTAAACTTTTTTTAAACATACAAATAAATTATGAACTTGCCCTCTAATCCACACAAAATACAGCCTGGTATGTAAGGGGATAGCTAAGGACACCTGTTCTTGAAATCTTGTCAGCCTTTTAGTTATAGTCTTTAGAGCCAGAGAGGGTAATTCCACCAGAAAGCAGTGTATTATTAGTACCAACTTCAGCATCCGGAAAAATAAAAAGCTGAATACAATCTCACTTACCTTCTACACTGTGCAGGGCAAATCCATGTTATGTCAAATAGATCCATCCTAGTATAACGTATAACTACTTGTCTGCTTACCTTTATATGTCCTGGTTGCAGCGGATCTGGCCTCTTTGTTCCTGGTTCCAGACTTCAAGGGAGCTTTCCCCGCCCGCCCATACCTGGAAGAAGACGTGGTGGCTTGTAGTGATAATGGTTAGGGTTCACCCTGGCATGGGTAGGTTTATGTGAACTAGACCTCTAAGCCCAGGTTTTAATTGTAGCCTTCCACCTGTTTCAGGCGTGTTTTTATGACTCGTTTGAAGAGGTCGCCTTACTAGGCTGGTTGTTTATGCCTTAGCTGGCGGTCGGTCAGGGCACAGAGAGCCGGCAGGGAGAGAGAAGGGTGATGCCCTAGGATGGGGGAGGTGACGCCCGCTAGGTGCCGACCTAGGGGTTACTCCCCCCTACAAATCGTAGGCCAAATAGCTCTACCAATTAAATAAAAAGAGAGAAGTGCTCAACCTGATAATGAACAATAGCATAATAGCTTGTTCTATGGCTAGTTACCACCCAATAAGCAGCCTCTTTTTGCTCAACATGTGCCTTTCAAAGAGAAGAACTTTCCTGAAGCATATAAGTCGGATCCTGACTTCACAGTACAGTCCAGCCCCGAAATACCAGGCAATCCCTCTCTGAACGAGAGAAACAGCAAAACCCCAGACAAATGTTTCGGCCTATTGTGGGCCTCGTCAGTGAGGTGCAGCCATATCACTCTAGGCTCAATGAGCAACGGGTCCACGTCTGGATTCCCACATCACACTTAGGGAGGCTTCCCTAAGTGTCATAATTTGCATAAATAAAAAGAGAGAAGCGCTCAACCTGAGAACGAACAATAGCATAATAGCTTGTTATATGGCTAGTTACCACCCAAGAAGCAGCCTCTTTTTGCTCAACATGTGCCTTTCACAGAGAAGAACTTTCCTGAAGCATATCAGTCTGATCCTGACTTCACAGTACAGTCCAGCCCCAAAAATACCAGGCAATCCCTCTCTGAACGAGAGAAACTGCAAAACCCCAGACGTACGTTTTGGCCTATTGTGGGCCTCGTCAGTGAGGTGCAGCCATATCACTCTAGGCACACTGAGCAACGGGTCCACGTCTGGATTCCTGCATCACAATCACACTTAGGGAGACTTCCATAAGTGTCATAATTTGCATAAATAAAAAGAGAGAAGCGCTCAACCTGAGAACCAACAATAGCATAATAGCTTGTTCTATGGCTAGTTACCACCCAAGAAGCAGCCTCTTTTTGCTCAACATGTGCCTTTCACAGAGAAGAACTTTCCTGAAGCATATCAGTCTGATCCTGACTTCACAGTACAGTCCAGCCCCGAAATACCAGGCAATCCCTCTCTGAACGAGAGAAACAGCAAAACCCCAGACGTACGTTTCGGCCTATTGTGGGTCTCGTCAGTGAGGTGCAGCCATATCACTCTAGGCACACTGAGCAATGGGTCCACGTCTGAATTCCCGCATCACACTTAGGGAGACTTCCCTAAGTGTCATAATTTGCATAAATAAAAAGAGAGAAGCGCTCAACCTGAGAACGAACAATAGCATAATAGCTTGTTCTATGGCTAGTTACCATCCAAAAAGCAGCCTCTTTTTGCTCAACATGTGCCTTTCACAGAGAAGAACTTTCCTGAAGCATATCAGCCTTATCCTGACTTCACAGTACAGTCCAGCCCCAAAATACCAGGCAATCCCTCTCTGAACAAGAGAAACAGCAAAACCCCAGCTGTACGTTTTGGCCTATTGTGGGCCTCGTCAGTGAGGTGCAGCCATATCACTCTAGGCACACTGAGCAACGGGTCCACGTCTGGATTCCCGCATCACACTTAGGGAGACTTCCCTAAGTGTCATAATTTGCATAAATAAAAAGAGAGAAGCGCTCAACCTGAGAACCAACAATAGCATAATAGCTTGTTCTATGGCTAGTTACCACCCAAGAAGCAGCCTCTTTTTGCTCAACATGTGCCTTTCACAGAGAAGAACTTTCCTGAAGCATATCAGTCTGATCCTGACTTCACAGTACAGTCCAGCCCCGAAATACCAGGCAATCCCTCTCTGAACGAGAGAAACAGCAAAACCCCAGACGTACGTTTCGGCCTATTGTGGGTCTCGTCAGTGAGGTGCAGCCATATCACTCTAGGCACACTGAGCAATGGGTCCACGTCTGAATTCCCGCATCACACTTAGGGAGACTTCCCTAAGTGTCATAATTTGCATAAATAAAAAGAGAGAAGCGCTCAACCTGAGAACGAACAATAGCATAATAGCTTGTTCTATGGCTAGTTACCATCCAAAAAGCAGCCTCTTTTTGCTCAACATGTGCCTTTCACAGAGAAGAACTTTCCTGAAGCATATCAGCCTTATCCTGACTTCACAGTACAGTCCAGCCCCAAAATACCAGGCAATCCCTCTCTGAACAAGAGAAACAGCAAAACCCCAGCTGTACGTTTTGGCCTATTGTGGGCCTCGTCAGTGAGGTGCAGCCATATCACTCTAGGCACACTGAGCAACGGGTCCACGTCTGGATTCCCGCATCACACTTAGGGAGACTTCCCTAAGTGTCATAATTTGCATAAATAAAAAGAGAGAAGCTCTCAACCTGAGAACGAACAATAGCATAATAGCTTGTTCTATGGCTAGTTACCACCCAAAAAGCAGCCTCTTTTTGCTCAACATGTGCCTTTCACAGAGAAGAACTTTCCTGAAGCATATCAGCCTTATCCTGACTTCACAGTACAGTCCAGCCCCAAAATACCAGGCAATCCCTCTCTGAACGAGAGAAACAGCAAAACCCCAGCTGTACGTTTTGGCCTATTGTGGGCCTCATCAGTGAGGTGCAGCCATATCACTCTAGGCACACCGAGCAACGGGTCCACGTCTGGATTCCTGTATCACACTTAGGGAGACTTCCCTAAGTGTCATAATTTGCATAAATAAAAAGAGAGAAGCGCTCAACCTGAGAATGAACAATAGCTCTACAATTACAGCTTTCTCTCTCTGACAATTAGGCACGCGCAATCCGTGCTGCGCTTCAGACACCGTGTAGGGCCCTGGTCGTCTGTCGGTAGGGGTTAAGCTAGCTAGTTCTTTGCCGCCACCAGTTTAAGAACTTTATACAGTTCTATGTTATTAATATTGAGTGGCCTAGATTGGTATATATAGCCGTAAATTAAGAGGTTTATTTTTATAATAAACGTGACCGTGACCGGTCTTTAGCCCAAAACCTGTTGTTGTGTGTTTATTGTTTAACCATTCTAGGGTACATAGGACGTAATAGGAAGTTTATCTCTTATGTAGTCTTTGGAAGTGTGCTCTTGGGAGCGCTAAGCTTTGGATGTGGCGTTCACATTGCACCTCACTTGTAATACTAGACCACATTTGCGTGTGCTGGTATTACTAAGTTGAGCGCAAATATAGTTTTCACTGAAGCAATATTTAAAATATATATGCTATGTTAATATTGTGAAATGACCTCTGTATACCTGTTCTAAGGAAAACATATGTGACTGACTAATATGATACTGATGACATATTTTTATAGTTATATTTATAATAATTGTGTAGCACATTTGTATATTCAAACAAATTACGTTTTGTTTTTTTATCAACCTGAAAACCTCTAAGGCTTCAATATGATTTGTTGAGGATGACAGGGGGTTCCATTAACAAAAACAACAAAATTCTGTCTAGTTGAAGCCTGAAAACACCATTGATTTTGTTGTGATAAACTGCAAATAAGAGATATATATAATGGATTATAAAAAAGACAAGAAACTTTTAACTCTCTGGTGGTCAGTAAAGCAGAAGAACACTGTGAGACAAGTGATCTTCATTTGAAATATGGGCTTCTCTCCTTTTAAATAAGATCAACCCTGTCACTCAGAAAGGTTATTTGGGCTTTATTACAACTTGCCTAAACTTCAGCGAAAACTCAAATTTGGTTGCTGATAAGAATAACTGTTATCTTCAAAAAAATGGGCTTCTATCGCTCTAATTGGGAGACACCAATAGCAAAAAGAAAGTGTTTTTTTTCCCATTAGACATGTCTTTATTGCATATGACATCATCACACACAGCATGATGATGTCACACATCTTCACTTGTTGTGGGGATACCAGCAGTGAGGAGGAACCTCCAGTTCTTCCTCATTTCCCTACTTTACTAAAAGGAAGCTCTCTCCATACAGGAGCCAGTAAATCTATTATGTTCAACATGGGAGAGGGAGTGAATATTACAACACTGAGTTTTCCTCTACATTAATGTGTTTAACATTTAACAAATAACTATTTGTTTTTTAACCTTTAATCAAAGATTTAAGTATTGTTTATACTTCCATTTAACATATGTAAATATATGGTTTTAGTATTTCATATTACATGATTTATTTTTATACATAACACAACAACAGGAAAACAGGTAAACTCCAACAGTATATCTGTATATTTATAATGATATAATACATCCTAGGTGGAGTTTTTCTAAAACTTTTTTCATTGATTTCAAAACCTCTTTGTTTCTTAAACTATAAACTAGAGGATTTAGAAGAGGAACCACACCAGTATATAAGATAGAGAGCACTTTGTCCATTTCATAGGAAGGCTTAAAATTCATGTTTACGCTTAAAGATGTCCCATAGAATAAAATAACCACAATGAGATGGGAGGAGCAGCTGGAGAAGGTCTTGAGTCTTCCTTCTGATGTCTGGATCTTTAAAATAGTTGATACAATGTACATATAGGAGGTCAAAATTAGTATAAAAGGACACCAACCTAATAATACTCCAATCACAGTTACATAAATAAGAATATTAGCTTTGTCACTACAGGTGATTTTCAGCATAGTTTGTGGATCACAGAAGAAATGATTGACTTGTGTATTACAGAAGGATAAATCAATAATCATCAAAGTAAATACCAAACAAGCCAAGGTACTAAGAAGCCAAGAAATAGTGGCCAATAGAAGGCACATATGCTTGTTCATAATGGTAGAATAGCACAAAGGGATACAAATGGCTACATAGCGGTCATATGCCATGGAGGTCAGAAGGAAGTATTCTGTAGCGACACATAGTCCTAAAAGAAATATTTGTAGTATACAACTGGAGTAGGAGATCCTGGTGTCACTGGTAATAGTAATGGCCAACAGCTTTGGCAGAATAGAAGAGACGTACACAATGTCTTGGAACGAGAGAATACAGAGGAAGAAATACATAGGTGTGTGCAGCTGGGGCATCAGACATACAAGTATAACAATAATCATGTTCCCAACTACAGCCAGCAGATATATCAGCAATACTCCAAAGAAAAGCACAAGTTGATTTTTTGGAGAAAGAGCAAACGGCAATAAGTAAAATTCAACCAATATTGTGCTGTTTTTTAACTTTTGATCTAGGATATATTCTTTAAAAAAAAGAATAAAATGATGTTGTTTTATTTATATTATGTTCAATTACTTATGTTTAGAGTTAATTACTCAAATTATTTTGTAAGGAATACCTTGATTAGTTTTGCTGGACATAAGCATATTTATTTGCAAAAAAAAGTATAGCCACTTTTTTAATTGATATTAGAATGAACAGGAAGAGATTGTTTGTAGCTACTCATTCTTAGAGATAGATTGTTTACTGGCTTAGAAGGTAACTCCTACAACTTTGTGATTAAAAGTTATATACCCTAACATTTATTTTAGGATTAACAAAACATAACATTACAAATATAGAAAAACAAAATGGGGGCATTCAAAATTAATTTTTTATTAAAAACATTTAAACAATAGCCATATATAAAAAAATAAAAATAAAGAGGTCCTAAACAATTTTAATTTTACACCTCAAATCTATTTATCTTTTGTCTGTATTTAAAGATGAACAATTTAGCATTTAAATCCACTTATAGACCTTTAAACCAAACACACATTAAGGGCTAGAATATGAGTGGAACACAAATTAACGCTCCCGCTTGAGCATTAATTATACTAGAATTAAGATTTTTGCGCTCATCAGATTGCGCTCGTGTTATAAGTAGAAACCATTTTTGCTCTAGCGGTAATCCGATGAGGTAAATTTTTATAATATACCGCAGTAGGTCCGGACCGGAAGTTCTTCCTAAAAGGTGGCGGACAAGTTAAGGAGCAGCGGTCTTACGACTGCTGCTTCTTAACTTAAGTTTCCCGGCGAGCCGGAGACTTTGGGCAGAGAAATCAGCATTCGCTGCTTGTTAAATCTAGCCCACTGTGTTTACTTTGCACACTGTCTATCCAAAAAGGGCGTCTTACTCTTCCGTATGGTCACTGTTACAATCACATGAGCTCATTTATAAGGAAGAAAGTATTGTTTGGAAATTACAGCAGTGTTTTGTAGTGATCCTTGAAAATGTTTAAATTGCCCTTAAATTAAGAATCACGGTTATAAAGAAAAACATTACATTAAAATCTTTTCCCCAGAAATTGATTTTTCCAATTAACAACTTTTTTTCAACTAGTTTTCTAAGTTATATTTTTTTATCTTTCAATACCACTATGATTTCTCTTATTTTTTATATCATATTTATCAGACCTTTTCTATAGATTGTTAGTTATGTTATCATTTTAGTTCTGCTATTCCACTTTTATTTCCCTCTTTCCTGCTAGTTCAGTTTAGTATGTGTCAGATTGTGGGGATGGTACTAAAAGATGTCTCAGCAGGGATACCAAAAATATGTGAGAAAAGTGTATTTTCTTAGTCTTCACTTATGTTTTGTACATTTGTTTTCAGTTCTTAAATATCAGACAAGTTAATAGAAAATAGGTTAAATCTTAGATCTTAAATTGTTTTTTTAACCTCTTTATGACCCTCGTATCTCACTTCCAGAGGCATGCAGATATAGCCAACATTGGCTAGACCTGCGTAATATGTTATTAAGGGGTTAAACTATCAGGTATGCATGCACTAGACTGGTATTTTGCTTGCGTTTGTGTTTCCGATGACTAGATATAATGTATTCCCAATTAATCTGTATACCAGTTTCATAGTAATGAATATATGCAAAGTTGAACTTTTAGGTTTATTCTTGTAATTCTTGTTTCCAACCAAAATAAACAAAATACAAAATAAAGTAAAATTTTGCAGAAAAAGGGACCAAATAATAAAAAAATGCTGCTTTTGAAAAGGTATTTAAAAAAAAATGTTTATCGATCATCTGTCTGTCTATCATCTATCTATCTATCTATCTATCTATCTATCATCTATCTATCTATCTATCTATCTATCTGTCTGTCTGTCTGTCTGTCTGTCTGTCTCTTTATCTATCTATTTATCTATCTATCTATCTATCTATCTATCTATCTATCTATCTATCTATCTATCTTTCTCTTTATCTATCTCTCTCTATAGATAGATACTACTAATCTATCTATCTAGACAGTTTTAGGACACTCCTACATGATATACATATTTACACCAGAAACTTTTTCTAAGCTATCAGACTTTTTAGTCACTGTATTACCTCTTAGGCACCTCCAATTTGAAGACCTCCATAGGCAACTACCCACTTTACTAAGTGACGAAACCAGCAACATGTATAAGTCTCTTTATACATCAGTGTATTTATCAACATGGTCAAAAGATAGGTAGACAGACAGACAGAAAGATAAATAGATATATGATAGATTGAAAGCTAGATAAATAAATAAATAGACAAATAACTAGAGATAATTGAAAGATAGATAGCTAAATAAAGATAAATA
Organism: Bombina bombina; assembly: GCF_027579735.1. Classification (NCBI taxonomy): domain Eukaryota; kingdom Metazoa; phylum Chordata; class Amphibia; order Anura; family Bombinatoridae; genus Bombina; species Bombina bombina. Next base: position 613,795,313 of record NC_069505.1, on the reverse strand, counting down.
TAGATAGATTGATAGATGATAGATGATAGATAGATAGATATATAGATAGATAGATAGATAGATAGATGATAGTTAGATAGATAGACAGACAGACAGGCAACTGCTTGATAATTAAATCTACATATTCATGTGTTAATACATTACTGCATAATTAGTGACATAGAGATGATGCTGTGTTATTAGAATTTGAGTAAAACTGCTGGTTAGTAAGTTCTGGATAAACTGCAATTAAATATTGTTCTAATGTTCTATGAGTTTAATAAACAAACACAGCATACTACAGTACACAATCTACATTCCCTGCTAGTTATAACATGTAAATATATTATATATAACCTTTTTATACAAAACATGATCTGTCTCACTGCTGTACATTTGTGTACCTGAGAGATGTTTGCAGTGTAAGAGTTTGACACTGATTATTGCTAAATCTGTTTGGTAATTAAATGTAATTGAAGGATTGGACCGTACCTGTTAATCTGGGTCTTGTCATGGTGAGATGAGTTTCTGTGTGAAGAGAACTAGGAAATATATAAAGATTTTTGCTTAGATGTTTAGGGAGTTTATCCCCAGTGGGTACCACAGAACACAGTGATGTAAGGCTTTTTGTCATTTAAAGAGTTTATGTTGATGGTAAATAACTTTCCTTAAACTAAAATATAATTTTTAGTTAAAAGGGCATAAATCACTGTAATTTAAACTTGTTTTAAACATACAAATAAATTATGAACTTGCCCTCTAATCTACACAAAATACAGCCTGGTATGTAAGGGGATAGCTAAGGACACCTGTTCTTGAAATCTTGTCAGCCTTTTAGTTATAGTCTTTAGAGCCAGAGAGGGCATTTCCACCAGAAAGCAGTGTATTATTAGTACCAACTTCAGCATCCGGAAAAATAAAAAGCTGAATACAATCTCACTTACCTTCTACACTGTACAGGGCAAATCCATGTTATGTCAAATAGATCCATCCTAGTATAACGTATAACTACTGCCAATCTCCACTCTCTGAAACTGGAAAACAGCTACAGCCCAATTAACTGCTTTATAACTGGGTAAACCCTTAGACTTCCTTATTGTAAACTGGCTGCAAAATGCACACAAACTTTGACTGTTAGTTGCAGTGTCCAAGCTTCCCTCCCCACGCTGTCAGTATTTAGCCTCATAAGGATATCGGCTCCTCCCAGCCCATTGGAAAATGGAAACAAGCAAAATCAAAGGCAAATCATAAAAAGTAAAATATAACAAACTTTGTTGAAATGTATAGAATAAGTCTAACGAGTTTTGGCAGAACATGTTTGTCACATTCCTAGACCTTAAATGTTGACTACTCACAGCGCTAAATAAATAGCGCCTCACTCATAATTGATTTTATTAAACACACCCAATTAATAACCGTACAGGACTGATATATTTCTACAATTAAATCACAGAAGCAATACATTATCAAAATAGAAAACAAACACATTTAAATGCAATGTAGCTACTGAGATATCTTTCTTCCCAAACAATTAAACATAAAAATCTCAAATAATTATGCAAATAAAATACATAAGTAATAGATATATTATAATGCTGGATGAATACAGACAATGTCCCTAATCCTGCAAGAAGATCGATCAGCTATTCAGCAGCTGGGTGCAGGAAACCTCAAAGAGTAAAACCAAATACAGTGCAATACAGTTGGGTCACCAAAAAACACTAAATGGAAGGTACTCACAGATAAACGTGAAATAGAAATCTTTATTCAGGAAAACCTGAATACAATATATGCAGAAATTTCAGTTTTAATAAAATCTTTTAAAAGCTCATACAATTAAAATGCTCAACAAGTTTAAATGTACAACACCTGTCTCAATAGCAAATAAAGAACACAACTGAAGAGCTAAATCACCTAATACCTACCATCTTTATATTCAATGTTGGTCTCCACCTACAAATTCTCTACTTACCACATCTTTGTAGAGAATGGTTCACATAAATATGTGGATCCAACCTACCATTTGAAATAAAGGAACGGTAATGTATAAATGTAAAGGTAATGTAAAAATAATGCCTTGATTTTTCCCAGCAGGGAAGGGGTTAATCAGGTTATCAGGTAGCTTGTAAGGTTAATTTTAGCTGTAGTGTAGAGATTACCCTCTGACCTGACAATGCCCACCCCCTATAATGATTATTATTATGACTATTATTATTTTTTAAATATTTTTGTTTTTTTCTTCACTGTAGTGATCCTCCACAACCCTCCCACCTCCCTAAACCCCCCAAAATAGCTATCTAGCTCTCCCACTAATGTTGGCAATCTTTAGTACTGGCAGTTGTCTGCCAGTACCTATTAAATAAATTTTCTTTAATTATTATTCTTTTTCTATAGTGTAGTTGTCCCCCTACCACTTTGAAGACCGTTAGCTGGGGCCCCCCACCCCCTCACCCCCATTTTTTCTGTAGTGTAGCTCCCCATCTCTCCCTCTCCCTTCATGTTTTCCCACTACATGTCATATCCCACTCCCTCTTCCTCCCTTCACCTCCCTTCTCTTTCCCCATGCGCTGCTGAACCACCCAACCTCCCACCCACCTCCTGATTTCCATCCCACACCTCCCACCAACACCAGCAGATGATCTTTACAGATGGTTACACACTCAGTGCCACTGTCTGTAATGATCAGGCATCTGCCTTTATATGGAACTTGAGCACCGATCGTGCTCCAATTCTATATGCAGGAATATGCATGGAGTTCAGGAACTCCAGCTCTCGGCTGTAACTTTACAGCCAAGGCTGCTGTAGATTCCTGCAACTTGGACGTACCAATGGCAAAATACTGCATGATATATATATATATATATATATATATATATATATAGATACATCCATTTGGATTAAGGGGTCAAAATGAATTTCACAATTGAAAAAACAATTGTTTTATGTAGTGGCCAATGAAATAAAGACACTCCAATAGTATTCACATGTTGTGGTTCACACCTTTTTCACTCATAAGGTCTTAAAGCACAGTTATATTGAAATATAGATTCCAAGCACCAACCTCTTTATTATATCAGTGAAACAGGTCTCATTTCTAATATAGAAAATTGCTGAATACAATATATATTTATAATAATTTATTGCAGTTAGTTATTGCCCATGACACACATGAACAGTTATATAGTGTCAGTCTCCATTCAGGTACAGGCATAAAGACTGATCATGTGATTGCTCTTTTTATGGCTATACACTATATAACTACTCATTTAAATACTATTTGAGTGTCTTTATTCCATTGGTCACTATGAAAACAATAGTTTTTTTTTAATTGGTGAAACAAATTTTAAAGAATGTATTTTTTTATTTTTTTAAATGAATGACTAGATTGGGAATTGTTTAAAAAAAGGGAACGTTATGGGCTAGATTACAAATAGAGCGCTATTTAATGCTCCTGGTCGAGCATTAACTGCTCTAGAAGTAAGCTTTTTGTGCTCATCAGGTTTTGCTCATATTATGAGTTAAAAATAAACTGTTTTTGCTCGCCCGCTAACCTGAGGAGTGTAAAACGCTGAGCTGAGAATATCGCTTACGCAATAACCCATTCCCCCATAGAAGTCAACGGAGCAAAAAAGGGGAATAAAACCTAACACCCTACTCATTCACAAACCCGATCGTATATTCTCAAGTGCGCTAACCCGACATGAAAATATTAATATTTCACATCCCATTGTTTATCATGTAGAAGATTATGTCCTATGTATTCATCATAAATACACATTTCTATTTATTTATGATGGATTGTTGGTAAAATATATCTTTATAACTGTGTATACTGTATATATACATGACTATTTATAGGTATAGACATATACAGAAATATACAGGAATATTTATTTAAAAATACATGGAACATATTCCCCTGTGTGCAGAACATTGGAATGTGAACTATTTACAGTAAATACACAGTATAACACTTTATTAAATATGAATATTGCATAAATATGTTTTACATGTTTTCATCTATTTAACTGCAAACGACTGCAGTGCAATTTTATTTAATGTCTAAATACATACATATAGATTTTAGAGATGTATATGTATGTATCTCTATGTTAAAATCCTTTGCCTGCATTTTTTATAACACCTGAGACCTCATATATTTGAGCCCTTATAACTTTTTTGTGCAATATTTTTTTTATAATTTTTATTACATGGTGTTATTATGAATGTAACTGTACTTTATAATGTACTTTTTATGTGTTTTGATACACCTTTTTGTTTTGCGAAACGTTAACTTTAATTGCGCTCAAGATATCACATTCACTTTAAACTTGTAATACGAGCAGAAAACCTGACGTGCAATCAGCCACAATAAACCCCTTATCGCTTGCACATAACTGTTATCGATCCATTGGTAATCTGGTTTTAAATATATTATTGTTTGACATTTTTATTTTTATTTTTATTAAGACATTATTTTGTTCAACTTACACTTTATAGTTCCCTTATTTTACATGGTAGGATGGATCCAAATTTTTACGTGAACCATTCTCTACACAGGTGTAGAAAGTAGAGAATTGGCAGGTGGACTCCAACATCTATACTATAATCACGTTTGTAACGTGTCCATCGCTGTCGTCAGTTGCGCGCGCAGCCAAAAGAATGTAGGCTGTGCATGCAGCCAAAACGAAGCGTTAACCAAAAAACACCTAACCGCCCGTATGAAATATTAACAAAAAAACCTAACCGCCCACACGAAGTATTAACAAAAAAACATTTACCACCCGCACAAAATAATATAAAAAAACCTAACCGCCCGCACAAAATAATAACAAAAAAACCTAACCGCCCACATGAAATAATAACAAAAAACCTAACCGCCCACATGAAATAATAACAAAAAAACCTAACCGCCCACATGAAATAATAACAAAAAAACCTAACCGCCCACATGAAATAATAACAAAAAAACCTAACCGCCCACATGAAATAATAACAAAAAAACCTAACCGCCCGCACAAAATAATTACAAAAAAACCTAACCGCCCACATGAAATAATAACAAAAAACCTAACCGCCCGCACAAAGTATAAACAAAAAAACCCATAAACGCCCTCACAAAGTTATAACAAAAAAAAACTCACCGCCCGCAATAAATATTAACAAACACCTAACGCATGCGCAAAATGTACGTCTAAACCGCCAACCCCCACATCGCAAAATAATAAAGTAATTATCCCCTAATCTGCAAATTAAACCATGCAAATAACATAATTGAAATATTAACCCTTAAACAGCCAAACCCCCACAACACAAACTACCTAATTACACTATTAACCCCTAAACCACAAAATCCTCCACAACGCCAACTACCTAATTACAATATTAACCCCTAAACCGCCAACCGCACACAACTCAAAAAAAATCAATCTATTCACTAAGCCCCCTAACCTAAAACTCCATAAATTAAAACCAATTATTTTACAAGATTTAAGATTAAATTTAAAAAAAAACTAATCTTACAAAAATTAAAAAAAATCTAACATTACAAAAAAACAAACACTAAAATTACAAAAAATAAAAAAATCTAAAATTACAAAACAATTAACTTAATTATCCAACATATTTTTTTTAAAACCTAAACTAATAAACCTGTAAAAAATCCCCCCCAAAATAAAAACACCCCCTAATCTAACACTAAACTACCAATAGCCCTTAAAAGGGCCTTTGTAGGGCATTGCCCTAAGTTAAACAGCTCTTTTACCCCTAACAATTAAACCCCCCACCCAACCAACCCCCCTAAAAAAAAACTAAGTCTAAAAAAACCTAAGCTACCCATTACCCTAAAGGGGCATGTGTATGGGTATTGCCCTTAAAAGGGCAATCAGCTCTTTTGCTGCCCAATAAACTAAAAAGCCCTAATCTAAACATAAAAACACCAACACTAAACTTCCAATAGCCCTTAAAGGATTACATTCTTTTACCATTTTTAATCCAAGCAAATAATATATATTTTTTAAGAATCATATATTAAAACATACTGACCTATATTTTCTTTAAAACAAAGCATCCTAACATTTTATATTTCATATTTCTTGTTCGGCCATGACGTCACCTTTTCCACCCAGCAATTTTCAGCACTACGTATTGAAAATCATTAACCGATCAAACTGCAATTTTTTGCATATCATTAACTGCCTAATCGTTCCTAATAAGCATGCGCATAAATTTGGCTTAATTGCGCATGCGCACTATGAAGGAGTGAAGCCGAAGTTACCCACATCTAGATAGTAATGACACTTGTGCATTTGAGAAAAAAATCCATGAAATAGGTTATCCAGACTTTCTGTTTACAATAGAAACTCTATTAGCTTTCATGGTTTTATCTATTGCAACTTATTTAGTGACTTTTAGTTGTGTATTTATGACATTCTCTCAATTTATTTTCTATTTGCAGCACTCAATTAATTATTGTATTAAAGGAATTAAGTAAACATTATAGTCATGACATTCCTTTCCCTTAACAATTAAGAAGTGCAATGATAATGCCTCAACAAAATTATAAGGATATGCATATAGAAAACATAAGGATATCGTTATTATCAGATTAAATATAATTATATCAATTGAATTTAATATCACAAATACAAAATCAAAATATATATAGACACAGATGCTGTAGCAACTTATCCTAATAATTGCAGATGCTAATTATATTATAGTAAATATATACTATTTTTCTCTGTTTTATATTAAGCTGGCAATAATATACTATTGTATTTCTTATGCATGCTCATTATTACTAGGGAGATTCTATAAAAGTGCACAACTATGTTTTTATAATATGTTTTTCAATATAATTCTATCAATTGAATTTAACATCACAAATACAAAATCAAAATATATAAAGACACAGATGTTGTAGCAACTTATCCTAATAATTGCAAATGCTAATTATTTTATAGTAAATATATACTATTTTCTCTGTTTTATATTAAGCTGGCAATAACATACTATTGTATTTCTTATGCATGCTCATTATTACTAGGGAGATTCTATAAAAGTACACAACTATGTTTTTATAATATTTTTTATTATTATATACTATTGTGATATTTATTGTGTGCTCTTTATTACTAGGGAGATTCTATGAAACTACATGGCTTACCTGTCAATTATATACTTGTTTTCTATATTTTTATAGTAAGGTATTAATAATATCCTATTATAATATTTCTTAAGATTGCTCTTTTTTACTAGGGAGATTCTATTAGCGTACAAGACTTAACTTTCAAAGCGCAGCTCAATCTTCTGCCGTCCGATCGATAGAGCGGGTCTACTATGTTTCAGGCAATCTTGCAGGGAGTGACGTTTGCAGCAACGTAGCGCAATCTTGCGCATGCACAGAACGCATTTTTAGCGCCATATTCCAACCTGGGTTGTCAGCCCAGATTGGACAGGAGCGGAGGATACCGACGGAGTGTGTTTGGAAAACAATAAAATTATGAAAGAAGAATTCTGCTATAAGGTAAAGATTTCATTATGAGATCCTATTGAAAAAATGCTTATTTGGGGTAGTTAAATCGTAACATGCATACTTAATTTTTGCTTACAGTGGCCCTTTAAAAGGGCCTTTTGTAGGGCATTGCCCTAAAGTGATCAGCTCTTTTACCTAAATAAAGTACTAATTACCCCCTAAAAGTAAACCCCCCACCCACACAACCCCCCAAAATAAAAAACCTAGGTCTAAACAAATTTAAACTACCGTTGCCCATTGAAACATAAAAAATCCCTAATATAAAAAAAATCCACTCAAAAAAAATAAAAAAAAACTAAATCTAACCCCGAAATAGGTAACCACATTTCCTGAAGTGTGGCGGTGAAGGTCTTCTTCCAGGCGGCAACATCTTCACCCAGCGCGGGGACATCTTCTATCTTCTATTAGAGAAAAGAAATTGATGGCACCACTTGTTGATGATATTAGGGTCTATTACCATTCAGATTGAATTGTATCTGGCCTAATAATATTATATGTACTGTGGTATAAGGTGCTGAGTATCAATGAAACAATATTCACTATTGTCAGTTAAAGGAACTAGACAGAAAAGGTGATACTATATAAGCACTCAAATGAGACCCTAGAAGTATATTGAAACTGGGGTATTAACATCATAGAAGAATTAAAACATAAAACTTTATTAGAACAATATTAAACAATGGGTAAATTAAAACTAAAATGCTAGCAGCAATGAACCCCGGTTATGTATACCGGCTGTAATAAGAAAGTCACGGAGGGACTAGTAATTATACCAGCTAGTAAATATAAGTAAATTGGCTTTATATATTGCATGATTCACTATAGTAGATGGGCAGAGGACAAAAATATAGAGTATCTATCACTGAATAGTCATTCCCTATAGTATAGTAGTAAATCAATCCTCTAAGTGTAAAATTATTGTTTAATTAACGAAATAAAGGTGGTACGTAATGTTCATTGTAGTACCTTACAAATTGGTTGATTCACCAGGCTGATGTCACTTATTATTTATTGTGTGACTAGACATAGGTAATACTGGCCTATATTGGGTGTATATTACACTATTGTCAACGGTCTATATGGATATTAAATTATCACTATATAATCAGCCCATATCTCAATGAATCTGTATAAGCTAATGTGATGTTTCTACGGTTATGAGTTCAAATGATTTATTAGCAAATTTTCAGTAATGAAGGTCTTTTAAACATCCTGTTAGTAACATTCATTATATTCCACTTAAATATTTGTTAGGCTGTGGCACCATACAATAACATTTTCCAAGGTAGATAAATAATAAATGTATCGTTTATAAAGTGCTTGATATTATTGCTAATTAAAGATCAATATTAAATGCGATCATAAAGTCACTATTACTCAACAGCCCTATCAGTATAATAATAGTATTAAATAGATCCTCTTAATATGTATTTATGGCTGTTACTAATGAACAGACTGAAGGTAATGGATAATATTCACTTTAATATCCCATAAAATAGCTGATTCCTCTTGCTGATATTGATTGTTACATTAATGTAAATAGGCACTGATAATATTGGTATGTGCTCAGTGTTATGATACACTGTTGCCACCAGTTGGCGTATTAAATTATCGTTACATAATCAGCATATTTCTTGTAAGTCTATATAGGCTAATATGAGATTACTCTGGCTGTGAGTACAAATTAACTTTTCAACGGTATTATATTGTTGATCCTTCTGCTACCCTGTTATTAACACTTCCTCCATTCCATACTAGATATCTATTGGGCTATATTGCCATACAACAGCATTATCTGTGGTGGTAAGTGTTAAATGTTAACTGCAGGTATCAGTATCAAGTTGCTAGTTAAAGTCACTGGTATATTTTCCGGTTTAAGACAAACTGCGACTAAATATCATCATTTAAGTAAATCACTGCTGCAAGTATATTAAAAAAGATTAGAGAGCTCCCACCAGCTCATTTCCCTCCCTTGAATTGTTTTGCCGGCATTTCGGCTTTCTCAAAAGGCGAGGCGCCACGGAAGCTTACTATGAAGTTAGGCCCACCTCCAAATTAGCATATAGTGAATCAGATTCTTGGAATATTGATCCCATCCTGAAATTGACATGTTCCTTAGTGGTATAGTATGTAGTAGCTGGATATATTGAGGGATAATACATCTCTATTTGTCAATCCACTACTAAGAAAATTGGAATATTTATGTAATACTTCACATTGGTATTAAATTAATCTGGGATAACTGGGTGGTAAATTATCCCAGAGTTAACAAGTAATTGCTATCAGCCTGGTGAATTAACCAATTTGTGAGCTACTACAATGAACATCACGTACCACCTCTATTTCGTTCATTAAACAATAACTTTACACTTTTTTGTAAAAATGATTTATATTGGTCGTACCAAAAGGAAAATAAAAAGAAGGGTATACGAACATTTGACCATGATAAAAATGGACTGGAGGGACATAGCATCTCTAATAACTGTAAAATTAAACATAATTGTGATAATACAGGCATTAGGTTTAAGGTTTTAGAACATATAAATTGTAAAGTAAATAACCGTCTCTTGTATTTAAGGAAATCTAAGACAAAATGTATCCATTTACTAGATAGTATGACACCAATAGGTTTGAATATAGATATAGACCTGCAAGCATTCATGGTAAAGTTCTTTATAGAGTTAAATCTGATAGTACCATTGAGGATCTGTAGATATTAGCGGCATCTCAAGACTCCTTATGTCCCTCTAATGTCAGTACATTTAGAGAGCTTGTATGTTCACTATCGATTGTAGAAGTAATCGTCTATTTTAGTAATCAAATATTTTTTAGTATAGTTCTGTGCAGTTTAGGACACTAGTTGTCCTTTAAAATAAAATGAGTAATATGTGGTTTTATTTTGTATAGAATGGTTTTTATATGAATGTTAAGTTAGATATTGATATTGATATTTTTCTTTTATATTGCTTATTTATATTTTTATTATATTTCTCAGTATGGATTATATGTATACGTTTCTTTTATGTTGTAACATCATGATTATGTTTCTATTATGGTACTGATTGTTATGCATATAACATTGTAACCAATATATATAGTACCTAGAACCACTCGGTTACAATGAATATTCGTAACTATGCCAAGAGCAGTAGTGGTCATAAGACATGGACCAATTAAATGAAAGACCTGCAAATTTAAACTAGAGCCAGCTTTAAGATACAAACTCATCCACTTCCTGTTGAAAAAGTTTACCTATGAGTAGACGAAATGCGTCCAGGTGATAGGTGATACACTTAAGGATTGGGTGCTGTAACTGTCTTGTATACCCGCAATTGTCCAGTTCCCTGCATACAAACCGACGGAGGACCATAACACGAAGTCGGACCGGAACATCAGTGAGGCTAAGTGGTTATCTTTGGCACTTTTTATTCTTGTCTCTTGTAAGTGTATTTTTATGTAGTCAGGCACCTGACTGAAATAAATTGGTACAGTGAATCACAGTTGTGCTTGTCTCTTTTTGCTGTTCTATATGAGAAATGATGATGCACCAAATGAAAACATTGAAAACGATTCAATATGGTAAAGCGAAGAAAAATTCACTTTACAAATAATGGAGCAATTACTGCAAAAGCAATGAGGAACCCACTAACAAAGATTGGAGAGTAAAAATAAGAAATAAATCTAAATATGTACACAAAATGTCTACTTCTAAACATATAGAAGTGTACAATGAAATTGTCAGCAGGGCAATATCTGAACTTACCACTACACCTACATCCAAAAATGTATCTGCCAAGCAATTGCAGGATCTAAAAGAGATGAAAGAATGGGATGATGTTATAATCAGGAATTCAGAAAAAGGGGGCACCGTGGTCATTTGGCCCAAAGAAATGTATCTCCTGGAAGCACACAAACAGTTGAGAAATAAAGAGTGTTATACAATTTTTTTTCTCTAATCCCACTGAGCAATTTAAGAATCAATATAATAAGATGATATTGGAAGCTGAAAGTGATAATATAATAACACCCAAAGAGAAGAAATTCCTGATGGTAGACAACCCCAAATCGGCCACCTTTATTATTATTATCAGGTGTTTGTAGAGCGCTAACAGGTTTTGTAGCGCTATGAACATAGGTGGTATATAAAAAATAATTATAGGGATCAAATGGGTAGAGGGTGCTGCTGAGAGTTGCACTGTTGTAGTCGGTTCTTATGAAGGTGGACTACACATAGCTGGGCTCATAGGCTTACATGCTATGTGGTTTAAGGGGATAGCAGTGGAGATAGGAAGGTTAGTGAAGGTTGTATGCATCCCTGGATAGTAGAGTCTTCAGGGAGCACTTGAAGCTTTTAAAACTAGGGGAGAGTCTTGTGGAGTGAGGCAGAGAGTTCCATAAGATGGGAGCCAGTCTGGAGAAATCTTGTAAATGGGAATGTGAGGAGGTAATAAGAGAGGAGGAGAGTAGGAGATCATGAGCGAAGGGGTCGGAAGGGAGAATATCTGGAGACAAGGTGTGAGATGTAGGGGGGAGCAATGCAATTGAGGGCTTTGTGTGTCAGAGTAATAATTTTGTGTTTATTCCTGGAGGCAAGAGGAAGCCAGTCAAGGGATTGGCAGAGAGGTGCGGCAGATGAAGAGCGATGTGTAAGGAAGATGAGCCTGGCAGAGGCATTCATTATGGATTATAAAGGATCTAGGCGGCAGCTAGGGAGACTAGAGAGGATGAAGTTGCAGTAGTCGAGGCGGAAAAGGATGAGAGAGTGGATTCAAATCTTAGTTGTGTCTTGTGTAAGAAAATGTCTGGTTTTAGCAATGTTTTTAAGGTGGAAGTGTCCGGCTTAAGCCAAGGACTGCATGTGAGGAGTGAAAGAAAGTTCTGAGTCAAGTGCAACCCCAAGACATCGGGCATGTGAGGTAGGGGTACTGATGGAGTTATCAACAGTTATAGAGACATAGGGGGTGGAGATTTTGGAAGAAAGGTGGAAAATAAGAAGCTCAGTTTTGGAGAGATTTAGCTTGATGTAGTGAGAGGACATCCAAGATGAGATATGAGAGAGACAGTTAGTGACACGGGTTAGCAAGGAAGGAGATATTTCTGGTGCAGAGAGGTAGATCTGGGTATTGTTGGCATACAAATGATAGTGAAACCTGTGGGACTTTATTAAGGAACCTAATGAGGATGTGTAGATTGAGAAGAGAAGGGGACCAAGGACAGAGCCTTGTAGTACCCCAACAGAAAGAGGTAACAGGGCAGAGGATGCCCCAGATAAGGCTACACTAAAGGTACAGTTAGACAGATAGGAAGAGAACCAAGAGAGAGCTGTGTCACAGATGCTGAAGGATTGGAGGGTATGGAGGAAAAGAGGGTGGTCAACAGTATCAAAGGCTGCAGACAGATCAAGGAGGATAAGTAGAGAGAAGGGGCCTTTGGATTTTGCTGTAAGTAGGGTGTTGTTAACAGTAACAATTGCTGTCTCTGTTGAGTGAAGGGGTGAAATCCAGATTGCAGTGGATCAAGGAGGGAGTTTAGTGTAAGCAAATGGGATAGATGTGCATATACAAGCTTTTCAAGAAGCTTTGAGGCAAGAGTGAGTAGGGAAATAGGGCAGTAGTTGGATGGGGAGGTTGGATTGAGAGGAGGTTTTTTGAGGATAGGTGTGACTAATGCATGTTTAAGAGATGTGGGAACTATACCAGTGCTGAGGGAGAGGTTGAAGATGTGTGTGAATACAGGGGTAAGGGTAGAAGAGAGAGAGGGGAGTAGTTGTGAGGGGATGGGGTTATGGGGACAGGTAGTGAGGTGAGAGGATAGTATAAGGGCAGAAACTTCTTCCTCTGTAACAGGGGCAAAAGAGCTAAATTTATGGCTATGTGGGTTTTTGGATGATTGTGAGCTTTTGAGGGGGTGGGAGATCGGTAGTTGTTGAGAGCTGATTTCATTTCTGATGGAGTCGATTTTGTTGTTGAAGTAGCTGGAAAAATCTTGAGCTGAGAAAAAAGTTATGGTGGGAGGTGGAAGTGGGCAGAGAAGAATATTGAAGGTGGAGAACAGACGTTTTGGGTTTGAAGAAAGAGTAGAGAAGAAATATTGATTATATAGATTAAGGGCAGAATAGTAAGAGTTCAAGATGAAGTTATAGTGAAGAAAGTAAGCAGAACTCCGAGATTATCTCCAGTGTCGCTCAGCAATACAAGAACATCTGCGTAGGTACTGTGTCAGAGGAGTATGCCAGGGGGGCTCAGGATGAGTGTATGTTTTCCGAGCTATGATAGGTGGGGCCAGATTATCAAGGATCGATGCAAGGGTGGAGTTATAGTGGCAGATAGATTCATCAGGAAAGAAAAATGAGGGGATGGAAGAGAGATGAGGTTCGAGAGAGCTAGCAAGCTGTTGCTGATCTAATGACTTGATACTCCTGTGAAGTTTAGTCTGAGGGGTAGAAGGAGGGAGAGTTGTAGGGAGGGAGGTGATGTTACAAGTGAGGAGGTGGTGGTTAAAAGGAGGAAAAGGTGAGTTTGTGAAGTTTGAGATAGTGAATCTATAGCTGAAAATCAGATCAAGGGAGTGACCATCTTTGTGAGTGGGAGAGTCAGTCCATTGTGACAGGCCAAAAGAGGAAGTGAGTTGCAGAAGTTGTTTTGCAGAGGAGGCAGTGGGATTATCAACAGGGAGTTTGAAGTCACTGAGAATGAGGACAGGGGTATCTGAGGAAAGGAAGTAAGGTAACCAGGTGGCAAAGTGATCTAGAAATAGAGTTGTGGAGCCAGGGGCGGTATATGACTGCAATGCTTATAGAGAGGGGAGAGAATAAGCAAATCATGTGTGTTTCGAATGAAGAAAATGTGAGGGAAGAGAGGGGCTGTATTTGTTGAAAGGTGCAATGAGAGGAAAGTAAAATACCAACACCACCTCCTTGTCTATTGTCAGACCTAGAAGTGTGGCTGAAGTGGAGACCCCCATGTGACAGTGCAGCAGAGGAAGCAGTGTCTGAAGGAGAGAGCCAGGTTTCTGTGAGAGCCAGAAGACTGAGAGAGTGGGAGATAAAGAGGTCATGGATAGAAGTGAGCTTGTTGCAAACAGATGAATTTATAATCAAGTGAAGGGGGTGGTGGCTTTAGATGCAAGAGGAATAAGAATAAGGTTACCAGAGTTTTGTTTTGGAAGTCTATTGAAGGGCACACATGGGTGTGCAGGGCAAGGAAGATGTGGGGGACCAGGATTAGGGGAGATGTCGCCAGCAGCTAGTATGATCAAGAGGGAGAGTGACATGAGATGAGATGCGGATTTGCAGTAGTGAGACTGCTTTTGTGATAAGTTGCAAGGGGGAGAGATAGTCTTTAGGAATGTGTGAAGTTCATGAATACAAAGGTAAGGTGAGGTTAAGAGAGATGGGCTAATTAGCAGTGCAGGTGGTGAGGGGTAAGGAGTAAATGAGTAAAGTAGTTTGTTATAGAGATAAAAGGTGGCAAAAAGGGATATTAAGATATTTTGCATGTTTTTACAAAATAGTCAGACAGTGTATTAAAACAGAACTTGCCTTATCCCTTGTCCAATCCTTGTTCAACTCTTGTATAATCTGTTGTGCCTCACTTATAAATGTTCACTTAAGAGATGTGAACAGATGATCTTACAATATTGCTACATAAGCCTGTATTGCTACCCCTGCATTGCTTTCCCCATAGCAGTGTTTAAAATTATAGGCCAGAGCATTCAGCTGAATGCAATAAATTAGGTAATGACTTGATCAAAAACAGTCAAAAGCCAATTGGGAAAATTTAAGTCAGGGTGAGATAAGTTTAAAAAAAACAGACAATAGAATTTGGGGGCAGCTGGGGTTATACCATTAGTGAAATAATAAATTTAGGAATCATAACAAGTATTTGAAAGGTTTGATCATCACATAGATGAAGACAGGATATCAGCAGAGTAAACACATAACTTATTACACAGACTACAGACAAATGCAAAAAGAGAGACTTGCAGTACAAATGACACAAAAAACAGGGAAATTGGCAGGATTTAAATGCAGGGACCCAATTCACATACCAAAGAGAGACTTGCAGTACAAATGACACAAAAATAACAGGGAAATTGTCGGGATTTGAATGTAGGGACTCAATTTGCATACCAAAGAGAGACTTGCAGTACAAATTACCCAAATAACAGGGAAATTGACAGGATTTGAATGCATGGACCCAATTCACATACCAAAGAGAGACTTGCAGTACAATTGACACAAAAAAACAGGGAAATTGGCAGGATTTGAATGCAGGGACCCAATTCACATACCAAAGAGAGACTTGGAGTACAAATGACACAAAAAAACAGGGAAATTGGCAGGATTTGAATGCAGGAACCCAATTCACATACCAAAGAGAGACTTGCAGTACAAATGACACAAAAAACAGGGAAATTGCCAGGATTTGAATGCAGGGACCTAATTCACATACCAAAGAGAGACTTGCAGTACAAATGAAACAAAAAAAACAGGATCATTGGCAGGATTTGAATGCAGGGACCCAAATCACATACCTGAAAGCAGAAGATAGAGTAGGTTAACTCAGCATTCCTTAGCAGATGTCAATAGGCAGTTTGTTAGTTAGTAAACAGCACCTTCTATATAATATCTAACATTCATAAGAATTCCACTATTCCACCTTGTGGGCCTATTGTGTCAGGGATCAATAATATCACAGAGAAAGCCAGCCAATACATAGATTTCTGGTTGACAGAATTTGTAACACAGATGTCTACCTGTGTGAAAGATACTATGAAAGTACTGCAATATCTAGAAAATCTTAAACTTAACAGTGATACTATTTTAATAACAGCAGATGTGGAATCGTTGTACATGAGTATCGATCACAAACTAGGAATCGAAGCAGTTCAAAGTTTTTTGATGGCATCCTCAAATGAGGATAAATTGCATGATGATTTTATAATCAAATTGTTAAATGTTGTACTGTACCACAACTACTTTGTATTTTACCAACAATTCTACCTGCAGGTAAGAGGAAGAGCAATGGGGACAGCATGTGCTCCCATATATGCCAATTTATTTTTGGGCTGGTGGGAGCAACATGTTGTCTTCTCAGATGCTAATGTATCATACATTGAACATGTTCCACTCTAGCTAAGATACATTGACGACATGTTCTTCCTATGGGAAGGCCCCCAAAACAAACTGGATGAATTCCTGATTTTACTCAATAACAACTCCCTTAACATCAAATTAACCTGGGAGAAAAGCTTAGAGAGTATAAATTTTTTGGATATAGAAATCTCCAAAAATAATGAAGGGGAAATTAGCACTGATATATACAGGAAAGAGACAGCTACTAATAGCCTCTTGCACTCAAGTTGCGCTCATTGCCCACATACAGTTAGATCACTCCCAATTGTCATGTCCATTCCTGCTCCTTTAAGAGGCTTGACCATCTGCTACTCTGTCAGCTTATAAGGCCCTCCTCTCCTCACTAACATTGTTTATTGATTTTGCTACTGACACATATGTGTTATCGATCTCTCACTCTGCCGTTAGCTGCCTTCTTTTGAACTATTAACAGTCTAAATTATTGCCACATTCCGTATCTCTCCTGCTTAGCTTCTCCTCTATGCAACAAACCTGTATCTGAGTAACAGCTAATACAACGTTATAACTTCAGGAATTGACAGTTATACAAGTCAGACGCCTGATCCTAGCTGCAGCGTGACGTCATCAGCTACTGCCGTTTGCATCTCTCCCTCTGCCTCTCTCAGCAGACACTACTGATTATACGGAGCAGCTTCACCGCTAAACAACTTCCTCTGCTCCTGAATTAACATCAGTTCTACTTTCTGTGTATCAGGTTGGGATCTCCAGGTACTGACTTTTACTTTTATTCTGGCTTAGCTATTATTAAATCTGCCAGTCCCTGCCAACTAAGCTCAGTATAGTGTTTGCTATATACTATCACTAAGTTCTCTTTTGGCAATACTAAGACAGTCTAAAAACATGTTAAAACATTTGTTTGCTTTATTCTTGTTATAGCCTGTCACACTATCATAATTACATTTACCAACTATTAATTCAACAGCTGAGATCCAAGTATTTACCTGAGGCTAAATTGTTAATATCTTCCCTAGGGATATTGATACGTAATTTTGCCTAAACACCAATAGAGGAATTCCACCGAACCAAAAGAAATTGTTCAGATAATTTAACCTATCAGCAACGAGCAACAGAATTACAAAACCGACTCAGACTAAGAGGTTACAGTAACCAAATTATCAAAAAAGCCAAAGTGCTGAGATGACAGATAGAAAAAAACAAGATGAAAACTACAAGATTAATTGTGACTTATTCTCCTTAGACCAAGGAGATTGTAAATA